>NC_046619.1:11930524-12238302 GCF_900324465.2 Anabas testudineus
CATAGTTTAGACTACATGAAGGATTGATGTGTAAACTAAGGTCAGTTAGATGTCATATTTACCTCTGCTGGCTTTTTCCACATGGATGAGCTCATCTGGAAAGCTCATGACATCAGGATACTGCTCCTGGCACACATCAGCGAGGAAGTGAAGCAGTGTTTGCTTCAGATCAGCTGATTTGGTATCACGCAGCTGATGGGAAGAATTAATAAAAAGGCAAAGAGAAATACAGTTAATCAAAAAATATTTTAAAATCTGATAAAATGATTAAAACTGTACAAAACCGTGCTGATTAGGTGGGACAGGTACAGATTCTCTGTCTGTTCTTAACCTCCGTGAAGTACAGTAACACTAAAGGCCTCTCTAGTGCATTTATTCTCTTTTAATGGTTTGTTTGAGTTGGGTGTCGTGCATTACATTTTACCTTGCACAAGTATGATATAGAGAAACCGAATGCCTTTCCATTGCGAGAACCGGCATTCATATAGTTCCCGACAACCAGGATGATCTGCAGCAACTTGCTGAAAGTCTGGCTTTTCCTGAGCTCCTCACAGGCAGCTGTGATAGAGACCACATCTGGCTTTATGTTATTCAACTGCTCCTCAAACTGCAGCTTGAACAGGATGGCCTGAAGCCGTGGCATCAGTCGCTTCACACTGGACATCTGGAGAGAGAAAACAGGACGTGGGATTTGAGACCCATTCCTATATTTGTTGCCACATAGACTGTGTGTGTCTGTGTGTACACAATGAGATGGAACAGCACTTCATCCATTAGACTTCCACGGTTGAACAAAGCAGTCTGTGTTTCACAGCCTGAAGACTGTCTGTGCCCATTATATCGACAACAGGGTACTTATTTGTCATTGCACTGATTTCTGATTTTGTGTGTGTCGCTCCTTACCACTACTCCAAACTGTTCTGACTCAGCCAAGTCATCATATTCATCCTTCATCTCTCCTAAGACAGTCAGCTGCTCTGGTGCTGGAAGCTGTTTGATAAGGTTCTATACAGAAATAAATGGAAAATTATACGCGATTAACACTTGTGTCACAAACTACTTATTGAACAAGAAATCAAAACAGCACAAAGACAGACGGATTCACCAAACAGATTCATTTTTGTTAATGAACAAGAGACTCTTGCTGTTGAAAGACATCACATGACAGAGGCTTTGCTGTGTATAATAGAGTGGACCATATTACAGCTTATAAGCCATGATACACAATTTCTTCATCTTATTATATAGAAACAACTGTTTATACAGAAACAGATCAGACAGAGCTCAGTACCTGAACCATGGACTCTGTGAGAATATTTTCATTGACTTGCAGAATGGCGTTCTTAATCTCTTCATATGGGACACGGAATGATCCCAGGAAAATGGCTGCATAGGACAACAAAATTAAGAGGACTTATGTGTTATTTCAATGAAGGCATTCACTAAATAAACTTAAAAAGCACCATCACTGAGTGTATGAGGCTTTTAACTGGACTTACAAAGGTTCTGTGAAGATTTGGAGTCAAGAATCTTGAGCTCCTTCACTTTCTTCTTCTGTGTCGTCGTCTTCTCGTCATCCTGTTCCTTTTTGGCTGAACAAGTGAATAGAAAAATGGTTAGGGTGGTGGCAACATTCAGAGAAAAAATAGAAGACAGTTGTAAATCACATGTCTTCAAAATGTTCTGATTATGAATAAAAATAATGTTGGAAAGTAGAAAATGGAATTTCTAATATACAAAGACATGGATTAGGGGGATAGATAGAGGGGCTATTTGATGGCTATAAATACTGACAGACTTGGCAAAGCCTTCACTTTTTTCACTCTCTCCCAACTGTATGGTGTCATGGAGGTGTTAGGATTATTACATCAGTGGCCTTAGGTTGGACTGAACTACTATGAAATAGCTTAACTCGGGGGGGAAATGTCCCTGGTGTGAGTGGGCTTGGTAAATATGGTTAGGCATTTCTTAGCTGTAAGGCATCTAAAGTTGCAGTCAGCTCACACACATTCATCTACAGTGGGTTCTATCGCACGCAAATACACCTGACAGAAACAATTCACTTTAACTTGCACTGACAAGGTCAGCATTGTGACTGTAAGGATGTGTCAGTATGCAGGCTGACTGTGCACTAAATGAGAATCAGCACTGACAGATGGGTTTGACCACATAACAGCTGAGTGTGTTCAGGCATGTCAGAGCTAAGGTCAACAGAGCACTGGATGTCACATTGGTTTACTTGTATTTAGCCAATATTATCTGACCACTCATACTCTCTAACTTTTCGCCTAAAAGCACAATGACTAGGTGTCATAATTAGTGCTTATATCAATAGCAGAACAAATTGTGTATATAATGCTTTTTCAACTTCAGTTCAGAAAAATAATATACCTAGTACCTTAAGATGGTCATATATCATGATTCCTAACATTTCAGACAACAAGACTGATCCTCAATAATAAAGATTATGATGAAGCAAAAAATGAATAACAAGAGAGCAACTAACAGAGCTACAAAAACCCAAAAGGCACACTAACACCAAGAATGACTCTCTCTCTCCCTGTATAATATCTGTATGGCAAAAATGAAACAAAATGATTAATACTGGAGCATGTTGCTCTCCCACATATTTCTGCATCACATTCTAGGTTTAGTTTTTTGATTTTCTTTTATATTTGTATCTCTGTGCCCTTGTCCTTGTCTCATCTCTATAAAGATCAGACAGGAAACAAGAATCACTGTCTGGAAAACAGCCAGCAACAATGGTGGTACAGTATGTACAGCATGCTATCTCTCTGTCTGGCCTCCCACCTGTTTCCCCTGTGACATCAGAATCTAAAATGTTGCTGCTGTTTCTTACATGATACTACTTCAACCACTGTTAAAATGATTAGATGTTGTAGAGAAAGACTTACAAATGCTCATTACTTGAGAGTGGTACTAATATATGTTATGATTACAGTTTGCCTAGCCCCCAGGGTCTCTGTACTGCTAGATTTAAACTGCTGTTTGTTAGATCAGTGACTAATTAAAATAGGAACACTAACTTCTCTCCACACAGAGACAGTATAATAACTTATTAATCTTTCCATTCTTCCATATGCCCAGTCAATAGGGCTTTGTATTGATGTGAGGGTGACCAATCTTGTTAATTGTCTGTTAACAAGTCTACTGCAGGCCTCGTGATGAGCTCATCTCTCAATTTGGCCATTCATTTAGACACACATAGCAGTCAGTCAGTGGTCTCAATATGCCCCATTGTTTCATTCTGTATCAGGTTCAGCTTTGTAAAACTCCTCTAAGACGACTTGTGTCTAAAGTTTGACTTCAACTTTAGGATAATCCTAAAATCTTCTTCTACTTACTAAAAATCAGTGCATCAGTGTGATAAGCTCTGTGCATCACTAATATGAATCCATAATACTATTGTGTGTGCAACACTCCAGCTATAGTCCCTGCTGAGAGCAGGAAACCATCACAGGAAGTTAATCATTATACACACAAGGGGAAGGGAAAATACAGCAGGAAACAACATAAATATCTTTTCACAAACAAAACCACAGCAAGTTACAGCTCAGAGGTTTGGAAGAAACACAAAGGAAGTGACAAACATCTACAAATAAACATGTTAGGAGAGATCCACAAACAGGAAGACTAACACTCTAAATGAAAACACTTCTACAAGATAGTGGCATCACAAAGTGAGAGACTGGTAAAGATAACGGAGAGAGAAAAATCAAGAGATCTGTGTGCAATTATAAATACATAAGGTAAAGCTAAAACCCCTATAGACACAAAAAGGGCAAATACATGAGACAGCCACATGAACATATAATCTGTATAGCATATAATCTCAAGAAGTAACAATCCAGTTAGTCAGGGACATCACTAGTGATGGCATTAAGTCACTAGGTCAGTGTGTGTATCTGAGAGACATGGATAGCCTGTGAGGGAGTGTGTGTGTGTAGCATCTGTGCAACAGCCACTGTGCCGGCTCCACGCCAGCCAATAGAATCAGGCTTAGTTATGTTGACATCATGGCTGATTCATAAAATGGGGTCGGTGTACAGATTGTAAAATGGCTGCTCTGTGGTTTCCACATGCACAGCTCATTTTATTTATGAGCCAATGGCACCTCTAGTGGTAGCTATGGAGCACTGCACCATGTTACACTTAGTCATTGTGGGGGAGGAGAAGAGAGGAGAGGAGAAGAGAGGAGAGGAGAGGAGAGGAGATGACAGGCAGAACACACACGTGTGACTAAAAACACACTTAAACTTATTCAAGTACATGTGAACACAGCTGTGGAGTGCTGACATGTTAACAACCATATATTTATCATCCCAGCTGCCTTTTTTGTTTCTGTCCCAAAAAGAAAGCTCATTTCATGACAACTAATCACTAGACACACACACACACACACGCACACACACACAGACACACACACACACACACACACACAAACTTCTCTTTTCCTGGAACACCTCCCCCTCCTTGTCTTTCCAACAGCTGCTTGGCACTGAGAGATGATGAGAAAAAAAAGGGGGGGGTCTGCGTGCGTGTGTGTGTGTGTGTCTGTGCATGGAAACACGCATCTGTGTTTGATGAAAGAAAAACAAAATTCTTCCATTCTTCCACTTCTGTTTTTAATTAAGTGCAAGACAAAAAGAAAAGTGAACTGCGAAACAAGCGGAGGGATGAAGGGGCAGACGAGGCAGAATCACGAGGAGAAATTCAGGTCTCTGTCAATATGTAACAACGTGTGCGCGTGCATGTGTGTGGCTGTCTCCGTCTGCACAAAGAGGAGTCTGTTTATCAGTCAGCAGACCTGAGTGTGTGCTTCAACCCAGAAACCCCCCCCCCCCCCCCATCCCTTCCTCTCTTTTCCTCTTTCCTTAAAAGGAAAAAATGTGTGGATAAGGTGATAGGTAGACGAGGCCTGGATAGAGAAAAGTGAAAAAGAAAAACACAAATGAAAAGATCAAGCAAGTTGGGAACACAAAGAAAAAGAACAGAGGGAAATCTGTACGATACACTTATCCCTGATCACTACGAACTACACTACAGACTCAACTCAAATAACAGTTTCTGTACTACCACTGGAGATACAGCCTCTACTCTTTTCATCTCTTTTACAGTCTTTTATGTGGGCTATTCATCCTCTCATCACCACTCCCTGTTTGTGAAACGCTGCAGTTTATTTTTAACCCACTGAAAGCTTTCAGATGATCTGCTCCATTGTATATCTACTGCAACAACAGTGTTGTTCAGGCCCTCTGGTGGCCACGCAGGAGAAAAGCATAATAATAAGTTTGTCAAACTTCAAACTAACTTTTTTCCATTCAGCACTCCAGGGCTGGAAAATGTCTTAACTGGAACAGAAAGAGAGGGTTTATAGTTTCAACATCAATATCTGTGGGGTGAGCAGTTCTTAGGAAAAAGTTGCTGAGGTTGCTCAAGAGAGAGAACCATACAGAGACACAAACACATCCTCTGCCAACTTTTAACATCAACAAAGACCAAACACATTTCAGAGAAACTGAAAAAGAACTTTGGTAGGTTTTGAGTTTTAGAAAGCTCAAGTTAGAAATACTAAAATAATAGTGTTAAAACAGGAATGAGACAAAGAAGAAAAAGAAAGGGAATGGGTCATAAAGTTCTTTGTCTACATTAACCAGAAGGCCGAAACTCTGGCAGACAGAGGGACAGCTGTAGCTTTCGTCCCTTTAAACTTTAAATGTCCAACATTCTGTCACTCTCTTTATAAAAGTGTGTGTGTGTGTGTGTGCGTGCATCTGTGCGTGTCTTACAATGTAAGCGTGTTTGACAGAAGAATAATAGGGAGGTTTCCACGGTAACCTCGGGTCTGAAAGAGCCCCTTCATCCTGTTTTTCACTGTGAAAGGAAATGAGGAGAAAAGATTCCTGCCTGTGTGTGTGTGTGTGTGTGTGTGTGTGTGTGTATGTGTGTGTGTGTGTGTGTGTGTGTGCACACGCATGATTGTGTGAAAAGGACCAGATGGCAGGGTGGGGCAGTGAGGAGGGGGGACGGGGGCAGGATGTGGGAGGACCAGGAGGCAGGGGGAGGGCACGTGGGAGGGGCTAGGACGGTGCTCCCTTGCGCTCCCCTGGTGTATGAAAAGTGTAACTGCAGCAGAAATGATCTGAAATTACCCAAGTTGGATATTATCAAATTAAATTTGCCTTAAAAAAATTAAAACTGTCAATAGTTAGACATCAAAAAAATCTGGAAAAACATGTTGATTAGGCTGTTCATTTTGATTTATCATATGGTCATTTGACAGGACCTGCTGGCTCTTATGAGCACAACTCCTGTTTTCATCACAGCTGATTAAAAAAAAAAAAAAAAAATAGAAAAATAAAAAAATTAATAAAAATCCTGCTTGTTGAAATAGATTTGTACAAGTATTAAAAACATAATTTAGTTATGCAATGGTCATACATAATGTACAAAAATAATTACACTATGTAATTGTATTTTTTTCTTTCATTACACTAAAAAAAAAAAAAAATCTTTATCATTACATTCTGGCAACATAGTATCTTGTATTATTCTGTGATGGCGCAATCACTTATAATTCAATTTTTGAATTGCAGGTATAAGTATTAAGTCCATGCAACACAATAATGTGTCAGTTTATTTCTTAGTAACAAGATGTTAAACAAAAATATCCAGAATTTTATTATTTAGTCTAAACTTAGAGAACTGACAATAGAAAACTAAACATTCCAAGAACTCTACTTCCACTGATCTAAAAACAAAAGTTAATAGTTGACTACTTGTAAAGTAGTTTATCTAGAACTTAAAAGTAAGAAGCAATTACAATTTTAAGGCAATTTTAAGTCTTAATCTTATTAAAGGGTACTTTAATGTACAGTATAATGTTTTTTTCTCCAAATTTATTGACTGCAGGAGGCACAAATTGTGGGACCATTTGGAGGTTCTAGTTTATGTATGGAGTCACAGTGCCCTCCACTGGCGGAACTGGTGTACTGCTGCTACATGGTGCAAGGCTGGCAAACCTTTAAACTCTGGAAACACTGTTTATTACCTTCACAGGCCATCTCACTCACCATCAAAGTTCTGTGAGGTGTGAGTGCGAGTGAGAGTAATAAAAACTGAAATAAAAAATATATTGCTTGTGTGTGTATCTGGGTACTAAAAAGGGTTGAACACAACGAGAAAGAGTGTGCAGCGGTGCCTGGATGGAAAAGGAAAGGACAGAGGTTTGGAAACAGCAGGTCCATTTGTGTGAGTGTGTGTGTGTGTCAGTGTTGTTCTCTCAGGGCCATTCTGACCTCTCTGTGCTCTTCTGGCCATGAAGGTCTTTAGCGATGACGCACACATGGCACGTAACGGCATCACTGATGAGACACACATGCACACACTCACACACGGAGTATGCTGGCTGCATTGCTGATAAGGTGCACTACAGTCAACACACAGACACAGCACTACCTTGAACTCGAATTCGCACTTGCTGAAACCACACAAACAGCCCATAAATCCCCACAGCAAATAACAGAGGACACAGACAGACCCTCTCTAACACACATACACACACACAAACTGAGAGAGGTGCGCTGCTATGTGGTGCTTATTAAATCAGTCCTATATCAGCCAGTCTCCTTGGGACAGCAGAAAAGATTTACTACAGCAATTACACTGGCTAATTACATGGAGGAGAGATAGAGGGGGTGAGAGAGACCTACAGAGTGTAAAGGAGAAAAGGAAATCAAATCAAAAGGAGCAGGGCAAATAAAGGTGTGAAAACTGAGAAGATGAGCAAGCAAATAAAGCCGAGATAGAAAGAAGTTAGTTTAAAGGATAAAGAGTATGAGCATGTGACCTTGAGACAGCCACAACACCTGAGTCCCGAATAGAGTACACAGAGATAACACGAAAACACAAAGGGCTAGTGTTCAAACTCACACACCAGTTGTGTGTGTGTGTGAGAGAGAGACTGACCAACTGAGTGACTCACTGAGGATCTAAGTAGTTTTTCCGTGGTACTCTGGTAGTCTGTGGCACGTTAGTGTTTGTTATTCACAGTGTGAATGTCCTTGAAGCTGCACTAACCTCCACAGCAGAGTGCTCCCTCTACGGGGAGGAGAGTGAATTACATCATTAAGCAGGCTTGCTCACTGTTTTGCTTGGCATCAATCAATCCTGATATTTGTGCCTATGGGGAACACTGTGAAAGGCATGTGGTGACATTTGCAGACACACACTTTATGCAGGTGTGTGTATGGAATTGAACGATGAGATTAGTTTTCTTACAGACAGCTATCTGTGAAGTCTGACAGCAGCTTATGTTTCTTACAGCCTATAAGAGTAGCAATTAAGAACTGCTAATAACTTGAGTCCCTTAAGGAAATACACTTTGCACTCCCACCTTACCTTCAATATACCATGTAGGGTTTCATCTGTTTGATGCTTGGACGCTGGTTGTGCATTTAATTCTGCTCTGTATACGCACAGTGCCAGCTTCCTGCTACATTTACTGACATTTACTTGCTAGTCAAGTGAACTGTCCATCCTGACTGCCTGTGTGACATATGCAAAACCATGCGAAAAGTGTGATTTACATGAGCACAGAGGTAGAAATGAAAACTTATAAATTGGGTTTCTATCTCAATTAAAATGTTAGATGAAGTGTAAAACACATTTACCCCATGAGGCACATTTTGCCCTGGGCAAAAAGGATTAGGTGAACAGCTCCTGTCAGACCTCAAATATTCATAATTCCCTTATAGAAAGATAGCAGACAGACAGCAAGTAAGGGGCAAGAAAAAGGGAGAGTGAGTGAGAAAAAAAAAAAAAAAAAAAGCATAAGTAAGTGATAGAGAAGCACTTTATGAATACAAGTAGTTATGACTTATGCAAAGCAAGATGAAAGGAAGACAGAGAAAAATAGAGGTCTACACGGTGTCATGCCGTGGAGGACAGTTGGAGCACACACTCATCCTCTCTGTTAATCCCTCCATTTTTGTCTTCTCGTCTCCAAGCGTCCATCCCTTTACTTGTCTTTATCTCTGCTTCAGTGATGAGGACAAAGGAAAGCACTCACTCATTTGCGCTCACTCTCCCTAGTTCTCCCTCCCCTTCTTTCTCCTTCTCCTCCTCTTCAGGCGAAGTTTGAAGGCCTGATTAGCAATTGTGACTTGACCACATGGTGGAAAGATTGGCACACATACACACGCACACACATATCTACACGCGTAAACACATACATGACAAACAGAGGGACCGGGGCCAGTTTTTCCTAGGTCTAATAAACCCTCGAGCAAAGCCCACAGACAGTGAGGGGTCTGGAAGAGTAGGAGGGAGCTTTGCCTTTTCTAATGTCAGCCATTGCTCATAGGACATACACACTTGACAAGTGTATCTGTTTGAAGGCAAAAAAAAAAAAAGTCTGTTTTCTGGTGCTTGTCAGTGATTTTTGTCTTTCAGTCAACATGTTAATATGACTGATGGGAGAAGAAAAGCAAAGGAAAACCAGGAAAAAGAATTATGTGGAGAGTAATGTTGCAGAATGAATAAAAGGGATGAGTAACATAGTAAAGTAAGTACAACAGGAGAGAGACAGAGGAGTAAAAAGGCTGATATGGTCAAAAGAATCAGAAGAAACAAGTGGAGACCACAGTACCAGAATGATTTTGCCTCAACTATGATGATTAGCACACAGTCTTTTGAATATACATACAGACCCCAACATGCCCCACATGAAGTGGACTTTGTGGAGTGGAGTTTATTTTATTTACAGCTTTGAAACTGTGGAAAACTGGTAAGTATAGTGCCTGCAATCCATACCACAGAGAGCACAGGGAACATTTCTTTGCACTGGTGTATGTGAACTGATCTCTTTGTTGCAAATGCTTTGGGAAAACTACTGCAGGTGTTTGAAATACATCAATAACTCTGGATCATAGTCAAACTAACTAGCTGGAGGGGAATGACAACTATGATCTGGCAACCTCGATCGTTGTGTGAGAATCTGGGGGAAAAAGTCTGCGTCATCAAATAACCACTAGGGTGCTGCAGGGTTTCCAGTTTGTGAAACTGGTTTCAACACCTCCCCAGAAAAGAAACGAACAACCCCCAAAATAGACTAAATAGGAGAAAGGATTTTCAAACAAGACAGATGTGTGAATCCTCCCCTACAACATCTGTCTGCTGGCTCTGAGTAATTGGCTTTAGTTGGGGCTAGACAAAAAAAACAAAATGCATGCACACAAAGAGAAAATAAAAACCACACACACATACAAAAGTACACACCTAATCCCACCATGTGCTTAGTGAGCCATCAGGGAATGTGTTGCCAATCAGACAGCTATGGGAGGCTGAAAACAATCAAGGAACAACACACAGTATGGCACATAGTGTAGCTGGCACATGTTTTTTTTGTGAGCCATGTGTCTATGTGTGTATGTTTGTGTAATTGAGTTCACAGACACACATAATGCCAACCAGAGACCAGCCTCTATGCTCACCCAATACACTCCTAGAGGGACTGTGTTTGGAAAGATTTTCTGGGTCTTCTGTAACTAAAAATGATTGATCTACAAGTGACATATTTAGGATTTTATTTATACCTATGAACATTTTGGATTAAGGCATCTTCTAAGTTAATCTGCTGTAAGGATTATCTTGTTCAACGTACAGTCTGACCTGGATGTGATTTCTTCTTTTATTATTTATACAACAGGACAACAACAGTAGCGTTTCAGTGTTTAAAATCTTTATAGTGGCAGTAGTGGGAGTAATGTTCTTCTTAAATTATAAAGTACTGTACAAAAGTCTTAGGCCACTATTAGATTTTTATTAAAGCAATGCTATTATGACCACAAAAATGTGTGACCTCTGTAGAAAGAGGAGGATCAAGGAAGGTCAAGGACAAAAAATAGGAGTGGAAGGCTGGAAGACTGGAAGAAGTCAGGTAAGGTCCTGATTCAGCATCTGACAGCTTCATCTAGTCTTTGTGGAAGGATAGCAGCCAAGAAAGCGCTTTGTGTTTCTAGTTGTTGTAATGTAAAAACATTATTTCATGGACATCATAGCATTGCTAGAAAACAAATACAATGTTGTACAATGGTCTAAGACCTTTACAGTACTGTATTAGCCACAACAATGAGAACAACAGGTTTGACAGTAAGTCAATAGATTGCTCCAAAACACATTGTATTACAAAACCATATAATATTTCCTTTATTCTACCTGTTGTTTGTGTGACCGAGCACGTGTGTATGTGTGTGTTTAGTGAGCTATCGCTCCACTCTCTGTCTTGTCTCTTCTCACGGCTCAGTGAGTGTGTCAGTCTGCATTGGCCCTCTTTCAGAAGCTACTGAGAGATGGCAGCACCATTAAAATTTAACCCACTATCCCACCACTCACCACACACTGACAAGAGAGGGAGAGAGAATGGCAGAGATAGTCAGGGAAGCATACAAGGATATACAGGCACATATCTAACTACAAATGTGCACGCATGCACATGCGCGCGGGCACGCAAGCACACGGACACACACACGAACACACACACGAACACACACACGAACACACACACGAACACACACACGAACACACACACGAACACACACACGAACACACGAACACACACACACGAACACATAAACACTCATTCCCAAGGAGTCAGTCAGATGTGATAGCGAGAAATGGGGAGCGACGGAGCGAAAGATCCTATACAGATGGAAAGTAAAGAATAAGATGGAACAGATTACGTCTTGAAAACCACACACACACACATACACACACACACACACACATCTGATGCATAGACGGCTATGGAAATGAGAGGCATCAATTCAGTGCAGGAAATGGAGAATGTTTGTGGGTCTTATGTCCTATCAGTCTGCACTATCCCTCTCTCTAAAGCCACATTTCCACACTTTCTATTACTTTCTCCTTCATCAACTCTGGGTTCTCGTTTCTGCAAAAGCAATCCTTCTTTTAGCCCCCCCCCCCATCTAAATCTAAATCTATCACTCTCTGTTCAATATTTTTGACATACCTTTTTCATTTCTCTGCTTTCTCTCTCTCTCTATTTCCCATCTGTCTACCTCTCTCTCTCAGTTTCTCTCCTTTTCTGCCCCGTTGGAGTGTGGGATAGCAGGCAGTGCTGGGAGGCCTATGGTCTCTTAATTAAGAAGCAAGGCGGAACGAGGCCACAGTTAACAAGGACACACACGCGCTTGCACTGCTTTACTTGTAAGAACTCACACTGTCTACAGGTCCCAGCATTAATGTTAACCATCAGTATGATGTGGTTGATCTCAGCCAGTATCCTAAAACTGATCTTGACCTGACTGGAACCTTAACCAAAAATTTTTCAAAGTTCAAAGACTTAACTGGCAACTTGAAAAAGGCAAAAAATCCCTCACTCGTAAGGTCTAAAACTCTAATTGTGCCTCACAAAGACAGGAGAACGGGAATACACACATACCGACACACATTAAGCACATGCTCACAAAATAACAGAGCAACAGACACTGTTAAACATCAGTGTGCGCAGGTCACACACTCACACACCTACACCCACAATTTCCTCTCCTTTCACACATCACAACACCTAATCAGAGGCTGAGGACCTGGGTTGAAATCTGCGGGACTAGGACTCAATCAGCTAGTGCAATCAGACACAGGACAAACACACACTCACCCACATTCATTCACACACAGTTACAATTACACACAAGGATGGCACACACATAATAAGCCCTGAGCTGACGGACGAGAGGAAGGCCATGATATTATTCAGTCTACCTCATCACCACTGTAACCAACACACATACACACACAGAGGAGGCGGGATAGAAGTAGCTATTTTGAGAGCGCGTGTGTCCGTTCTCTGCGAAGGTGACTTTGGGCTGGCTGGAGTGGTAATTGGGTACACATACAAATGCCTTTTTCTTCCTCTTCCCCACGTTCACTTCAAACTCTTCCATTCCCCCCCCCTTCCCCTTTCCTCCCACCATACTCCCCTTCTTCCCCTCACCAGAGCCCCCGAACGTGATTACAATTCTGACATGAGTGAGGGGTGAAGTGAGAGAGCAGTGGAATGAAGAAAAAGTGAGGGAGACAGATGATTGACTTGAAAAACAAAGAAGGGGTAGAAAACTGCTCTTACACCAGATGAAAAAAAGAAAAACATTGCACAGACACACACGTACATGCATTAGCATTTTGCCCCTGCACAAAAAGAGCATACCTATATATGCATATATATCATTTACTCAGCAGGGGAGCATGGCATGTGGAATAAAATACACCAAATGTCACTCAGACTGTCACCCTGATCTTTTCCACTGAGACATACACAGACACATACATATCTACACAGTGCAATGACCATCTCATTTCCTCAGACGAGTGACATTTTCTCTCTCTCCTTTCTGCACTCCGTCGCTGTGCTGATAAAATTAGCATTCCTTCCTTCCTCTGTTTCTCCCTCCCTGAATGACTGGACCAGAGGTGAAGACCACAGGGACAGAGGGAAAGGAGAGGGAATGAGAAACAAGAAAAAAAGATGGGAACAAAAGAAGACATTTAGAAAAGGATGGAAAAGCCTGAGAAAGAGAAGTAAACTGAGCAGAGTGTAAAAGAAGAACAAAGAAAACAGATTGTAAGAGAAAGACTGTAAGAGACGAGAGACTGTAAGCAAGGAAAAGAAAAATACAGAAAGTGGACAGGACACAGACTTGTGGAGAGAGTAAATTGAGAGGGGGGGCTCAAGGGATTCATATCACCATGACAACCCTCCTCTTTCTCCTTTGCTGTCCAGCTGCATGATGAACTCCTGCTACTTTGATGGACCTTTGCGTGGAAGAAATTTCCAGTCACAATTGCAATCTGTTGTGACATAAGTAATTCTTACTTACTTTTAATACCCAATTTTTAAACTAGATATGTGGCTGAAAAAACAAGAACAAATGCAGCCTTCACAAAATATCAGTAAGACAATCATGGTTAATTTGTTTGCCGTCCTAGCACACTCATCATTATATATCCGCATGTGGGCGGATATATAAACCACAATGTGTGCATCCTTCTACAGGGCCAGGGCAGGGGGCCCACAGAGTATAATTAAAAGCCAGATACAGAGTCCTTGGACGCAACTGCAGCAAGAACTTTACTGGGATACAGAAAAAATACGGAGGGATAAACAGAAAAAAGAAAGTAAAAAGCTGACCTTTAAGAACACAGAGTGAGACAGAGAAACTGAGATGGTGAGGTGTAATGGAAGATGTGATAGTGAGAGATAGACTGGATGAGATCATGGTGAAGTGAATGCGAAGAAAGAACAAAAAAAGTGAAAGACAAAGCAGAAAAGGACACATTATTGGACTGAGTTGATTGCGGGGATGGCAAAGGAAAGAGGAAAAAGACAAAGAGGGAGAGGGACCAAGACAGAGAGAAGGAGAGGGAACGAGAGAATCCTAATCAGAAATCTGAAGAACAAAATAATAAGGCTGCCTGACAGCAAATGTCAGCTCAGGGAGGGTAGCAGATGGAGGGAGAAAGCGAGAGTAAGAGAGAGACACAAAGAGATACAGGAAGAAGGGAAGACAGAGGAGAGAAAAACAGGAGAAAAGAAACATTCGGAAGGAGACAGGTGGGGCTGGACTGATGGAGATACTTCCCCATCACTGCTCCCTCCAGGAGGAAGGAACACAATCTTTCTGATGCTAAGAAGCAACACATCGCCAGGAAAGATATTCCCCATCTCCCACTGCAGGGAAACAGAGCCGCCAGGTCAGGCGGGTGAATCCTCATATGAGGGTATATACGTGTGTGTAAATTTGTGTGCATGCACACTACCACATTGAGTGCCTGGCTGAGAAATGTTGCCCTTGAGCCAACCTTGACAGCTGTTTCACTACAGCTAAGCTCTGCTCTGCTTTAATTCTGAAATCAAAAGCCATCTATGTCTCTGTCCCATGTTACTTCATCACGACTTGATGATGAGACAGAAGCCAAACAGTGTCCCACAATGCTCTTGTAGCTTTCCTCTTTAGCTGTTCAGTACTAGTACTTTTGTCTTATCCCCACAGAGATGCAGAGTGAAAAACAAGGAGAAGCAGACTTGTAGGTATAACAAGTATATCAAGCTGAAGGGAACACTGTATCTACAAAGGTGTTTCAGTTTGTTAAATTAAACAATCGAGCTGAGAAGTACAATTGCATACATAGTCCAGATATAACAGAAGAAAAGAAACATCTACTGGGGGATCTAAGTTAGTTTCAAAGACCTAGGTACCAACCAAAGGTTAATATGCACATATTAACCAACAGTTAATCCTTGCAATCCTGAATAAAATATGTCTGTTTCTAATTTACAATTCTATAATTCTGTGGTTAAAGTGTCTAAACCTTGGCCACAGTCTTAAAAATTTAAACACTCAACAGTGTCAAGAAGCCAAGCAAAAGTCAGTAGTGAATTAGATAATAATATATGCATTGTGTGAGGGTGAACATGAAAAATGTAAATCTTAAAAGGAAATCACACTTTAATGAGTTAAACAGTTATTTTAAGTTATTCTAAGGTCAATGGGGTAGAGCCAGGGTTATACTGAAGTGAGAATCACAGACTGCATCACAATCTGTGACATAAATCATCTTCTTTTGTTAAACATATGCAGTATTTAACTATGTTTGTACTCGCAGTTCAGATTTTTAGCCAACCACAGTGGACTTTGCCAGTTGAAACAACAACTGTCACATCTAAATTTTATCAGCTGCAGGTTATTAACATTGATTCTCTATGTTTGCCTAAAACGACATATCAAATGCTTGGCTGTTGTGTGGTTAGTCTGTAAGGTGATGCTAATGATACAATTTAGGCTCGGTCAAAGACAGTTTCTTGGAGAAACTTCACTCTGTTTTATTGTGATATTTCAGCAGATTGTTTTCAAATCGGAAAGACAAGCAGAGTGGTACATCATCAACTGTTACCGATTAGTATCCGATCCCAGAAAGGAGGGACGTTCTGTTAAATGTTTTATATTGTATCAATATTTAGTCGAGACCTAGAGGATTCAGAGGTGTGAAGAAGTTTGACCTTTTGGACTAATGTTAGCTCAGCTTGATAGAAATTACATCTGTCAATATCTTTTAGTGGTTTTCAGTCAGGATTAGTAATGTGTCATTATTAGGATGAAAATAACACCACGTGTAGTTGTCACAAATAAACTTTTGAATGTCATGACATTTTCACTTTGAAAATGAGTTCAATTACTGGCTTGGTATTTTCCTATTTTCTTGCTATCCTCAATTGTCATCACACAAACACAGCACATCAAGGCCTTTATTATGTTACTTCTTTTGAATCACTTAAGTACTACAAAATTATCCAGAATGAATGAAGTAATATTCACTTTTGTTATGCATTCATGTGCCGGGAAGCAAGAAGACAAAAGCAACACTAGGTGGATGGTGTATGCCTTACTTTAATCAAAATCTTCAAAAAATGCACAATATACATAATATAGTCTTATCAGTTTTACAGGCAAAGACAGTTTTCTGTGCTCTTTGCTCAAAATAACTGTATATTCTTTAAAACAGTTTGGACATTTGAGAGAAAACTACTTATTTTGAAGATGGGTGAAATTGATTTTATTGGGCTCTATATACACATATGTTTAGAAAACTTGATACATACTGTATGTATAAACATTTCACCTTTAGCTGAGCTAAAATGTCTCACATTTTAAAGTTCAAGCTTTGACGAAGCTTGATAGTGTACACAGAGCACATACCATACCATTACATAATTGTAAACTATTCAAATGACAGACATTGCTATTGCATTATCATTACTACATCATTAGAAATTAAAGTGTCTCGGGCCATAGCAGTTACCTTTTAATTCTGGCTGTGTTGACATATCATAAAACCTACCTGTATTTTAAATTATATATGCAGCACGTAGAAATATGTATCTTAATAGAATTGTGCAGTTCACAATTAGATTATACTTTTAAAACCCGAATAGTATTGTGAATTTTAGTGAGGGATCTTGACAACTATCTAAACACCTTGTTAGAACAATAGCATACATTGATCCCTGAGTTATATTACTTTGGGAAGGTCAAAAAGAGAAAAAGGTTATTGGCTACTTAATAAGCGGTCCCTGCTTTTCCTCATAAACCACAGTCTCACCATCGCACCTCAACCATCTTCCTCACTAAGGACATCTTCCCAATCACTTGTTCTCTCATTCCCTCCCTCCTCTCTTCTCTCTCTTGCTACACCCAGTGAGTAATGGCGGGAGCAAAGGATAGTGGCAGAGAGCTATAAAAGTGTAATTTGCTCCATTTTCCTCGGGAAACCAAATTCACTTTCTGTCCTGCGTTACAATCTGTTAACATTCAGATGGCCAGCATTGCAGACAGCGCATTACCCGCCTACATTCGCTACTAATGACCCTCATGCAGAGTGCACACATACACACACTCGCAAGCAAGGAGAGCAAGGACACACAAGCTATAACCGTATAAAAAGTGCAAAGTGTATATCCGTACACTTGCATGTGCACTTGCAAACACACAGACTCATTCTGGTTGTAATGGACTGAGAAAGGCCAGAAGGGGGAGGGAGAAGAGAAAGAGAGAGCTATTATATAAAGAGAAAAGGTAGATGGGATGAAACTCTGTGCAGAGAGACTAAGTATGTTTCTTTGAATTAAATTAAGTAACTTGTTCAATCTCACTTTTTGCTCCCA
Source organism: Anabas testudineus (assembly GCF_900324465.2). NCBI lineage: Eukaryota > Metazoa > Chordata > Actinopteri > Anabantiformes > Anabantidae > Anabas > Anabas testudineus. The sequence continues at coordinate 11,948,286 of NC_046619.1, forward strand.
AAGAATGAAAAAAAAAGGGGGGGGGGGAAAGCTCACAATGGCTGCCCTGCAAGCCTTTCTCCTCCTCTAATCCACCCATCCTTTACTTCTCTTGTTCACATGTTCATTCTCTTGCTTTTCCTTCCCTTCCTTCTGTTTCTGTGTCAATCTCCCAAACTCTTGTTCCCTTATTCCATCTCTTTGTGTCCTTGCAGACTTCCTCTATGCCTGTCTCTCTCCATCCTTAACTTGTCTGCCAATTCTCTCTCTCACACTCTCATCTCATCATCCCACCCTCACAGCAATCCTTTCTCTCTTTCTCTATCCCTCTCCTCCATTTCCACCACTCTTCTCTCAGGGAGCTAATAGCCTCCTCCTTTGTTCTTCAAGAACAGCAGGGAACAATGGCGGAGTGGGGCTTGTCGTTGTGGCAACAGGCATGAGACAAGAGAGAGAGGGAGGGAGACAAAGAAGAAAGGCAGGGAGAGAAAGAGCAAGCACAGAGGGGATGCTGGTTGTTAGCCGGGCGGCAGGGAAGCGAGCGCTGGCTAATTACACTCGTTTCTATGCACACCGCAATTAAACCCTGATGCACACACATACACCGCCCGCGCTCAGAATATCCACCGCCAGCCACACACACACACACATACTCGCTCTGCAACATCAGAGAGAAAGAGCAACCAAGAGAGGAGGTAGCGGAGAGGCAGAAAGGGGGAGGCTGGGAAGAAAAAAAAAGAAATGACAAGAAAATATAGAGGCTATTTTAAAGCAATGCTACTGCTCTCTCAAGTAGCACAGTAAAAGTTCATTAAACTTCTAGCTCAAACACAATCAGCTCCATCATTTCTATTTAAATAATGTAAGTTGTCATTGAGGTGGTTCAGTGACCTCATACTTCCCACACATTCTCCACCTTAATCTCATAGTAAAACACCACATACCAGCTAAACAACAGTTGCTGAATTATTACTAGTTGGCCTCTGTTTTAGTACTTTATTGCAATAATTCGTCCTCTGTCTTTTAGCAGTTGTATTCCTCCTTCTCTGGATGTAAGATTACAGTGGTTCATCTCTATTCATCTAATCAGCTCATCCGGTTTCATCTCTCCACAGGATGATCATCCCCTCTCCAGAGATGAAGAGGTTTAACTTGACACAAATCAACAGAGTTGGAATAGTGGAGGGAATGATGGAGATGTTGAAATTAATGTGGAGAAAAAGTGTAAGAAAGATGGAAATTTAGGGGAGATTTACATCCAGGTCACACCATGCTGTAGGGTAAAACTTTGTCTCACAAACATCCCTACTGAGTTTCCTTTATCCTTCCATCCATGCCCTAACACTCTTTCCATTAACACGTCTCAGGGAAACATGTGTTCCATGCTGCACTCTATTACGCAGTTTAATGCTAACCCAAAGTGTCCATGTGTGCATTAAGAGTGTCGAATGTTCATCTGAAAGAACAGGGACATGTTACTCTATCTGAAGACCAGCTGCTGTGTTGGTCTCATTGAGATTTCAGTGTCAACAGCTAAAACCAGCCAAGGTACGAGGAGCACACGTCTATGTGCACATGCATACCAATATGCACACAGAAAAGCGCAACTCCACATAGCAGCATGAACACACACACACACACACACACACACACACACACACACACACACACACACACACACACACACACACACACACACACACACACACACACACACACACACACACACACACACAAATGTAGGCTGCCAATGAGGCAGATGAGGAGTGAAAGGAGTCACATTAAACAGCCAAACTTGTCCTGTTTCGCTTTCATAGCCCCAGTCCATTTTCATAATGCATTAAAACCACCACTGAGAAGAGAGGGAGACATGAGGAGGAGAGGAGAAAGATGAGGAGGGGGTAGAGAGGGAAAGAGAGACGGAGAGAAAAAATGGAAAAGAAGGGAGAGGGGACAAGAAACATTCTCAAAGTAATCTAAAGCTAGTGGATATATGGGGGTGCAAGGAAACAAGATAAGGATGAAGGGAGTGGAGGAGTGAGAGAAGAGAGCTTGTCTCAGAGGCAAGATATGCGAATAGAAAGTGTCTGATAGAGGCACAGACAGATTAGGGAGGTGGATAAAAGAAGATGGGATGCACTGATAAAACACGTAAGGATGACAGCAAGCGATGGAGAAGATGATTTAGTCACAAACTTTGATTGTTCATATTATAAATGCATGTGGCTTTCTTTACGCGTGCATATGTGCTTGTAGCACTCCATGTTGTGTGTGTGGTTATACAGTGGTAAGGGGCAGAAGGTTCTGTTTCAGCACCAGCAGGCTGATGAGAGTTTGGGGCCAAACAGCCTGGAGGCAGAGCTGGCCTTGTTATTTTCACTCTCTCTCTCTCACACACACAAATTCATAGACAACACAATCTCAAATTTAAACCAAACAGAGGCACAGCCACTGTAACAAGGCAAACAGTTTATCATTGCACCTCAGAACAAAAGGATATTGGTAACACATGAGAATAAACTGTTAAAATGTTCAGAATGAATTACCGACATGCTAAAAGGTTTTAGTGAATGTTAATAACTAATACAGTTACTTAAATGTATATTGATGCAATACAAGCAATTACTATACCAACTGCTAAGCAATTACCCTTGCAGGTGCTTGTGCATGTTTTAGCCTTTTATTGGATCAATTTTATAATGTTTGATAATAATATTACAGTAGATTAAATGAGAATATACCCAGTTCTACAACTGTCTACAACTTTGAGTTCATTGTTGTGGTTCAGTGAGTTGAACTACTGTTATCAGACCTTACAAACTCTTTACTGTCATACAAACAGTCTCTCTGTGTCTATAAGAGTGAATATGCAAGAGTTTGCAAACACATTATCCACAAGAATCTGAAAAGCTAACAGTATACCAATGTCTGCTGTTGTAAGTTGGTTCTGAAAACTTTTTTTTTATTCAGCAGAGGATTAAAGTCAACTTGGTTTGAAACTTGCTTCAGGTACATAATCCATCACACCTAACACTATGTCAGCTTTTCCCCCCTCTCTGACAAAATTACGTTATTGTCATCAGTGCAATTGCCTTGAAAGTGTGACGTGTTTATGACCTGGAGACGAGCTTTCTAACTCACATTAACTCAAATTATCCTAACATTATGCTTATTCTATTGTCCCTAAGGTTTGATTTTCTGGCAATTTTTGATATGTCACAAAACAGTGTGCAGCAAGCAACTATTCTATTTCACCAACATTACCATATAAAGACAACTCTGGCAGAAGAAAAACCTTTATAAAGTTTACTCGTGTGTGTGTGTGTGTGTGTGTGTGTGTGTGTGTGTGTGTGTGTGTGTGTGTGTGTGTGTGTGTGTGTGTGTGTATATATATATATATATATATCTCATAGCAGTTTATGAAACATGTCTCGCAGTTGGACAAACAAATGCTGAATTCGTTTTATACATTTAATGTCTTATGTCTTACGAGTGGAAATCATATCTACAGATATCTGGGTGTTGGTTGGCAAAGTAAGAGTTAAAGTACCGGTCGAATAGGAGCTGAGATGTCCAAAATCCTATCTCCTCCAAGTCAATGGCGTGAAGGCTATCTCACATTCACCTGACAGAGACAGAGTGCTGCCAATAGTGCCAGAGGGAACAAGAGAGAGGGAGGGCGGCAGACAGTAAGAAATTGAGAAGTAGGGAGCAGAAGACAGCTAAAGAAAGGAGACAAAGAAAGAAAGCAAGCAAGCAAGCATAAACAGAGGCATGAAAAGAAAGATGGATGAATAATGGCAAGCACAATGGTCAGAGGATGACTATTACTTGTTTTGAATCAAATACTTGTTACTCATTGTGAGAGAAACCGACAGAAAGAGAGGTGGAAAGGCAGCATTTTGTATTTCTATGTTAGTGTGTTAGGAGGACTAACTACTGAAAGCAGCACAGTGTTATAAAAGCACTAAGAGCTCCAGCAGCCATACACTAAAACTTTAATCAGGCATTCATAAAAACAATATCATTACAGTCTGCCTCAGGAAGTATCAACAAATACCTCGCTGAATCTGGTAAGTAGACACATACACAAAAATACAGTCTGGCAAACACTCATGCAGATACAAACAACATCATTGTGTTTTCCCTGTTTTTACTCCATTCCTGTTCACCTCTTTTTCATCCTCTTGCTTTTATTGCCTTCCATCTATCAATGTCTTTAAAATCACTGTGTAGGATAAAGAATAAACTGATTATGGATATAAAAGTGCAGACACATTCTAAAACGAGCAGCTAAATGGGTGGAGGAGCAAAAAAGCAGGAAGCAATGTCTCAAGGACAAAGGTAAGCCACTCAACTCTTGTCTGAAAGCAGAACTGCTTCATACAGTGAAGGGGCTGAGACTTAAGTCAAGCAATTTGTAAGTAGTGCAGCTATCCACTGTTCATCAAAGAAATAAAGAAAAACTATGAAAAATGGAAGCCAGCCACAGAATGGACATCTAGAGAAGCCCACCTGAATGTCTTAGTCTTCTTGAAAGAGTAGCAGAGCTATAGAAATCTCTCTAACACTCTTTTTCTCTTTGACAAAGCCAGGCTGGAAAGATGAAAGCACTAAATGAAAGCCTACACAGAACCTTAAAAGACAGGATAATGGTGGCACAGAAAGCAGGAAGCAGAGGTACAAAACAAGGGAGAGGATCAGACTGAAAAAGTCATTTTGTGGATGTTCCTAGAACATATGAAGAAAAGGAAGTTGTAGAGACAAAGCGTGAGGATGGTTGAGGAGTGGGTGAGGCTAATAAGCAACAAGGAAGACAATAAGTAAGGCAGACAGAGAGGAGGGGAGGGAGGACAGGGAGTGAAGGGAGAGAAAAAGTGAAGGAGAAAGTAATAAAGTCAGAAAAAATATTAAAAATTACTTTACTTTTCTTTCTTAGTTCTGAATAATCCATGCCCTATATACACACTCAGAGCTGGATATGTATGTGTGCACTGTCATGCACGCATGTGAACGGATCACGCACCGATAACATTACACTCCTTAATTCCTAATTAATCCTTCTAAACTGGATTATGGTGCAGAGCATGACAAGGCCAGGATTCTACTCTTCGCCCTGATGACTGTGTGTGTGTGTGTGTGTGTGTGTGTGTGTGTGTGTGTCTTGTGTCACTTTGCTGTTTTTCAGTCTGAGGTCTCATAAGGCTGGCCTGTCCTCAGTTACATGATGTTGGGAAATGAAGCTGACAGTGTCTGTGGTCCCCTATGACATAGACGTGCACATTCACATGCACTCTTTCACACACATACAACACACACATATACGAGGAATCCCTAGATCACAGGTCTTAAAAACGCTTATGAATTATTGTGTTGAGAGGTAATAACTCTTAGCATTATTTACACATTTTAACTGAGGACTCAAGGGGGATATGTGCTTACTCACAGAACAGACACAGGTCCCCTGACAGACGCACTTGTCCTTGTTTGAAAGCTGACACAAACTGTCCCATGTGATGTCTTCAGCATTACACTGCAGTCTAGAATAACACCAGAGGGCCCTACAGATACCAGTACTAATAAATTCATTTTGTACTACTGTACTTTGCAGCCAAGCTGAGTGCGTTGGCAGCAAAATAGCTTCCTTTCACTCTTTTTGCAATATTTTTTGATACCCGGATGGATTTAATTGCAGCATTATATACAAATGTTATTTGCTTATAACATCTATCGAATAAATGTAGTGAAATCTATACAGGTTCATGCATGAATGCAACAGCATACAGAAATAACTAGCTTATGCAACTTAGTGGAAGACAATACTGGCATAAGTCTCAAGAAAACTGACTACATTTGGACCACATTATGAATTAATAACGTGTAACATATTGTTCTGCATGTTGCTATGTTGCGTGTTGTGTTTTTCTGTGCTCATTTAAACCATGCAGGCTACAGCGAAGATTGGGGGGCTGAAAAGAGAGGTAGTGTGATGGATGGAGGGATGGAGGGATGGATAGGGGGGTCATAAAGGGATAGATGGAGTGAGTTGGGAAGAATTAACATGCTTTCATGCATTTCTACGCCTCAGTGGAGCACCACAGGGCTTGTTGATGCCTCTAAGTGCTATGCAGTATTAAGCAGAAAATCTCTAAGGAGGCCCAGTGGCATAGTGTATGTGTGTGGTGAGTGCTGACTGACCGCTAACTGTGTACAGTTAAGTACCAAGCCCTAAACAACCTATTTGGAGACCAGAAAGAGGGAAGGAAAGTGGAGACATTCAGTGGAGAGCCAAATAATGTCAGAAGAGTGAGGCATTCAAATGCTTGCTGTGATGTGTTTCATCTCAGAGACAAAAGGAACAGAGAAAGAAAGAGGCAGAGCAGAATAGAAAGATTAAAAGACAGAGAAAGGTTTCTGTCCATCCTGTCTACTCCCTCGTATTGCATACGGACAGATAACGGCGTGCAGGACACACGATCAAGTCAGCTCTTGTTAAGTCTCTCCTGCAGAGAGCTTTAATCAGTGGTATGTCATGGCCATCCCAAAACAACTGAACTCTGCACAGCTCTCCTGCACTTACAGCTAACTGACCTCAGTTTCCTCATTTTACCTCACCTTAATTTCCATCTCCTCAATCACTCTGGGTGCTTCATGTCTCTTCACCTTCTCTCATTTGTCATTCCTTCATTTCCTCCTTTAGTACTCTCTTCAGTCATACACAGATCACTCCTGCCTCCATCTCATTCTGTGCATCTCTCCTTCACTCCACCCTCAATAACGCCATCCGTCTTCAGAACCAAGATTAGTCTCCACCCGTCCGTAACCTTTGACAATAATATCGCCTACTTTTCCTGTAAAATGTACTTACATTTTGAAAGTCATATTAATACTATTTAGAATAAACTTGAGTGATATTTAACAAAATATCAGAATAAACAAAAACCTTAACACTGAGCTGTACTATTCACACATACTAAACTACTGGATTCTCCTAGCCGACTTCAGTTTTAGAATGCAGGGTGAACCTGCTACTCTTATCCGCCACTACATTTTTGTTTTTCTCTGGCAAACAATGCAGTGGCCTTCATGTTTGTTTCTTTTAACTAGCTTCAATCAAGCAGCATACTTGTTATCATCAATCCAGCTCACAAAAATTTGCACTTTCCCAGAGTGTAGACAAGCTTTTATCTTTATTGGGTTAGCCAACTACCTTGCGAGCCAACAAACAACTATGTTTTAGTAACTTTCTCTTATGAAAGCTGCAGTGCTGCATCATGTGCTATCCACATTTTTCAGAGTGTGGAAGAAAGGGAAAGCAGCGTGTTTGTAGTTATACTCTGAACACTCCAGCCATGAATATCCTTACTGAACTAGCACAGTTTAATTTTAGATTTATTAAATTTATTTTTATAAAAAGAATTCAAATGAAAAGTAATTCAGCGCTTTAGTGGTTTAAGATTTGTTAAGGTGATTCTGCCAATAGCTGTTGTATTTTATCATTAGTAGTATTATTTGCAATGCTGTTGCCCTTGCAGTATTAATCCGTTATTGTCTTTGAGGCTAGAAACAAAGAAAACAGCGAAAAGGGAAACATCAGAGCAAAAATCAACATAAAACTTTGAAAGCACAAACTCTGGCTTCTTCAAAAAGTTTCCAGAACAAACTTAAAAAAAACATTCTTAGAGAGATCTTTAGAAGTCTCTGGCCTACCACTCAATTCACCGAAACAGACAAGAGTTGCTGCTGATGCTATGTGCATTCACAACAAGTCCTGAAAGGTTCACTCTGCTTTCTGCACATATACAGCATAACAGTTCCACCAGACAAGCCATTTTTAAGTACAACACATACAAAACAAAAGACAGAGACCGTACATGCACAAAATGTGACTTGCATTTTTTACTATGTCACATTCACAGGCTTGTCATGATGAAACAGTTCAGAATGCACTGCTTTAAGGTCCTCCTCCTGATTACATTGTGTCTTCACTGCATATTGAGTTTGCATTGTGTGAATAATATGATATTTCATATTCTGGTCACTATAAAACAGGAACTGGCTCATTCTGGGTTAGGCAGAGATCTTTAAAAGTGGTCAAAAACAACCTGGGAAATGATTAAAGAATCCAGTGGGGTTTAAGTCACAGGCTTTGTTCGAGCTAAAATAGAATTTCAGGAGTTTTGCTCAGACTCCAATTTTCAGGTCCAGTCAAGCTCTACGGCTCCTCTGAACTGGTAGAACTCCAAAGCCCACTCAATCAGATCAATACTTAGAGTAGCAACTCTATTCACACAATTACAAATTACTCATCTGTGTTCTCTCAGTCGTTCTTTTACTGTGAGTCCCCGTTACCCTGCTACCATAACCCGGCTTTTCCAGTCTCAGTTTCACCCTGCAGTTAATCTGCTGGGTGGAGTAGTGAGCGCTTGGGGAACTGACAAGAGGAAGATGAAGGAGATGAAGGAAGAGGGGAATGAGAGGAGGGGGGAGTGGATGGGGAGTGAGAGATGGCCATGCATTATTGAGCATACAGAGTGGAGTTTTTAGGGGATAAATGTGAAAGCGTGTTTAGGGACAACCTTTTCCCTTCTGCCTCCCCCGCCTTCTCCATTCGTTCATTCCTTGGCTCTCCCTCCAACGTTCTGTTCCCCACGAGGACTGCCACATCTCTTATTCAGTGGGGAGGTTAAAAATTCAAAGCTAGGAGGGAGGAGGTGGAGGGGAGAAGGAAAGAGTACCTGAAAATGGTCAAAATGAAGGAATGTCTTTAGGGAGTTTTCTCAAGTGCTAATCTAGAGAGCTCCTTGCTTTGATTAGGTGTATGCGTGGTGAGGGGTAGGTGGTGGTTGTGGTGAGGGAGTACGACGACGGGGGAGGAAGATGAATAAAGAGGAGAGGAAGAGGGAGCAGGAGAGGGTGCACATGTACACTTTCATGCAGTGTAGAGTAGTGTAGCACACACCATGGTGAAAAATTAAGGTGCCTGGAGGGCGAAGCAGAACTCACGTCTCACAGAACACGACACATGCAGATACTGTGTAATGGAGCAAAGCTTTCAGCATGCAAGTACAAATATACAAACAGGCAGCTATGAGCACGAGGACTCAGGCACAAACCAACTGACCAGATACACAACACCCATACAAGTCTAATATCTTGTAATATCTTGTATGTACACATACATGACACAAAACACATAAACCTTTGTTCAAATACAGTCACACAGCTACTGGTAACAGATTAAGGTCAGAGAGTGAAGCATGGCCTGGTTTACCAAGTCTTGTAAATACCATCGGTGTATGGTGTAAATGCCACTGGGTTATCCATATTACACACAGCCTTCATGAATAGAGACCAAGGGCCATGTTACACCACCCAGATAACGTGTGGGTAAAGTGTGCACAAAGTTTAGGAAATTGATAGTTTTAATATGTGTGGTTGTGTGAGAACCCTGAAGATACAGTCTCAGCCATCAGCATAATGGGGAAGATAGTCTAATAGCACCCTAATAACTCACTAGCTAGCCAACACCGCATCAGTAGGAGCTTAAGGCTACTGTCAAACAACTTGACTGAGATAGAGACTTTGGACTTTAAAGGACACTTTCAAATGTCTCTGTTCCTGCCATCTATCTTTCCTTTTCTCATTTTACAGCTTGCTTTATCTTCAGCCGGGCCAGTCTTCGGTCATTTTTCTGGTTCCATCCTTCGTTCACTGCCTCTTTTCATAAGAACCCCTTTATCAGGAAGAGATAAGAGAAGAGAGATGAGAAAATCAAGAGAGGAGAGGGAGAGGAAGAGGAGAAGGAGGAAGGAAGATGGGGGTTAATGCTCCTATCTTGTCAGCTCCATCTTTGAAGTTGTTGCTCTTTAGCTCTCCATTTTTTATGTATGCTATCAGTGACATCAAAGTGGGCTACGTCTCCTGTGTGTCTATGTGACTGTGTGCACATCACTGCCCTCAGGGACAGGTAGCTAATATTACAAAAAATAAACAGAGAGGGAGTTGCTGTTATGCAGCATGTCAGGCAACCACAGTCAATCTGCACTTAGCTAAAGCTACACTGCATTTTGATTCCTCCTCATTTAATTACCCCTTTTCTCTGGATACACATGGTTTCTAATCATATACAAGGACTCAGTATCACCTCCCCTCCTCCACAAGCCACCTATGCCCAAATTAAAGCACCTCTGCCTTTACTCCAACCTAACACTTTAGCACTGACACTTCTAAATGCAGGTAGGCACACATTTAAGTACACACACTGCCTTTATAAACATATAAAGAAAAACAGAGGGGGAGGAAAAATGAATATACTACTGTGACCACGAGGAACAAAACAGGAAGGAAGAGTGGGTGGTAGGAGCGTAGGTGTCTGTACATATATCCCTTCATTCCCACATTTTACCATCACTGTTCATGTCTTTTCCTTGTTGGCCTGGGCGATAAGAGAAAGAATCACAAACACTGAAGATACTTAGCATCTGTAACAAGCTCTTGAGCTTATCAGCCAATCCCTCAATTAAAGGCACACACACACGCACTCAAGATTACAGACATACTCACAAGCATATACAAACACACACACACACACACACACACACACACACACACACACACAAGTTCTCTCAGTCCCTGCTCAGCTGTCATTTCACTGGAAACATTTAAATGTTAATGGTGTTGGGATGAGAAATTGGAACGCTCGCTTGCTGGGCTGACCGACTGGCTGGTTGGTTGAGAGAGGAGCAGACTAAAGTAAGGAAGGCCTATTCCATTTAAAAACAGGATAATCTCCAGGAAAGAGAAAAGGCAGCAAAGAGATTAGGCACACATAGCAGTAATGCTCCAGCATGAGAGCACACAGCTCATTTGCATGTAAAACAGAGAGAGAGAGAGAAATGTAATGAGGGAGGGATGGAATGAAGAGAATGAGTGGGACAAAAGCATGTGTTAGAGTGTGTGCGCGCTTACATGTGTATGCATAAGTGTGTGCTTCTGTTTGGGCATGTGAGTGAGCTATTGCAGTTGGCAGCATGAACCAATATGAGCACACACAGATGTGTTTGAACCTGATAAGGCCTGATGAATGAGCGGCGATTTGCGGCTGTTCCTCAACCATAAAGAGATGGTGAATGAGGGAACGCTTGCTATTGCTGCACTGAGAATACACACCGAGGCTTAGAGAGCAAGCAAAGCCAGCCTAATGCACCGCTACTGTTGAGGGCTTAAGAGGTATAGTTCGGATTTAAACTTAAGCAGTGGTATACATAAACACTTAAATGCACACACAAACACACATCCCCAAACACAACCTACAAACACAAAAATCTTTCATTTCTACATTAGACACACATACTGAAAAGCTAGCCTATATGTGGGCAATGTTTAGATTTATGTGTCTCACAGACACTGTACACAGACTCATCATGTGGCCATTTATAGTGGCAAAAGGTGGTCAGAGAAAATAGGTATTAGAGATGTAAGTGGAGAAATGGCTACATCCAGAAATGGAATGAATAAGAGAGAATAGAAGGAAAGAATAGTGTGATTTTTTCGCAGCTCTTTCTACAGCATTAGTGACCCTTGCATTAACCTGCTTTTCTTTCTGCAGCCCCAGCCTGAACACTGCATGATTTATTAACAAGCACTGCTAGTGTGAGCTACTCTAGTACAAGCATACACACAGAGAAATACACACACTCACAAAGAACTTAAAAAACATTACACACAAGCTTTTCAAAGCCAATACTAATTTAGCACAATCACACGAGCACACACAAACACTCTTAAGGCTTAATAAAGTGTGCCTATTCCTCATTTAGTCAACCAAGTGCCTTATTAGTACATATTTTAAACGAAAGATTGCAGCTCTAAGTCTACACATCCCATAAACTCTTATCTAAAATTCTCCCTAAATAAAAACCAATCACACAAATGAACACACACACACTCAAATGTTTCTTTGCTGTGACCTACAGGGATACCAACAGTGAATAAACAAACATGTTGTAGATGTGGACTGTGGGGGGATTATCACACTGGGATGAGAATAAGGCAGGAAGCAGGGATCTGACCACTGAAGTGAAAAACACCATCTTCCCCTTTCTCACTCTTAATTATTTTCAACAAAAACATGCAGGTCATTCATCAGGCCTGGGGCAGAGACGACTCAGCCAACAGATAAGGAATCAGCAGAATCTGCCGTACGTTTTCACATTTCACTTTTTATTGTCAATAAGCTGCACATATATTTGGCCAGGACAATATTCACACAGTCCTACAATTGATATTGTTTAGCATTTGCAGCAATCAGACTGGTATAAACAACCATGGCAAAACAGTACCAGTGTGCTTAAATGATTTCATTAGCATGGAAATTTTGACTATAACCTTGAGTCACAAAAACAAGTCACCAAATGTTGCGAACTCTGTTTAGCAGAAGACCTAATGATATAATCAAAAACACTGCACCATAAATCTCCGTGCCTCTTGGTCCTTTATTGCTAATATATTACATCTCTCATCCCTTTAAGTGATTGTTCTGCAACCCGAAACAGGCCTCAGGAAAAGCACACACAGACACACACATACATCTACACCCACGCAGACACTTTCTTGCTGATTGGTGGCTCATTAAGGTGAAAAGTGGATGGAATTTAAGAGGAAACTTAGCAGCACAAATACACACACGTGCACACACATACCTACAGAGAAGGAAATTGATTTCTTCAGAACACAGGGAGATCAAAAGGCTTATTATAATTGGTTTGTAAATGTGGCTCAGCTCACCCACCCACACACTGATGCAGACACCCTTGTACTGACAAACATGCATTCATCTGCAACAAACTTGTCTATGTTTAATACGGAGCAAATGTGTTACAGAAAGGTGCTGTTGCATATTTTGGTGTGTTATGCAGCAATACACAGTGGATGGCATCACAAAGCACCTCCTTGGGGTGAGGGGGGTCTCTACTGAAAAAGAGAAATGAGGTTGCCTTGTGACAACAGACCAGAAAAATACAGACACAGAAGAGGGAAGGGTGTAAAGGCTGGAGAATTGGGATATGAAAATTATCTTCCCATTATGAGGATTAATAATCATATATGCTCCTGGCCCTTTTCTCTCCCGAATCAAATTAATCACCACCGCTCCCCCTTGCCCAGCCTTTCCCTTTTGCTCACTTTTCATTTCTTCGCCCACCTCCTCCTCCTTTTTCCATCTCTCACTCCCTCATTCTTTTGCTAATTGGGCTATCTGAGGTGCAGACTTCAAAAGGCACCTGCTATCAAACTGAGTCTGAAGAAATGAGAAAAAGACAGTCCATGATAAATATAGACAGTCATATTAGATTAATAGTGTATGAATTATAGGCTCTCCACCATGCACCTGCACAAAATAAATTGAGTAATAAACAACACCACTTCAAATTAGGTTTACCTGCTCTTGTTATATTATTATTCATGTTATTATTATTATTATTATTATTATTATTGTTATTATTGTTATTATTATTGTAGTCAACAAAGAAAACACATACTAAAGCATTTTAAAGTGAGGAATTTAGACACAAGCTTAACAGAGCTGCTTAAACTGCTTTACTTCCTCATCGAAACAATTATGTTTTATGCTGCAAATATCTATATAGTCTATTGAATTGAATTGTTCTCATCCTCATCAACATCACACAAACTGATACACTGAACCACAGAGAGAGTCAGCAGATATCTAGAGGTGGTGCACCTTCTAAAAACCTAACTCAATTTATGAAGTGACAAAAATGCACATTTCTCAATTTCCAGGTTGACAGCTTAGTTTGTTCTTACATCGTGGTGAATAAGATGTTCAGCTGAATACTACAGCACTACAGTGGCCTTGTGGCTGCAACGGTTGTTCACAAGGTAAATGAAGTAGCTTAAGAAGAGAAAGGTGAAAAGTCTGGTGGTAAGGAAGGCTAGACATGAATAAATCAATTAAAGTGGCAGTTTTACTCCAGTAGTAGTCTGAACATGTTCTGTTCTTGCCAGACCTCAGAACCACTGTTCTAAGCCAAGCAGGTATAATGCAGATATACAATTTTAATCAAAAAAGTGTGTTAATGTATGTGATGGATAATTACATTAAAAATGTAGGAAACATTTAGATCTGCGTTCTATCTGATCTATCAGATCTGAATTAGATGCTTAGAAATCCAATATATATACAAACTACACATAATTGTTGGTGTTCAGCTTCAGTGCCTCTTGGGAGATGCCTACTGCCAATACAAACTATAAAAAGGTCTGAATTACCATCTGTGCCCAGGATCGTGGGACATACAGTGGCAAGAAAAAGTATGTGAACCTTTTGACATGTCATAGTTTTCTTCATTAATTTGTCATCAAATGTAATCTGATGCCCTCTAGCAGCAATAAACTCAACCAGGTTCTTCCTGTACCTGTGGATCAAACCGTTCAGGAGTAACTTAAGTCCATTCTTCCTGCAGAACTGCTTTAGTTCTGTCATATTCTTTGGACGTCTCACGACTGTGGTTCTCTTCAAGTCGTTCCATAGCATCTCTATTGGGTTGAGGTCTGGGTCACTCCAAAAGGCGGATTTTGTTTTTCTGAAGCCATTCTACATTCTTCTACAGAGTTTCAGTTAACATACAGACATTCTCACATTATGCTTAAGAATTTTTTGATCCACTTGGGAATTCATCTTGCCCCAAATCACAATAAGCTGGCCAGGCCCTGATGCACAAAACAGGCCCAATCATAATGTTTCCTCCGCCATCCTTTTTTACGATTGGGATGATTTTTTCATGATGATATGCAGTGACCTTTTTATGCCAGATGTAGTGCTGTGTGTTTTTTCCAAAAAGTTCAACATAGTTTAATTAGTTCACAAAACATTTTGCCAGTACTGCTGTGGAGTGTCTGTGTGATCTTCGGCAAACTTCAGGCGTGCAGCAATGTTCTTTTTAGTAAGTAGCGACTTCCTTTGTGGTGTCCTGCTAATACACCCTGCTTGTTCAATGTTTTAAATACTGTAGACTCATGAACACAGATGTGAGCCAGTTCCAATGAGGTATTCAAATCTTTGGCTGTGTGTTATTTTTGTGTTATTACTTTAGGCACATAATATTTGTTAATACTCTTTCACTTAGGTGAAGATCAGATACTGTTTTATGACAAATTAATGCAGAAAAATTATAAATTCTAAAAGGTTCAAATACTTTTTCTTGCCACTGTATTTGTTAAATTCTGAGATGCTCAGTGGCAGGCGAAAGACAGAACCATGATAACCAGACTGAGCTTGACCATAAACATACATATGGAAATGCTAAATAACAAAGCAAAACAAAAGCAAAAAACGTAAAATATGTGTGGACTGTGGAAAGTGCTGCCACAGGGCGTGTCTCCCACAATCAGTTCTCTGCTTTTCCTCAGAGCTTCAGAGGTCATCACCCCTGACACTGGCCAGTGCACACTACCCTCGTGTATGTCTATTTTCTGTGTGGGTGTGTGTATGCATTCAATCTAGTCTGCACAGTAGAGCATCTATGAGGAAGACGGGTCAGGCAGGGTGCATAGTGGTACGATGTGATGTTCCATTTTTGCTGGGTAAAGAGGAATGGGTGGACCAAACAGAGGAGGAACAGTTAGAGAATCTCAGCTCCCAGAGGTGAGGGATAACGAGAAGGATAGGGAGGTCAGGAGGACTATATAAGGCCTTGTGTCAGTCTGCATAGTCATCCAGGCTGCTTGCTTATTAGAGATTTGTACATGCATGGCCACAGAGAGATTTACCAAACACACATACAGGTTAAAATCTCAATCGTGTTTAAAAGAAGGTTTCTTTACTAATAATTGTTTCACTGAACAACTTTAGTTGTAGTTGGGCTTCCATTCACCAGATTTTATAAACATTTCTAATTTAAGTTTCAAAAATGTGCAAACACTGGACATTTGACAATAAATCTCAAAAGCTGTACAACATCTGGATAAACACCCTATGCCAGTTTCCTCCTCTTTTACACACGCACACACACACGCGCATGCACACGCGCATGCACACGCAGACATACAAACAGGTGTGGGGCTATGAAAAGGCCACAGTGTCTTTATACTCAGCTCTAAGAAAAGGTTATTAGACATCAACTGGAACAGACGGCTGTCTCACCCAATAAAAAGGGGAAGCGTGGGTGTATGGGCCGAGGGAGTTGGAAGGAGGGTCAAATTAAGGAGTGACAGACGGACATCAGGACTTTCTATACAGGTGAATACAGATGGGACAGCTGCCTACACTGACATTTAACTGACATCAACAGCTAGCGTCAGCCACATGTGTATGCGCTCTCCTGTTTATGTATATGACATGAGCAAGAGTCTGTGTGTATGTGTACTGAGACTAAATCTGAAGGTCAGATGGAATTATATACACACCCACACACTGTCTGTCTGAGTTCCTGTGTCCTGGTTATGGTATGAATATGGAGGAGTTAGAGCAGAAGGCTCAGTGACACTGGGACAAGGTGATATGAGTGGACAGGTGTGTGTGTGTGTGTGTGTGTGTGTGTGTGTGTGTGTGTGTGTGTGTGTGTGTGTGTGTGTGTGTGTGTGTGTGTACACCCATGTGTCAGCGCATTGTGCCAGGACAGCAGGTGGCTAGTCAAAGGACATCAGTGACCTTCTCCTTATCCCTCCCTCTATCCTCATCCCTTTGTCCATCTCTCCCTCTGTCCCCAAGTCCCAATTCATCTTACCCAGCAGCGAATGCGCTGTCTCTGCACAACACATCATGCACACATTGAGAAGATAACCAAACACACATAAACAGGTGTGGGTGGTTTATTCATGAACTTGTGTGAGATGCTGTTTTGACACAACATTGCTGAAAAATGTAAATGTGCAGTATGTCCTCCAAGTGAAGGAAGAGAAGGGTGAGGATGGCTAGAGAAGGTGTGTGAAAAGAGCTAAATGGATGTGTGTTTGCATGACTCTTACCTTTAGTGGCTGATGGAAGCAGAGAAGAAGAATTGAAAAAGACATGGAGTCAAGGTGAAGGAGCAGGGATGTGGGAGAGATGAGAGGTTGCTCATTACATTATGAAACAAAACATGAAAATAACTGTAGAAAAAAAACAAACAAACACACTCCACAAACTCACTCTTTGTCTGTGAGGAGAAGGTCAAGGTAAGTTTGGCAAAGAGCTCATCGTTTTCAAATTGATCCTCTTGCGAATGGACCCAGAAACTGCTCTCAGAGAGATCCTCAGGTCCGATCTAAGAGAGAGAGAAATGTCAGTATGTATGTAAAGAGAACGAGAGGGACGGAGATGTATTGTATCTGTCAGATAACTATCATCAAACTGACTCAATTTTCCAAAAATGGTCATCTGTGCACCTGGCAAACAATGAGATGAGCAAATAAAGAAGTTGAAAGAACAAAAGAAGCAGCAGGGCTGTAAAAGGAAGAGGCAGGAGTATGGCAGTAGAGGGAGGGGAGGAGGATGGAGTAATGAACAAAGGCACAAAGAGGAAAGAAAGAAGAGGGAAACAAGTAGTCATTTTCTCTCATCTTTACACACGGTCTCTACTACAAAGCGTCTTGTGCCTCAGAGCTTCACACAGAGAAATGCAAGAAACGCAGAGACAGTGTTCCACTTTTTTCCTTCCCTATCTTCATTCTTTGCTCATCCTTCTTTGGGTGCTCTTTTTTTTTTTTCGTTTTGGTCCTGTGTTGCATTTCTTTTTATTTAGCAAAAAACTTTCTATGTACACCACTAGTCAAAATGACACCTTCTCCTTCAGTGTTTTGTCTTTATTTTTATTATTTTCAATATAATACTGAAGACACTGAAATTATAACAGAACAAATATAGAACTTTGCAGTCATCATAAACATGTATTAAATAACCCAGTATATGTTTATTATTTTGTATATCTTAGATTGTCCAAAGTAGCTACATTTAGTATTCTCTTATCATATTCACAAGGCCACAGTGACTTGTAATGGTTTTCGACTTCCTTGTCAAGAGTTCTTTTGTGACATTTCTTACCCTCTTAATGTGCTTTCGACAATCGGTTGTCTTCTGCAGAGGAAGGGTGGGTACAGAGTCAACAGCCCTATTAGTGCTACTAAAGCTGCTGTACAAATCATTATTTTAGGAAATGGCCAGTCCATGCAAAAACTGTCCTGTTCACCAGCATGGCTACCACAGCACTTTGTATCAATATGTCATCATATCTGGTTTAAGTAGAGGGACCATCATTTTTTTCCCCCCAACAGGACAATGACCACAAACAAAACTCTAGGTCTTACTCTTGTGCAAGCGCTATTTGTCCAGGAGAGTGATTGAGTACTGCATTAGATGAACTGGCCTCAACAATCACAAAATCTGGATCCACTTGTGATGACTTTGGAGGAGTTAGACTAGAGGGTGTAGGAAAAGCAGCCAACAAGTACTCAACACCTCTGGGGACTTTGAGATTGGTGGAATACGATCTAGGTGACTACCTCATGAGAAAATACCAGTGCAATGCAGAATTAGTGTGCAAGGCAGTCACCAAACCAAAAAAAGTGCTTTAAATCATAAATCTATATATGTTCTTTCCTTTCTTTCTTTCGTATTAGTACACCATGACGAAAATAATGACAGCGAAGAAAAACCACTGAAGGTGCATCCAAAGTTTTGACTGGTAGTTTAGTTAATCTGGTTATCTTTGTCATCAATGAGAAAGAGAGAAAGTCAAATGAGAAAGTGAGTGAGAAAGAAGTGGTAGTAAATTTACAGATATCAGGGCTTTCACTATGGACAAAGCCTCAGGGAGGGGAGTGTAGGATGGAAAAGACGGAGAGTAAGGAAAGGAAATGTGATATGGGGATGAGCTGAAGGAGAAAGAAAAAGCAGGAGCACACAAAAAGTGGATGAGACCAAGTCAGAAAAAAAGTTAATTTAAATTACAAAAGAATACTGTCCTTTCTAGCAGCAATTTAATTATCTTTCTGTGGCGCAGTTAAAAGAAGAAGGCTTATTAAAAAGCAATTTCTGTGACATTCTCGTCAAACACTCTTACCAGCCTGAGAGAGAAAGGGGGGTGGGGGGAGACAGAGAGAGAGACAGAGGCAGAGAGAGACAGAGACAGGGACAGGGACAGAGAGAGAGAGAAGGAGAGAGAGAAAGAGACACAGAGAGAGAGAGAAAGAGACGCAGAGAAAGAGACACAGAGAGAGAGAGAGAAAGAGACGCAGAGAGAGAGAGAGAAAGAGACGCAGAGAGAGAGAGAGAGAGAGACACAGAGAGAGAGAGAGACACAGAGAGAGAGACACAGAGAGAGAGACACAGAGAGAGAGAGAGAGAGAGAGAGAGAGAGAGAGAGAGAGAGAGAGAGAGAGAGAGAGAGAGAGAGAGCATCAGCTAAATGTTGATGAAGTCTGCTGAAGCCATTAAACAGTAGCTTTAGGCTAAAGAAAGACAGAGGGTCGTTTTGATGTTTTAACCATCACAGATGAGGGAGAGAGGAAGAGCATGAAGCACATAGTCATGAGATACACGTATTCATGCAAGTTTCACTTTAGGTCATTTCTGATACTGATGCACACAAGAAAGCTAATTCTGACCCATCTCAAATTGTATTAGAAATACTTGGTATTGGTAATGCACAGCTAAAAAAAATAAGGGAACATTTCTTGATATAACACAAGTCACTTAAATCACAGGGATGTCAATCTGTCCATTTGAAAGCACAATCAGTTTCAACGGCTTTGGTACAAATGAAAGTGACAACAGGTGCAATGGAGAGGAAAATGCAAGACAAAGCCCAAAAAGAGTATGCGTGCATGTGGTGGCCATAGACACATGCCCTGGCTTTACCTATCCTGACTGATTCCTCTCACATTTTGCGTTTTGCTAGTGCCACCAGTTGCTAACGTAACTTGTAGCATGAGGGAGTACCTGCAGTCTAGTCAGGGGGTCACTGGCACTTCAGTTACTCCAAGATGGACCATCCACATGTGCAGGTGCAAGGTTTGTTGTGTCTCATGTCACAGTCTTAAGAGCATAGAGTAGAGACCGGGAGACAAGACTAGCTGTTACTTCAGGAGAGCTAGACAGGGCTGTATTAGGGCAACAACCAAGCAGCGGGGCTGGTAACTACTGCTTTGTGTAAAGAGGAACAGGAGGAGCACTGCAAAAGCCCTACAAAATCACCACCAGCAGTGCGCATTTCTGATCAAACTGAGGGTGTCAATAACATGACCTGTGCTCACAGTCCAGCACCATGCAGCTTGATTAGCTTTCACGAGAGAATAATAATGATCAGCAGGTCTGCCATTGCTCCCTACACATACGAGACCAGCTTCACACTGAGTAGCTATGACAGGCATGAGTCTGGAGACACAGCGGTAAATCTTATGCTGCCTATAACATCATCAAAAAGGACAGATTTGGTTGTGGGTCAGTGACGGTCTGTAACCACGCAGACCTCCTCCATGTCATTGCCAATGGTATCCTAACTTATGTTAAGTAGTGGGATGACTCCAGGGGCAGATGGCTCTGGGTTCCCCCTGGTGCTGATTATTGCTCTAGGCTCATGTGAGCAGAGTGTGTAGCCAGGTCCTGGATGACAAAGGTAGTGATGCCACAGACAGCCCTCATGTTCCCCTGACCTAAATCCAATGAGCAATGCCACCAATTACCACCACAGGCTGTCCAGGAGCTTAGTGATTCCATGATCCAGGCCTGGAAGGATATTCCCCAGGAAACTACCGACAGGCACAAGAGAGCCATACACACTTCAGATTCATTACGAGTTACTGTGATGAAATTCACACAACTCAAATTTCCATTGATGACTCTTTTTTTTTTGATGATTTTGTTCTGAACAAGTTATAAAATGTATGTTAGTCAAGATTTTCAATTTGTATAATCTGTATATAAAGACAAATGTTCCCTTAATTTCTTTTTGCAGTGTTTATTGAATCATGCACATCAGAACTGACCTTGCTCCAATTGGCCCTTTTCAGCTGGACCTCAGGCTTGTATTCCCTCTTATGCTTGAGCCCAAAAGGCAGCGGAGGTGGTGCAGAGGCAACCCAGCCAGCAACGCCAAATGGTGGAGGAGGAGGCATCCCTGGACCCCCAGGTGGTGGTGGAGGTGGTGGTGGTCCCATCCCAGGTAAGGGTGGAGGGGGTGGTGGTCCCATCCCAGGTAAGGGTGGAGGGGGTGGTGGTCCCATCCCAGGTAAGGGCGGAGGGGGTGGTGGTCCCATCCCAGGTAAGGGTGGAGGGGGTGGTGGTCCCATCCCAGGTAAGGGTGGAGGGGGTGGTGCTACTGGCATGCCAGGTAAAGGAGGTGGAGGAGGGGGACCAAAACTACAGGCATGACCTGGTAAGGGTGGAGGTGGTGGGGCAATGTGTATTCCGGTATGGCCTGGTAAGGGTGGCGGTGGAGGTGGAGGAGGCACACCTGCATTTTGGCCAGGGAGTGGCGGGGCGGGGGGTGGAGCAGGCAAACCAGGCGTTGGCACAGGAACAGTAACCGTGACAACTTTAGTCTTGGCCTCTTCCAGATCTTTAGACAGTTTTTCAATCTGCAGGGAAGTAGAAACACAGTGTGTTATTATACTCTTCCAGATCATTTCTCTCCCACACGTGTGTGAAGTAGTAGTCCATGAACCACAGCATCAGTAGTTTGATTCCCTGGTCACAAGTTTAAGTGTCCTTGACCAAGAGACTGAAGCCCAAGTTGCTTATTGTGTGTTTATGTATAACTTGTTAAGTCGCTTTGGATATAAGTGTCTGACAAATGACTTAATGTAAACACTAATTAGCATCTAATTCTAGCTGTGCAGAGTAATTTATCATATTAGCTAATGTCTGAATTGACATGTACACAGAGATTGTTGTATAGAATCACCCATTTCAACCATTTCCAATACATAAAGTGATTAGATTAAAAAAAAAAACTGGAAAAAAAAAAAACAAAAGATGGAGAAGGAGTCACACAGAAAGGGATTAAAGTCTGGGCTGGATTGAGTTTTGAGGAGAGATGGGGAGAGAATGGAGGATGAGGCACATAGAGAAAAACATAGCAGGGGGGAATTAAGTCCATAGAGAAATTCAAAAGAAAAAGTTTTAAAGAGAAGAAAAACTTTTACATTAGAACTGAGTGAAATCAATTTTTTATTTCAACAGTGAAATACTGATTACAGTATTTACATCAGTGAGGCACCAATTCTTGAGAAAACTGTCTAAGCCATTAAAGTTAGAAAGCTTCTACTGCCATGAGAGAAGACTAGGGTTTGAATGGAATATACTAAATGTGTCTAAAAGTGTAGATGTATAGACAAGGACTTTTGTATTGTACTGTATGTGTTTTTAGGTGTTTAAAGTGTAAACACTGTGCATGTATGTGTATGAAAGTGTATCTTTATGCAGCGTAACAAATTGTTTGTGTCGTTCCTTCTGACTTTAAAAGGAAGATAGTAACAGACATAAAGGGCCTCCAAGGCAGGCTTTCTTAGTGAGGCAGCAGATGAAAAAGTGGGCACAGCATCACACAGAGGGACAGTGAGAGATCTCTACATGTGAAGAAATCTTCGATGGGCAGTGCCTCAAACACACAGAAAGTGAGCCATCTTCGTATGAGAAGCTTGTTTGATGCTGGGCTTGTGATACTGTTGATGCTTTGGACAACCGCGTGTGCATATGTATGTGTGTTTGGGCTTTTGTGAGACGATGACTGTTGGCACCAGCCACTTTGGATGAAGCTCATTTTGGAAGCTGTGTAGTTCTCTAACTCACAGACAGAACACACACACAAACACAGAGACACAAGCATAGAAACATCTTCATGTGTTATGAGAACACATGCACAGAGTCAGACGGTTCTGGGTCAGTTGGTGTGCTAGTGAGTTTGGGTGTCACTGTAAGACAGAGTCCAGCTGGTGTGGCAGCAGGATACTGACAGCTAAACAATCTTCATCTATGGGTGCACAGACACTCGCCTGCACCGCACTGCATATGTCTCAGCTCTTTAAAATAAATAAATAAATAAATCTGTCTGATCTCCATCCTTTCCGTTACTTCCTCCTTTAGTCTCTATTCATACTCTCATTCCTCCACTTTCCATATTTTCATTGAATTTCTTAATCTCCGAAGGATTTGGCTGCTTCTCACAATATCCTTTTAGTGGTAGTTTTCATGCCATGCTAGCAGTTGGCTAAATCAGGCCATGGGGCCCCTGTGTTTGAGGGGTTTCTTTTATAGATGTTGGACAACTTTTTAATTCTGCAAAACTGTATTTCACTAGTCCTAAACATTTTTTTTACTTCTAACTTGAGCTGGTCCACTTAGCACAAAGATTCCTGGAAGTGGGAAGTTGGTTCTAACTCTCTTAATTCGGTGAATTTCAGCCTTTACTCTTTCACATTAAAAAAACATATTGAATATGCCAGCGTTAAAACATTTACAAAATGCAAACAGCTTCTATTTTATTTAGATTTAAAATGACTTGAATTAAAAAGGGCTTTAACCCAACAAAGACAGGTGTGTGCGTTTGTACCTGCTGTTTCCGACTGCTTAGCTGTTGTTGTAGTCCCTGGATCTCCTTTTCTTGCTCCTGCTTAGAAGAGAACAGCTGTTCCTTCTCTTGGCTCAAGTCCCGCAACTTCTGCTCATAGTCGCCCTCCAGTTTCTTCAGCTCCACCTGCAACTCCTGGCGTGCCATCAATTCTGCATCCAGCTATGTAAAAGACCACAAGGACAAACAGTTTCTAGTTAGTTGGTTACAAACTAGTTACAGCCCTAATAAGTGCTGGGTAACTTAAGGAACACATTTTGAATACAGGTCAGTATTAAGGCATATTACTTTGACATAAAAAAAAGATTTTTTTGTACAAACAAAAGGTACAGTTAGGTACAGGAATGCTGTGCCATTGCTGGTATTTTCATATGTTTGTGTGATAAATATTAAGCTAATCACATGCAACCTTTCCCAAAGCAGTGCTGCCAATTATAGCCACTTCCAGCTGGCATACAAATCCCTCTCCCTGATAGGAGGAACAGACTGAGCCTGGCAAATAAAACATATGTGTACAGTAGAGCTATATTGGTACTATATGAGGAAAAATCTATACAAACACCAGTGTTCTCCAGGGAAATAAAGGAGTAAAGTATATATGCATACACAGGGTTTTACCTCCCGTCCTTAAAGCTCGGAAAGAAGGGTTAGATAGAGTAGTTTCCATATCTGAAAAACCTGCAGAAGCCAATTCCTGCAGTCTAATGCTTTCAGTTTCATTGTATAATTTACACTGCAAATTAGTGTCAGTTATTGAGTTAGGAACCCTCAGTGCACTTCTTCGAGTTCACTTCTCACTTTAAACTCAATTTAAAAAGAGAAAAAGAGAGCGAAACACTTTATCCACATTTTTACTTTTTTAACTTTCAGAAATTACTACGGTTGTGCCTTTTAGTGCACTTGACATATAGGATAAAAATACTTAAATAGATGAATACATGAACACAGACAGACATGACTATTTAATTTGCAGGCAGCAGATCCGTTACCCTTGATGTCAGCGTCCTGACAGCCTCATCCTAATTCCTGCCAAAGGGACTGCCTGCAATTACTTCATCATGCACAACTGGCATTATGCTGTGTGGTCAACTAAGATGAATCCAAGTGTGAGTTCATGTAGTATATGTTTGTGTGTGTTTAGTGGATATGCTCACATGTGAGATTGTGTCTCTGTATGAGTGTGTCTCTGCCTGAATGAAGGCTAGTTTCAACTCCCTCCTTGCAATTATCCTGTCACTCTGACAGAAACGTCAGGGTAGCAGCACACCACAATCAAGGCATTTACCCCCTTGTGTGAGTGTGTGTGTGTGTGTGTTTTGCTAGCCTGTAAGAGTATTTGTAAGGTTGTGTATGCTTGCTCTTAATGACTTTCTGTTCTTCCTGTTTCTTATTTGTCATCATGTCCCAATGTATGCGTTTTCCTTTTTTTCTATAGGATTATAATAGCTTGTGTGGCACATGCTAGTGTTGTGCATATTTCACCTTCTTCTCTAGCTCAATGGCCTTGGCCTCACTGGTTTCCACCTTAATCTGGTCCACCATGTTGTCTGTGAAGAAAATATGACAGAAGAGACAAAAACAGAAAGAGGAACGGTGGTAAATAAGACATCTGGTTTCAGACAGGGCACCTGCACACGTCTGGCACATGCTGTGGGTATAAATACACCAACAAACATGCATACGCACACACATACACTCGCACAGTAAGCACCTGTCTCCCTGTTTATCCATTATCACACTAGTCAAAGTCAAGATCTGTGCGATAACAGTGAAGATATCTCATTACAGTAGGATACTATTTGTCGTATGTATGTTGTTCTCTCTATTTCTAATGACCTTTTAAGCCTCCAATGCAGGATACCACTGTCTGACTGCGTGTATGTGTGAGAAAGCTGGGAGCAAACCAACTTCCCTCAGTGCGAAATACATCTCACACCACTTTCCTTCTGGGAGTAATCCATTTTCAGAGATTCTATTTGGCAGAATACAGAGTAAGAAAGAGAGACTGACACACAGGGTACTTTTGCAGAATAACAGCAGGGCCTACAGGTGGTTCTGTGCCGTAAAAAAAGGATAATTAATATGAAGATGAATGCCACAAAGTCACTGGATCAAATACCGCTAATCATGATCCCCATGAGGGGGATCAAACAGATAGCGGAAACAGAAAAGCTGTGAAAAGCTAAAATAGAAAATGAAGAAATTACATCAACTCATAGAAAAGTGAACCATACAGATTGTGAAGAGATAAAGTGTCTTCAGTTGCAATAAAAATGGCTAATGGAAAAAGGAGTTGAAACTATGTAAGATTCTGTACATCTAGATAAGCTGGTAAGCAAGCCAGAGAAAATGAGAAAACTATTTTGTGAAAGACTAGGTTTTGGGAGATGAAAAAACCTCACAATAATATCCAAACCCACATACTATTTCAGAGTGTGCATTTGTGTATGGCTTTACATGGTTATTGAATGTGTAATGTGTGTGTGGGGTGTACTTCTGTCATGGTGGCTAGGCTAAATGGGACAAACTTCGAATAGAGAGCACTAAGGGAGACAGAATGTAGGGAAAAACTGTGCTGAATTTCAGAGTTCAAAGAAAAACACTAAATAATGCATGCAGGGCAGAATTGGGCTGCTTTCCACCGATAATAACTCTGGCAGCCTTAAAGGAGGCCAGCCAGCCAGTGTGTGTGTCAGGACGCATTTAGAAGCACTGCAATTAGAACCTCCTGTTGTGAGCAACGGAGACCTGCCATAAAGAAGTATTGAACTCTTGAGACATGGCCTGCACCTTCACTTTGTTCTGGTTTAGTTTACCACAGTCAGCAGGTGGTTCCTACTCAACACTTAGAACTGTCACTCACGTCCACAAAATCCTCCTTGAAGATAGTGTTAAAAATGACATGGATTGGCACCCATTACAATACTTACAGAAATGTCTGTGTCACCCCTTGAGGTGGTAGAGATTTTACATTTAGCTCATAGGTACTTCTACACAGGAGATGCTTTCAGGGATATGTACATGGGTACTGCTTATGTTTATCATATTAATGCATTTAGTACCAGTGTTTAACCATTTAACCATTATGTTTCAGGAATCAAACACTGAAGAGGACAAAGAATATATTAGATTAAAAACTCAATATTTTTTAATTAGACTCTACCATGTCCTAGTTTGACAATGCTTTTACCCTCTTGATAAAGTTAACCATATAACACTGACACAAAATTGTAAAACCTGTAGCTCACACTAACAACAATACCTCCCTGGCTCCACCCTGTGGTGTTTCTGACCAACTGCACAATTGTCAATGATGTAGCTACGCAATGTAACAACACACACACACATCACATGGTGCAAGTATATTGTCTATGACATCAATAGAGCCAGTCTGTCAGAGCTGAAATGCCTGTAAAAGTTCATGTATATATAAATCTCAAATGCTATGGGTGTCAGATGACGTGTAAGCTGCACATGTACACTCAGGGAAAAGAAAAGACTTGATGATATGTGGTTTGATTTAACAACTCACCTATCAAGCCTTCAACGCTGATGCTAAGGTGACGGCACTTGAAGTCAGGATCCGCTCCATTTTTGTGGAGCACGATCTGAGCGATACACTCGTCTATTAATTTGTAGTATTGTGGCCTGTGGAAAGAAGGGAGTGATGGATTTATAGACAGATGGATTAGGAGACGGAAAGACAGATATGGTGATAAATAAGATAAGACTGATGGATGAAACGTAACAGGGCAGTTTAAATAAAAGACAATGTGTTAAAAATGAAAATCTGTAATCTATCTACAATAACTATGCATGTTGTGTCCGCAACAACAAAACAAATGTATGCAATATACAATACTAGCGCAGTTTACATTAACAAGAAATATGACACATTATATGAGTAGAGGATGGGACTGATAAAAAGCAAGTTCATTTGTTCAGACAAATGCGTGAAAACACATGCTTTGTCTTTGTCTGAGACTTACCATCTATGTGAGCATGACAGTTTGAGTTTCTTGTCACAAAGATTGATTGTGTGCAACTGTGTTTGTGAGTGTGTTGGTATATGTCCAGCACCCCATCTGATCAAGCCAGCTTCACACAGACACTCAATTTTGGAGGTGTCTTATTCTCTGACCCCATTAGATGCTGCCAGAGTCACAAACTCAATACTTTATTTATTCTGTCTCCCTCCCTCCTCGTCTCTTAGTCACTCTGCCTTTGTCTTATTCCAATTCTTCACAATACTTCAAGGTTCTTTTTTTCAGAAACTTTAAATTTATCCATGGAGCGAGAGAGACATCTAGTGTCATTCTTGAAAACTAGAAGGCTACATACCACAGTTTTTGTCATTGCTAAAATATCAAATATGTCTTTCTAAACATCTATTAAAATGGGATTGAAACACTGTACAAACAAGAATGAGAAGTAAGCAGAGCCTGTTTCATTCATTCCCACACAAATGCTAACTCTTCTATTGCCTATACGTCCCTCCTTCATCCTCTCAATCCTCTACCTAGCAATTTAACTCAACTCTCAATTTCTTCTTTATTACTGTATTGCCCTCCACCTCCCTTTTCTCTTCATCTCTATAATTACCAAGGTGTATTTTCTGTCACTCTACAGCTCATTCTCCCACCCCTACTTCCCATCTCTCTGTGGAGTCCATTAGTGACAACCTCTATTGTATTTCACTGGATCACCTACCACTGAAGACACGGAAGGATGGAAAAGATGGAGTGGGATGTAAAACTACTTCAGCTGGGAACAACAGTTTAAGTCAGCCCATCGTTTTCATCCTCATAATTTATTCCCTAAACTAACTCTTTTGTGTGTTATGCCTGGTTTTAGTGATCATTCATGAAATTATTCAGAATTGTTATGTTTTTGAGTGTTGAAGCACAGAAACAGAAAGAGGCGTTGACATATTTCTGGTGATGGTGCTCATTTCTATTAAAATGAAATTGGACTACTTTACATGTATTCATTTCCCATCTTTGTAACTGCGCCCTAGAAAACACACCAACCAAGAGGCGGGGGATGTGGGTGAAAAGAGAAATTTAGAAAAAGGAAGAACTTCTCCTTTCCAAGTTGAGACAGTCACATAAATATATGCTCCTGTACATATCTGACTGCAAATATTGACAATATCAGCATTCTATTTTTAAATTATACCTTAGTATTGATAATGTAGCAATATTTTCTAATTTGAGTTTAACTAACTAAAAATATTTTTTCCTGTTAAAAGTCCTACAAAACAACCCTCTTGTTCTCTCTCCACATTGGAAAACTGTGATCATTGTTTGTGTGGCTTGTATTTTATCTTTGACCTTGGTGAAGTGCATTGCCACTGGACTGAAGATCTAATGATCAAAAAGAGCCAATTATTTTTCTTTTTATTTACTGTAGCTTCAACATGTCCAATCAAAGTGGTTTTTAATTATTATTAGTTTTTTTCTAGGTTTTTTACCCAGAAAGACAGCACAATAAAAAAATCCCACCTGATACAGTACCTAGAGTCACTAGTGTCAAATGGCAGCTCTAATTTATAAATGTGCGCGCAGGGTAATGACTGAGAGAGTACTGACATGTATGTATATGTATATTTGTGTGTTACCTGGCCAAATAATCACTGCGGATGAGAAGCAGGTGTTGCAATAATGACAGGAAGTGACTTTCAGCCCTTGAGTCCTTCACAGTGTTGACAAGGATTTCAAAGACATCCCTCACATCATTAAGACAAAACCAGTTAAGGCTCAATCAGCACAATGAAGAAAATATTATAGACAGACATCAATTTATCTGAACAGACATATCAACATCTGTTTTAGAAATTACCTACACAAAGTTTCTAGTAACCAAAAAGGTTTCCTACATTTATGCTATCTTACATTATCTCTGTGTTTATCCTCTAAGCATATACATCTGGAATCCCTGGGAGACACCTGGTGTTGAAAATTGTAACTGCATGACAAAATCATTACAGCAGCTGATGAACAAAGTCGTTATAGACATAAAGGACCTCTCAGAATAGACCGTAACAGGGCATTATTATACTGTTAAGGCGCCAGTTTCAGGTTCAGTTCTTCCACTTACCTTACAAAGTGGTCAGACAGCAACACTATAATAATTAAATTTAATTATAAACTGCATCAATAAAATTGTTTGAATTGATATCAGGGTGTGGTAGCTTGATCAATACCATTAAATAATTGAAAAAAAAAAAAAAAAAAAAGAATTCTTCAGTAAATTTATAATTAATCATTCAGACATTCAATAGAGCAACGACAAAGTCCACTGCCATTGCTGGATGTGTTGCTGCTCTTCACAGCACAGAAGTAGCTAATGTCTGAGAGACTCTAATTGGCAAAGATGAATTCTGATGTTGAAAAAAAAATCTACAGAGAGTTACAACATCCCTGGAGTCTACAAGCTCATGCTTATTAGTTATGAAAATATTATTTTGCCTCTGTGGTCAGGCTGATTATAGAAGACAGGAAAGGGAGGAAAGGGGCAAGTGTACATCAATTATACATATTTTACATTTCAAAAAAGAAAGCAAGTGAAGGTTCTTCCTCTTGCTTATTAAATTAACAAAGTAAGGTAAACTCAATATATAAGCATGCAAAGTTGTGTCCTACACAGGTCTATCAAAACTCTATTTTCAAGGTTAAAAAAAAGTAGACCATGAATTTCCACGGGAGGACAAATTTCTCAATGCAAGGATATTCCATCTCAATGCGCACATCATCAAGACGTGCTTTGAGGTCCTCAGAGTCATCTTCAGCCTGCTCATCAAACACCGTAAGTTGCACCCTCAGCTCATCGTTTTCTATCGTCCGTACCTCCTGCAGAGAGAGGGATGGGAAGCAGGCAGAGGGATGACAAGACAAGCGGAAGAATGGCAGAAACAGTGTAGTAATCAAACATCGGGTTTGGACAGTTGAGAGAAAGTTTTTACAGAACTTGTTTGTCAGCCACTCAGCAAGACAGATGCTTCAACAGTGACTGCGACATCAAGAGTAAGTGAGACTGTGCAAATGTGTACTGTTGGAGAGTCACTTTGAGAGACGAATCAAAAGAGTGTTTTCTGTACCGTCAGCAGGTCTCTCAGTCCCAGTCTTAGCAGTTCAGAGCGAATATGGATTCTGAACTCCAACTCTTCTCCCCGACTGATCAAGGCATTGATTAGTTGCATGCAGCCACCCTGCCAAAAAAAAACAAATTTAGTAAGGCACACTGGGAAGAAAAGTTTAGATTTTTATACTGACATGTAAATATAATACTACACAAAACACAGAAAACAGGTTTAGAAAACATATTTTGAATTCATCTGTAACAATGCAAGCAAATCAAACATGCAAAAGATTACCCTGTACAAAACAGCGACCATTTGCTACTATCAGTGTTGAACTTAAAGGTTTGTCTGTTTTTTCATCATCCTTAAATTAATTTGTGACCTGTAAACCAATAATCTGAGCTTATATTTGGCTCTCTATAAGGAAAGTAGGCGGCCATCACCATAAACTAAAAATGGCCAAACAAAAACAGCTTTCCTTAGAAACTTACTCTGAGATAGAACCAAGAAAAATACTTTTTATGAGGTGTAAAGGTGCAGGTCTGCCAAAGAAGACAAGTATTTCTGTGAAACAGATGCCTTTCTGTGCATGAATTGATTTTTTAAAAACCGTTTAAAAGACTCAAGTCACTCGGGCCTTATAGGCAATGGGCAAAGACAAACAACAGACTTCAGATGACTAAAACCGTGTTTTGTGGACTGATGAGTCACAAAGTCACAAGACATGAAAACAGATGATATGGGGATATAGCAGACCTTTGGGTAGAGGTGAATGCCTGGGAGGAAATTACACCTGAATATATGCAAAAACTAAAGGGCAGTTAATGCTGCAGAGGGCTTTTTTTGATGAAAGTTAAGTTGCAAGTCTGATTTGACTGTTATTCTTTGCCAGTGTACATGTGATAATTCAGACTAACTGGTACCTGGTAATACAAAACTCAGCATTTGTCAGTTGAGTAAGGCTTTTACACAGCACATTGCATTTGAGCACAACCACTGCCAACTGTCAAAGTATAAGATAGTATATATGTACCTTAAGAGCAATGTTGTGATTTCTCATGCCAGCAAGAAGGGGCTGAAATCTCTCAATTTCCCGTCTCTCAGCCTCCTCTGTAAGGGCCTCCAAAACACGCTCATGACTGTAAAAAAAAAGACAAATATGCAATATGTAGTTACATAAAAACAAATGGAAGATTTGTCATGAAAATATTTTTTTACTGTTACCTAGTTTCTAGTTATCTAGCTATATAGCAGTATAGCAGTTAATGACTATATATTAGCATTACATTGTCATCATAAGTTCTTCGCCAAGGTAAAAATGTCTCTGACATGGTGTTGATCTTTCACAAATGCTTACAGGTTCTCAGGATGTTCCAAAATGGAGATGGCAGACAGCAGTTTAACAGCATCCACCATCATATGAGGCACCTTAGGGTTGATGGCTTTGACCAGCAGGGGAATTCCTTCTTTTGACTCCAGCATGGATTTTAGACCGTACTAAAGAGAGAGAACAGATGGAGGAAGATACAAAAAAGAATGTTTTTTCTGAAGTCAAGAGAAAGGATTTCCCTGTACAACTTATACATATAAGTCATTATATCAGAAGAACGAGACTCTCCAGATGCAGCTAGAAATACATACTAAATTGTACAAACCATAGACGATTTGTAAGCAAAAGCACAAATTCGCAAATGATTAGTTGTCAATCATCTGCTAATCAAATGAGTGTTGCTGCTCTGAAGTAGTTTTCTTCTTTTTTTATTTTCACATCCATCACACTGTGGTTTAATGCTAGCAACCGTTATATAATGTTAACTTGTCATTAAAAGCTTCATTGACATTTGCAGACAATAGATATAATGTCATCCCCAGAGGGAGTAAGTCACACTGAATGTGAAGTGTGTATCATGTCTGCTGTTACATGTTAAACATTTTTTTGATTTTGGACAGTAGGCAATAGAGCAATATCTGTAAAAAAAATACATAAATATCTATAGATATCTATATCTATCTATCCATCTATCTATCTATATAGATAGATATATAACCTTTTTTGTTGTGTTTGACTTGAATGCTCATTCTTTTAAGAGCTAGGCTACACTTTCTGAGCTTAATGCAGATGTGATGCATGACATGAGTTTAAGTTCTTAATGCAAAATGTGAGTTTTTGATAATTGGTCACTGGTTAAACGGTTTGCAGCTCAGTTTTAGCATGTTTTACATGTATTTAAAGAAATATAACTAGTAAAATAAAACAAGTAAAATCTCAGTCACTTTTATCAGTATTATACATTATTTTAGGATGCAGAGGAGACGTACAGAATATTGGGTCTCTTGGGAACCATGTCATTCATACTTGATTATAGATGTATAATTGTAATAATACATTTTGAAGACATTTATGCTCATTATTGTGACTGCATTCATTGTAATGAACAGATCATATTGACCTCTAGTGGAGGAGTTGCTATACTACAACAACAACAAAAAAAACCCACACAAAAGGGGCAAATTATTTTAATACTAGTCCTATCACTACAAGCAATCGCTTATGTGCAATCACATCAAAGAAAGGATTAGATATTTTTATACAAGTCAAATGCAGCTTACCTTGTTGTTCATAAATGCTTTTAGACATCGAATGATCTCATGTTGACATTTCACTCCCATCCCTCTAATTACAGAGAAAAAAGGAATAGAAAGATTCACATACATACCGAAAGAACACGTTAACAAAAGTGTACAGTTGGCTATTCTGTGGCTAAAGTTTCTTACGGGTACTCGTCTTTTTCCTCTTGTAGCCTTCTCAGCAGATTCAGCAGGAGGGCCAGCCCCTCAGCTCCAAAATTCTGCACCCAACTGAGAGTGGAAAGACCACATGA
Organism: Anabas testudineus; assembly: GCF_900324465.2. Taxonomy (NCBI): domain Eukaryota; kingdom Metazoa; phylum Chordata; class Actinopteri; order Anabantiformes; family Anabantidae; genus Anabas; species Anabas testudineus. Next base: position 11,981,795 of record NC_046619.1, read on the forward strand.
TTAGTAGATGATAGCAGGTAGCAGTAGCATTAGTAACAGTTTCATTCCTATGGAAAGAGGGTTTTATAATATACTGTGCAAAATGATCTGTAACAACAAGCTACATGCTGCATGGGTATATACTGTATCAACTTTAAACATGTAAAAAAAAATGCAGACAAAACAATCAAGCCGATTGATTTGTCTGATTGATTTGGTATGGTACTGGACCATCAGCACTGTGTTTTCAATTATGATGGCTGAGATGTAATCTGTACAGTGAAAACAGAATAAGCTGTTACCGGAAGAAACAACAACAACAACAACAACAACAACAATAATAATAATAATAAATACGCCTCTCTGGAAATTCACTCGTCCAAGTTATTCCAGAACTAATATTTGGTGATAACTTTAATAACTGCTTAGATTTAGCTTGAAGACGTTTCTCCCCTCATTTGAAAGGCTTCACTCAGTGCAGAACCAAAGAAGAAAACAGATACTAGCACTGGCTAGCTAATACTGGTACATGCACTACAAGGATCTGCATGTATATATACTGTGTATGTGTATTACCTGACAGGGTTGTTATTGAGTGAGACTCGCAGAGATTCCAGACAGCTCAGCAGTTGTGTGTCTCTAAGTTCTTCCTTTAACTCATGGATGTAAACCAAGGCAGATTTGGAGCTCTCCCTTTGGTCTTGGCCCTAATGAACAAACACACACAAACAGACACAGCAGGCAAAAAAAACACAAAATTACTTTGTGTTTTGCATTTGTCTTTGTCTTCCTCCAGGTTATAATTGGTGTTATTTCCACAAGAAAGCACAGCAGCAGGGCACTAAGGGCAACAGTCAAGCCTAATATAAATTTTTGATTTGCTGAATTAAAGGGTACTATGTGTAGGATTTTATTTTTAATAGGCTTATTTCACAGTTAAATGAACTGTACTAGCAACCCTCTGTGCTTGGCTATGTAAGGCCTTTGAGCTTTCAGCATTTTTGATTCAATTTCGCCTGATGCTTTTGAAATATTATTTACCCTGGCTATTAGGATGGAAGCGGGTTCTATCAATGATGTAAAATTTCACTGATTCGACATTTCACTAGTGAATACATTTGAATAATGTATGTGACAAATCAGATCTGAGTAAGGCAAAGACCTAATCTTTGAAAACAGACAGTCGAGTAAGGCCTTTGTCTGCACCTTTGTCTGAGCAATTAATAGACAGCAGTGCCACTGTAGGATCTAATCACAACAACTTGCATGAAGGTGTCATCGAGTTTCCTTCAGCACACTTTATAAACAATATTTATTTTGGTACTGACAGCTTTAGACGTGTGGAGGTACTGGGAGACCATCTCTCGTTTGATCATAATGTCTTTCTGTCTTAAAGGCTTCTGCTTCTCCTCATTCAGGTTCATATCCACCTGGAGAAAGACACAAGGAGGGAGAGAAGAAAAAAAAAAAATGAGACAATGACATACAGCACGATGTACCTGTAAAAATAAGAAATTCAATAATAAATAAAATTAATATTTATTGATTAACATGAGCGTGAAGAAATAAATATCAAACACTCAAGCATGTGCTAACAGATGCTTCATTTAAACATGTGAGCAGAGATGGTTTTAAGTTACATAACAGTACCATTAGGTAATACTACATTACCTAGGTACACCATATTTAACAATCATTTCAAATCAGTTCACACAGTGCACACTTCTCACCAGCATCTGTTCGAAGAGGTCGAGCACTTTATCATCAGTAAGATCATGCAACATGGGGCCCTGTGCACTGATCTCATAGCTGGCAGCTGAAGAGTGTCTGTGACTTGGCATTTGACCTGGCTTCTCCTTGTCCTTTTTCGTCCTCATGCTGGTGAAACGCTCCAACTGGATTAGCACAAGATACAGGTCAAAGGAAAGAGATCAGACAGAAAAAATGTAAGAATCCCTGTGGGGGGTCACAGAATGAGGCAGAAATCCCTGATCAACTCACAGTTTGAAGATGGGTTTACTCCATCAATACCATTCATAAATAACTAGAGTATAAAACATCCTGGAGTGATTTCACCCATGGTTTAGAGATATTTTTTTTTACAACAGCAGAAACCTTTCAACAAAGTGAGTGGATAACTAGGGATTGAAGATGTCAAAGTTTTTTTTTTGCTGACAACCGTTGGCACACAGAGTGAACCTGCAGTTAATTTTGTCTAATTAAGAACATTTGAATCAGTTTTAGTTAGCTTTTTAAGTTTGTGCAGTAAATTGTACTGACTATGTATGTACTATTTAAATAACTAAAACATGATTGTACTGGACATATGTAATATTAGTAGACTAGAATAGTGCCCTTGCATGACATTCCATGATTTTGGCACTGTCTTGTTTCACACAGTCTATGTGCCAAGGATTTCATGCGTGTACACCTTGAAAGCATACACATCCAAAATGAGTACAGAACATGTGTTATGGTGAATTAGGTTTGTGACAGACAGTGACATAACATTAGTAGAAAATGGTAAGTTGGTTTATCAAAGACCACAATGTTAAATAGACGACTCAAGCATAGAGATGAAGGTGGCAAGCCGTAACAAACCTACCTCGTCAGGAAACAGTCGCTTGAATGTCTGTAGAGCATGGAAGGGTAGGAAAAAAATCAAATTGAGATAACGGGAAAAAGTAGTAAAAAGAAAAAAAAAAGAAAAAATCAATTAGACAGAAAAAAAAAACAATTTATGATGCCATAAGAGATTTACAGAACAGGGGAAACCATAACTTAATCTACTTATTAATAAACACATACAAAGACCAAATAGATCTAAATTAGAGTGCAGATACTCTTTTTTACATTTAGGTAATTGGAAAGATAGTCATTACAGATGAGCAGCAGTTAACAATTGTCAACAGACAAAGATAGGACAGAAAAGTATCATAAAGAAGAGAAAGTTACGGTACACAATTATTTCTAATAATAAAAATAGCACTACCATGTTCTGGCCATTAGATGTCAGGCTGCACCCAATAATGTTACTGAAGGAAACCAAGTACACTTTAGAGTACTACTTTCAAACTAGACTCTACCCATTGCTTTGACATCAAAGATACTGAAGTATGTTCCTTTGGGACTAAACAGAGCTGCAGGAGTCAGAAGGTCAAGAGGCCACAAGGTCAAACAAAGAACAAGTTTTTTCTTAAGTCTACTCATTTAAGAAACACATATAGATCAAATGAAAAATGATTACCATCTCATATTTGAAGTTAAACTGAAAGAGACATAGCCTGTCTAAAATGAGTTTTAAGACAAAAACTAATAATATGTCTGTTTTTACAATGCAAGTAAAAAAGTATGAAAAAATAAGTAATAGGCTGTTCCTGCACTGCTGCATCTACATTTTATGTGTTATATGAAACCATAGATTGGTGTGCTGAGGGGTAATATTTCCTGAAAAACTCCTCATCTTTGAGGTCCTTATTACTGGTAATGATGGTGTATGAACCAAGATTGTGGAGAAACCGGTAAACTAACTAATTTCTGGCTGATACATCAGTTGCATTTCATGTTGGTTGTCCTTGTGTGAAATGCTTTGCCTACTAGGTGTCAGGCTAAGTTCAGTGCCACCATATGAAAGCTACTTTCAGTAGACGCTTCCAGCTGTCACAAAACATATTCACGCATGCCCCAAGGAAATCACATCAAAAGGTTTTTAATTACCATAAATAGAACTGGTATATGAATCAAGAAAGATCATGTTTGCCATGTATAGTACCTAGTCTGACAGGACACTAAACTGTTTTGATAGGCAACAGCTGAAATGCGAAATATATGACAAACCTGAAAGGACTAAAGTGCAAAGTTATGTCATTTTGCAGCACACAGGAATTAGATAGGCACTGGCATCTAAAGATACTCAATGCCATTTTGAAAAATCTAACTGATTTATATTTAATACTGACTTTATTATCCCTACAACTAATACTAACACATTCCCTGTATTTGTCACAGAAGGTGTAGGCTTAACTACGGAAATCTTTGGTAAAATATTTCATTCAATACATGACATTGGAGAATTATTACTTTTTGTTAATTAATTTTATTATGCATGATTGAGTCCGGCGACAGCCTTTACATCCAAATAATTCACATTATAAGTCAAGAGGACGAGTCTTCCACTTACACTGCAACCATTAAATACCAGACCCTACACCTATGTGCACACACACACACACACACACACACACACACCAACTGTTATAATACTATTCACCCCACAGAACGGAAATATACAGTTGACGGCAGCACAGTGGATTCTGGGTAATTACATGTGAATACAAGTGAGTCAGGAAGAAAGCTGTTGCGATAGATGAGGAAGGAAGAAAGCATTCTTAAATTCAAACTGTACAGTTCTGCTTTTAAAACCACAAGTACAGTTAACATTTTACACACTAAGACAAATTCATCTAGTATTTCAAGCAGAGTTGTCATTGAGGGGCAAAATTAGGCTTTAAGTGATTAGTAGAACCATTAAATTTAAAGTTAGTTTTCTAAAATGAGTGCATTATATGATCTTATAACAATCCACTGAACGCCCATACACAATAACGATACCAAATTATTCCATTGCACATTTATATGATCAGTAGTAATGTGCCAAAACACAAACCCACATGACTAAATGTGTGTGTTAACTACAAGGATCCTTAACATGACACTGCAAAATAGTTTTCAATTTCCTAAATGGCTTATTTTGACTGTTTGTTGCCATCATGCATTGAATATCTGTGGGTTTCTGACTATTGACTGGACAAATCAAGCAAATCAAAGACACCTTCTTGGGGTTTGTGATGGGCACTTCTCTAATTTCTTTGACATTTTAAGTCCAAATGATTGGGTCAATTTTTCAAAAGGTTTTCTCTTGAAGGGCTCTAAAGTTGCTCCAAACACCAGACTCACAACACCCCCTAATTATAATTCAAAGAGTTCCTCTGAGCACAGGCCAACAGTTAAATGAGCTGATTCACCTTATCAGCCACAATGAGCTGAATAAATGAAGTGGTGCGCGTGACAGGCTCCGTCTTACTACATAAAGTGTGAAACCAGCACCACCAGTAGCTCACCAAGTTAGCAACTTCACTATACAAGATTCAGTTAGACAGTAATATATTCACTAAATGTCTGTTCGACCTATTCAGAGTTTTATGTTATGTTAAGTTAACAATGTAAAAAAAACTTATTTAAAATGCAGTAAATTCCCCAGTGTAAATTTAAACACTGGGGTTTAAATGTCCTTATGTTTGTATTTTCTTTTGATGAACAAGTATTTAACAAAAATCAGGTAACATTGGCAACATTAAATTTCATATGATATGCATGGCTATAAATAATACAAAATAATGTTTGAAATATGTTGAACCTAGCAGTGTATTGTGTATGAATCTCTATACATGTGTAAAAGTGAAGTGTAAAAGTGGTGCACTGGTTGCTGCTGTACAACTTTCTGTGCAAACTCATAGCAATGCCCTAAAGAAAGGGGTCTCTGCCTGTCCATCTCTGATCCCAGACAGTTAGGAGAACAAAAATCAGCAGATACGTTTGGCTGGTGACAACGCTATTATGAGCAAATCACACACCCTTACTGTGAATTTTCTCTGTGTGAGCCTGCATACCTACACCAACCTGTACATACTGATTTAAGGAGCAGCTCCTGAAAGTGGTTGAGGAGATTATGTAAATCAGAGGGAAGATGAATAGTAAGTAAATGCAGACTGACAGAAAGCAGAGGGGCCACATTTACAAGCAAATGAGTGAAGCACCTACAGTTTTGTCAGATAGCCGTTTCAAATTAAGGCTAGTTTAATAGTTGGGCTGCATTATATGGAGAAAATACTTTTTCTGAAAAATATTACAAATGTAATAGAGGACATGGCATGCTTTGTATTCACCTTAGGGCATTTACAAATTAAGTGAATTACATTCTATCGTTGTGTCATGTTAAAATTCAATTTATTTTAGTTTCTAGAGAGATGACTAGGCGGGAACTAATGTGGGGAGAGGAATGTGAATGTGGGGGAAAATATGGTGGAGATAGAATGCATCTGTGGGACAATGCATATTTCTCCTGTTAAATATGCTTTAAAGAAAGTGAGCATCTGACCACTGAACATTAAGTAGAAGAAAAAGATGGTTGTTTCGATACAGTGCTGTGGGTGTGGTGTCACCTTGTTAACCACGGCCATTCAACATTGCTTACAATGTTTCCATGGCTACATACTTATGATATCATGCTAGAGGAAGCAGAACTTCAAGAGACACACCCAGAAGAGCTGACGAATTTCCAACACACACAGTCACAGCAGGAAATCACCAACAACTCAGAACTAAGAGGTTTCTTTGTCCTAAGTGGAAAAGCCTTGAGTTTCAAGTATGCTGCACTTCTGACATCCTTTAAAAAATGTTTGTTTGTTTTTTTATCTAATCACCAGTAGGCACTGTACTAAGAGAGCAAGGTATAATAATGTTGTAGTCATGTGAATTTTGCCTGATTACACATGACAGGTCATCTTCTAAGAAACCTGTGACAAAGGAAAAACACAAACGCTGACAAAAACAGTGAGAGAAAAAAAAGAGAAATAGATGCAAAAAGTTCCTAGACCAGCAAATGCTATATTCTTTCAAAGCACCCTGAACACCATGCAACCCTGATTTGCATGTCTTCAACTTCTTTCACATCCTATCTTCACAAAATTGCACTTTCTAATGCTATTATTCACCTCACTAACCTACTGACTCAAGTTGAATTTGAGTGCATCAACTATCTGTGAGAGAGACCTTATGATTGTGGGTCAGTCCAAGTGGGGCATGTTTCTGCATGATTGCTCCTTGTCCTTGGTCTGCTGTTGTTAATAGAGACACAAAACCATCTACCCCCACCCATTAACAGTTAAAACAAGGGAGGCAACTGTTGCCATCTCTGCTTTCTTGCAACCCTCTCTGCATACCTTAAAAAGTAAAAAAACATCAACTATCATGTCCACAATAAAAGAAGTATGGCATGCCCCTTGTCCACTGTCCCATGTTGTGTTTGTGGTGTACTATAGCACGATGAAATTGTATGGATTTCCACTGTGCTCTGCAAGGGACTTGCAAATAATTAAACCATCCTGTTTAATAAATTCAATTTATGAGAAGTAAAAAAATTAATTCCAATTCATTTTAGAGCTTTCAGTGCAGCAAGGCACATGTTCATGTTGCTGCATAGTGACAGAGGGAACAGAAAAAGAGAGTGGTTAGAGACTCAGCTGATACACAGAGCAAACTGTCTCAATATCAGAAATCTGCAGTGGAAAGATTTCTAATGCGCACTTTTGTGTTAGTTTTATTTTCAGTCAAACTTTAAAAATAAAGCGACATATGGATCACTCCCCAATTTTGTTATGCATATGCACTGTCTAGGAGAAACCTATCTTTCTATTTAAGTTTCTTTTTGCTTCTATTTCAGGTATTAATTGTCTTCGGAATGTAATGCATCGTACATCATCGCATCTCTATATCACGTATATAGACTTATTTTTTTTAATCATGTAAAAAATTATACCGGTGTTATTGTTGGCAGCATGATGGAACACCAAAGAAAATATCAGTATATATATCTTTTGTTTAGACAGCTCCTCAATGAAACACTGCATGCAAGTCACATTCCTGTCATGCTACCAACTGAAAAATGACTTCCTCTACCTGGAAAAATACAGGTTTAGCAGCCAGCTGCAAAAAACAAAAAAAAAACTTAAACACCCTGTCATCCAGCAGGGTGCTTTAGCCAGTCAATTAAGTGTACATGCACATTCTTGGTAGAATATGAAAATATATAAAAATTGAAATCATCACTATTCACCAGTTGATTTTTGAGACTAAAATGACTGTCATTGTGAAAACTTTACAGGGTTAAAAAAAACTTTATTAGTATTATAAACCACTCTGCTTTGTTTTGGCATCAAATAATCCTTCTCGCTGATAGTTGCATTGGTCAAACAGGACTTCCTAGATGACATTCTTTCGATTCTAATTCGTAATGAACACAACATACCCTGACCAACATCTTGTGCTTTTTCAATAAATAAGGGTTGATCTCGATCTGAATTCCCGCTTAAGGGGCTGTGACCAAATCCAACACAGTAAGACAAAAAAGGCTGCTGGTCTACAAAGGTGTTTAACATTAAATTTTCAGTTGCCTGTCATATACTATATGTGGATTAAATTTATTTTCTTAAATTTTACACAAATATGTGACGTGTGCTCAGCCCTTCTTTAGGAAACCAGGATTTGACATAAGCCTTGACACAATGGCCAGGTCTGGTAAAAAAAAACAAACAAACAAACAATATATAGCAGCTTCAGTTTTTCAGTGCTGATCATCACTTCTGCTTAAAATGTCAAACAGCAGCTTACATCAGCTGTCGCCAAGTAATATTAATTCCATGATTTAAACTGGTGACAAACCGTATGAATTGTGCTGTTGCTGGTGTGTTGGTGGAGTTACAGACTTTATACGACACCATTCAGACAAGCTGTCATATGAGTACTTCACTGATGAAGAAGATTTAAGACATGTTTTATGTTTAAGGCATGGTGCAATTCAGCTATAGCTGGGTGAGAACCAATCGTCAGTTTCAGTTCAAACTGGAAATAAAAACATTTATTTGGAAAAGTAGAATTCATAGCATAACTGCTTAATTGTATTAAATTAGATTGTACAGGTGTACCTCAAAAGTGATCAGTTTGTGTATATTAATGTACAATTAATTTACACAGTACAAGCCTTGCTAAGCCTTGAACTGTAATATATTATAGATATTATCCAATTATGTATAATATAATAAGAAATCCTAATATCACTAGCATAATACTGCTCACCAGTGGAATGAGTGCTTGTGGGAGAGAAAAACCAACAGCACAGAAAGCTGCACAAATACATTTACAAGCATGAACAAACACAGAAACGACAAATAAAACGTCAAGTACCATGAACTGTACAAAGCTGTAGGAGACAATAGTAGGAGGGCAAAATAAACAATACCTAGGCTTAAAGACAAAAGCCAAGCCTATAATTTGTAGAGAAGTAGGATTTTGGGAATGGTTTCACAGAAACATTCACAGAGTTATTTAAAGTAAGTGCATTTGAGTTGCTGACACTAATGGCACAAAATTCAATTATGCCCACGCAGGGCAAGTGGGAGTAGGGGTAACGGTAGTGGATGTCTATGATCATATGGGTCAAGAAGGAAAAAAGAAAAAACAGAAGCAGTAACATAATACAGTAAGAGCCCACAATTACTAGCTACGTCTCTACAATACATCCCTGCAATATCAAATGTGCAGTTCAGTTGCAGCAACCAAGTTTAAAAAAAAAAAAAAAGAGTTTCTAGAACAGTCTGTTTGTTTTAATTATTGTTGCTGGGTATGTGTAACCAACTTTTTAACCTGCACTCAGTCAAGATAATTAGTTAGTTATTAGTCATCCAGTCCTGTGCTGCAACCCCTCTAAACAAGCTTTAGCCTTGCAAATGGATCTGTTTCAAGACTGCACGCTTCACAGAATTCAGCTTACTTTGCACTTCTAAGTCATTTCAATACTGATAACAAAATACTCTGGTGCTGGGGTGATGGGTCCTCTATTCCTAATTTAAATAACGGTTGTATCCTGAAGCCTACAGCCCTAGGAGTGATGAGGCTTTCACAAAGCCTCTGACCTACACATTTGCTCACAAACAGAGTAGAGAGTCCATCAGCACACTTCACACAAGCATCCCTCACACAGAAGCAAGTTCATGAAATGCATACAAATCTCAAACTTTCACCTACATCTCATAAGAACTGGCAAGTATTACCCACACACAAATTCTCTCAACCTCCCTCATATCCTCAGTCCACTGTAACAGCACAGAGACATTGCTAATATGCCTAAACCACTGACTGTTCCTACTGATGACTGCGGCCTTCTGATTTAACAAAGACAGAGGTTGTGCCTGTTCCTACCACAGCCTACAGATCCACAAGAACTACATACCTACTGTACAGCCCAAAACAGGCTTATAAAGCAAGTGCCTCCAGAACAAACTTCCCAAAGACCAAAGTCCCTTTTACACTTTATTGCACCAATATGCTCACTGTTTTGTACAAATGGAACCACATCAGTACCCAAACAGACATTGTCAGAGATGGGGTGCGTGTGTACAGAAGACCCAAGTCATCAGGTGTTGGGGGGAGGGGCGTGACTCTCCTGGGAGAGTCTCCCACTTACACTGAAGGAGAAACAGCATTTACAACGTGATTCAAACTCAAGTACAGCTGTCATGCATTTTGTTCAGTAGGTTGATGATTACAATTATTTTCAGCTTTGTTGGAGCAACGTGTTTAAGGAAATAGACATAATGCTACGCTGAAGGACTACGGTTAAAAAAAAAAAACTTTATTGGTATTATAAACCACTGTGCTTTGTTTTGGCATCAAATGATCCTTCTCGCTGGTTGCATTGGTCAAACTAGACTTCCTGGATGACATTCTTTCAATTTTAGTTCGTAACGGACACAGAACTGTATGTTGTAATGGTCTCCATTTCTACTCCAGCTTCTCATCATTCATGTTGCCATTGTCACCAATGTTGCAATGTTTTGAAAGTGATGTTGATCCGACATGGGTGTTGTGTGTCACGTTGTGATGATATTAAACATCACAACATTAATATTGGGCTACAAGTACCTGTGTAAAATGAACAATGAGGCGCCTTTAAGGCAGCTTTTTTTAAGTTCACTGTGATGCAAAGGCATCTTATAGAAGACGCTCACCAATGAGACAGGGATGCTGTATAAAAACAGCCCAAGAAAGGGCGTATCCTGTCCACTGCTGAGAATAATTTCACACTATTAACTTAGACACAAACTAAACCTCATGAATCACAAATTAATAATAATAAGTTGGGGTGTGAACCAAACAAATACAGCCTCTGTTAAAAAGGGCTGTGGGGAATGGGGTCATACCTAATTATGCCCATCTTAGATGGCAATACAAAATGTATTCAGTAATGTACTGAGGTATTCTGTTTGAGTTGCTTTTCTTTTCTTTCTCTTTTTTTTACTTTTTTTATAGGAATGGGTTCTGTTTTGGACCAAGTTTCAACATTGTAAAATAATATTTGAGCTCAGTGGCCAACTGAATCTCTTTCCAAATCTATCATTTACTTTCACTGTACAAACAAACCCGTGAGTGATAATATCTAATATATATCAAATCCAAATTTTCACAGCAATTCCCCAAGATGCATTATGAAGGCATGTGAAGACCCATATTATGGTAGGTCCAGGAATAAATACAGAACAGACCAGCTCCAGACTTCTGTTAAAAAGAACAATTCAAGTATGGCTATGTTACCTGCAATTTATCCATATTTAACTTTTGATATTACTCTCTGTGGTCTAACACAATGCATTCTACCTGTGACAGGACTATGGGGAGTAAGGCCTCTCCCATACATTTGCTCACTGTCATACCACTATAAGGTGATGACAGATTTCAGTTTAAGCTTAGTTCCCTGCACTCCCTGCCAAGACACTGAAAGGTGTGAATGTGTGTATCCAAATTGCTCCCACAACCTTGAATGTCTTAACATCTCACTCCATTCGTAGTAATAAGCACCACACATTCAGTGGTGAGAGCAGCAAGTAGGCCCATGTGTTTACAGTCAAGGTGGCGAGACACACAGACCAGGACGAGATTAGCTGTAATCTCTCAGGGGGAGACTAGGGAGAGTCATAGAGGAGGACTGACACTAATCCTAAGTCAGCCTCGATACACAACAGGCAACAAGCACATTGCAATAATATCTGCAAGGAACAGTGTACAGGTCTGTGCATTCAGCTTTCTGATGGTTGTCTAAAAGACAAAATACCTCTGTTTACATACTGGAAAAGTTCACTGATAACAGTGACTTCTTTTGCTGACTAGCTGATTAAAAAAAAAAAAAATCAAACAAAGGGGAATTATGTAGTACGAGCATCATTCATTTATGACAAAAGACAATGATCAATATGAACACATCTCTTCCGCTACCCACTTATAGAGTAACAATTATTGATACAAACAACTTGTACTCTTAGACACTCTTAGTAAAGTAGTATTATAGAAAGAAGAAAGAAAAGGACTCTAATATCACTATTATTACTATTATAAAGAATATAGTATTTGTTACCTTGTAGAAAAAAAAGACAGAAACTGTCTATTTGCCATTTTGTTTAAACTAACTACGGAATTGACAAAAATATTTTGACTAAATATTTTTTTTAAATACTCTGTGATATATTATACTATAACTTAAATGCTGTTCTTAACAATGCCTTTACTCAAAACTTTTGTTTATTTTGGGTTTGCTGCAGCTTTTCTGGGACATATATAAAAAAAAAAAAAAAAAAACATACTTGCAGCTTAAGAAGCAGTATATTTTAGTTAAAATATTCTACAGTCAGCCTTATTCCACAGCAATGACATAAAATTTCAGAAACACATCCATACAAATAAGAACAGACGTAAATTGCTGACTGGCTGGTTCACTAATCATAAAACTACATAGAAATTCGTGAAGCTTAAAGGCAGCTGACTGTGAAAAAAATACATGTTTTATAAGCTTTTTCAGAAAACAGGAAATCTCACTGAATCAGTATGAATGAAATACTTATAATACAAAACTACATGTGTAGCTAACTTCAGTCCTCTCTTTGTGAGCTATAATAAATGGCAATTTGAGTCCACAATGAAGTCATTGTCGTTACGCATATGCTAAAAAAATCTTCCAGATGCTGCACTAGCAGTTCTATCTCTCACAAGTACCAGAGACGAGAGCCAATTAGAGATGCTGCAGTTAGACAGCACAAATCAAATTCTGTTGCAGGCATCACTGTTATAAAATGTGTAGCTACTGGCGTGCACATCAGAGATGCCCATCATTCCCTAGCTGCTCTTTCTCCATAGTGAGGATTTCTTGCTTTACGCTCATTTGTAATAAATAACAGCAAACTTTTGATATGTTTTTTGATTATTTTGTCACATTTTGTTGACTACAGTTATTATCAGTGGAAGTCTCACAGCACTACACTATAATAGGGGTCATATAGGCCCCATTATTACCTCTCACCAACAGATTTTTGCCACATTAAAACAGGCAAATTAAATTCAATTGGAAAAACTCAACAGCAGAAACTCTATCCTGATTACTCAGCATAATACAGGTACTCAGAGCTATCCATCTCCACTCTCTGCAATATTTCAGACCTGCCAATTAGGTTTCAGTAATAAAGCTCTGCGTTTAAATATAGTCCAGGCCTCTAAAGTATACAGGGCTGTGTGTGTGTCCATAAACATATTTAATATCCCACTGGTAACTTCTTGTACAATGGATGGAAAGGAGGGAATAGGAGCGATAAGGGTAAGCAATAATAGGGACGAATAGAGACATCCTGTTTGCTATTTTTGCACAACGTCCTGTCACAGTCCTCAGAATTTGAGAAATAATATGGGTAAAGCATAGATATAACTCTGTGCATACTCATGCATGTATTTGTACTTATGCTAAACTGGAAAACGAAAGAAGTAGAAGTAAATTTAACAGTTGAGAAAGGAGCGTGTGAAAACCCCATAGAAATCAGAGCAGTATGATCACAAAAACTTATATGCTCCTTCCTACTTTTATAATTTTCCTGTGAACAACAACCGAATGGTGCTGAAAAGACAAGCCGCATCTTGCTAACTCTGCCATAATTATTCAAAAATGCTCTGAAGTTGTGAACATAATATTGACCGGGCTGTTAATGTATTTAAAATGAATAGGCTTTACACCCAGTGACGGGCTTTAACAAACATCTAGGCAAATAAAACTAACTCTGGTAAATAGTCAATAGCTCCGAGGAACATATGCACAAATGAATTTGATTAAACTATTTCCCTGAGTATGGCCAAACAAGTATTACAAAGAATGAGACACTGAAGGCAAATACTGTGTTTCCTCTATGTCCTTTCTGTATCACACCACACGCATACACATTTCTAAGCAAGCACGAACCGGAAGACATAATTGTGTGCGCAAACATTACACATGTGACTTCTTGTCCTTGTCAGCTGCACCAACTGACAGGCACAAGGAAGAACTGTCACACTGACAATATTCATCAGACTATCAGTTGATTTGTGACTGACCTAATTCCTCCCTTATGCTCTCTTGCTCCTACCCTTATCCTCCTGCCACTATCTGATGTCAGGTCCTGTCACTGCAGAACTTAAAATCCAAATTTGCAGCATAAAAATAATGTAGCTAATCAATTATCTTATTAAGTGACAGAATGACAGTTTGTCAGTATGCCAAAAGAAACTGTAAAAATGGTTTCCTCTTCAAGCATAAAGAATGCTGTCACAGGGTTTGGACAAATTAGACAGCAACACCAAGTCTGTCTTCTGTGAATTAGTTCATGGTGGCACAAAACAGACAAGAAACATCTTTTAGCAGATGTATGATTGATCCTTTACACCAGAGGTGGCCAACTCTGTCCTGTTTTTTTTCCAAACATCCCTGCACTTGTAGCTTCTGATTAGCTGACATTCACCGTTTGTGTTAGCAGTTGTAGAAGAGTAAAGGAAAGGGACTTTTAAGGTTGAAGCAACACGCTAGGACCTCACAGTTAATTGGACACATTGACCACTTGTGTCTGAGATGTATAAAAACATACAGCAGATAGCTGGTGTATTGTAATTAGAAGACACAGAGTCTTTAGATTTTGATGTCTTGTTTTGATTGAAATAAAAAGCATCTGAATCAACAACCGCCCAGGTGTAGGTGAGATTCCATTCTAAGTATGGTATTTCAGTCCTGCAGTGACTCTGCATTCCTCTGTGAGCCTGCCTCAACAAATTGGTCACCACGACTTTCGTTACACAACTCAGCTCTGATATCCAGTCATAACAGGCCTCAGAGCAAACCAAACACAGTCCACAGCTGAGACAACAGCTGCTCCTTTTCTATCTGCAAAGTACAGTAAGAACAAAGCAAACAGAGAGCACAGTGCACTTACATCATTTAGCTTATCTATGAAGAATTATTTCAACAAGTGTCTTTATTCAATCTAATTACTGGTGGACAGAAATCTAACTGTGTGAATGACAATTGCTCTAACATAGGTCTTTATATCTTTTGCCCAACATCATTTCTCAATTAACACGCAGCAAAAGAACACTGAATCACAACTGCTCCATGTGCATTAAAAACGTTTCACTAATACATTTCATTCACTCTGTTATGTCACATCTGGAGTTTTATCTTTCATAGTTTATAATTAAAAACATCTGCCATTAAATCACTTCGAGTGCAACCACAAGTGGAAAAGGTTTCAACTCTAACTGTGTTTCTAGCTTTAACTTGGTAACTTGACATCACACCACCTGTAACTTATTGCCACTCCCACCGATGCACTGCATTTCTCTTTTCTGGCTTGTTGTCCATTTTCTTTTGCTTTCTGTCACACACGCTTTCCTTCTCTCTGTGTCCCTACTCATTGATGGCTCACTTGCTTGTCCTTGTGCTTTAAAATATTTCGTTCACTCTGAGCCAAGAGGCCCCTGTCACTAGCAGTCCATTAACCACTCCAGTTTCACACTGGCATTCAGTCATCCGATTCTTCAGCTCACAGTATGCTCTTCTTCCCCTGAGATGCACAGAACAGGAAGCTGTGTGTCTGTGTACCTAACTGTGTGTGAACAGTATGGGAACAGATCAGACATACATGAAAAAGAGAGCAAAAGGGACCTACTGCACACCAAAGAATTTTCTAAGCTACACGACCTGACTCAGACTGCCTTAGTCAGACTGTGTGACTAAAGAGTCGTGACCTGACTAGTTTAATTCATGTCGTTATCTTAAATTAAGCATTTGCTGAGGTGGTTCCCCCAGGAAGTAGGTGCACTGCAGCATAAACGCAAACGCAGGCACAATATTTTATGCTTGATGAAAGGTGCACTTATCTTTCATATTATTCAGGCCTTATACACAAACATATTAACCTGCTTTCAACACTTAAACCCATGCCCAAGGGCACCGACTTGGCCACCAATGCCAGATACAACACCACATTCAAGTCAGACAGACATAAACAAAAAGTTTGACAAGAGTGTTTTGTTTTGTTCCTGTTCCTGTCTAAGCATAAATTACAACTCTATGAATATAAGAGAATGCACTGCTTAGACGCTTGCTCAAGAGTTCTTAGTTTGGCCTCGACTACAATGAAACCCTAATGTTAAAACAATTGGAAATAACCACTAAATAACCAATTTGGATGTGAGAGAGATGCGGTGATGTCTCTGAAGCCCCAGAAGAAAATGCTCAAGTTACACAGCTCACTTCACCATGATTGATCTCCTTGATAATTATCATTCTCTATTCATAACTGAATAAAAAAAAATCAGCAAAACCTTTCCCTTACAGAAAAACAAAAAAATAAAATATAAATCAGATTGCCCGTGAAACGCAACAAGATGTTCCAGAGCCACAATCTGTGATCTACAATTCACCTTGTAAACCAAACAATAGTCTAAAGCAGTGATCCCTGGCTAATCCACACTCCACCAGCCTGTTTATGTTAACAGTATTCATGGATGCTGATCCTTTCTATCTCTCTGGGCCTGAAGAACACAGATAGTGCTTCAGGGAGCACGGCTCAAATGACCTGCTTTTGGCTTTAAACAAAATACCTGAGCTACAGATGTAGCTCTAGCACAGTAACTACAGGTTACATATGCCAAAAAAACAACAAGTGTAGGAGAGACACATAGACTTACAAATATCTAGGCACAATTACAGCAAAAACATTTCACAAAGACAGAATATTTTTATAGTAATACTATAGGCAACATTTGATGGTTTGAATGATGCTACTAATCTGACCTTTGGTGAAAATAAGATATGAAAAAGACATCTGTTTGCCACAAACGTGCAGTATCTGTCTTAATGTCAAACCTGTCTGGAGACAGAGGTATTATTTCAACAAAATACTGTACAAAAAATAAATAATCCAAACAAAATACTCTTAGTTTAATCCACCAATAAGTGGCCAGGTCATGCACTGGATAATTCACTCACACTGCTTCATTCAGTCTGAGACAGCGCAATAGAAAGACATTCTCACATAGTCTGAGTGTAGACCACACATCACTAAGTCATGCTTATCTTATCTTATTTTTATCACTGGTATGTTTGAAAAAAAGGTGAAAGCAGAGAGTGATGAACTCATAGACAAGTCCATGTCATGGACACAGATTATTTCACACTGCGCATCATGTACAGTGCAGATACACCCTTTTACCTCTGTCTGAACTTTGACCATGGATTAACAAGAATTCTGCCAGGAAAGGTTCAAATTTCAGACTCAGTGTAGCGTACTGAAGTCAAAGACATACCTTACTAAGGTGGGCAGTCTAGTTACACACACCCTCACATTTCAGGAAGACTCACACTCAAACATCTCATTCATGCAGAGTTATTTTAGGATATTACACAATTGCCTTCTGTCTGACTCATGATTACTTATAGCCCTACCTAAGTTAGTGTGGATAATAACACTACTGTAACATTATACCTTTCACCATAATAGTTTATTTTTGTCTAGTTCTCACCAAGGTCTTCGAAACTGAAATGTGTGACTTTTTACAACTGTAAAAGCATTGATTTTCAGTATATTTAGACAGACAAAACATTATTGCACTCTAATGACCAACTATTACCTTTTACCCTCACAGTTTGCCACATGTGCTATTGAACTTTTGCCCAGGTGGTACCATTTACATACAACAGGGTGTTGGATGTAGCTGTGTGTTGTAAGAAACCGTGTGTGTTCATTCTGTGAGCAGGATACAAAACACCTTGTGATTTAAACAAGGGGGTTTGTGAGCAAGACCAAGTAAGGGTTTGTAAACTTTTTGGTAATATGTCAGTCAGTATGAATTTGTGTGTAGTATAATAGTTTACTCAGTGGCCAGATGCATCTTCAGTGCACCCTCTATGGTTACCATTTGTCTGCAATACAGGATCAGTTTTCACCTGTTGCTAGACATGGCAATGGGATTATGTTGCACAACAGTTTTCCTGGCTGATGACAGGCATTAGTACTGGTGACTCGTGCTACTCTCACCCCTCAAGGCACCATGCTGGCACAGCCAGGTAAACATTTCACAATATCCCTGTGATTAAGGAACCTTCAGAATATTCAAAGTGTGAATGTCACACCCTACAATAAGAATGTAATTCATTTAGTTGACAAAATTATATCTGTTTTACTTAAATGCAGCAATTGAAATATGTGCACAGGCTGCAGAGGGTATGAGTCTGAAGAAATGATTAGATTTTCTTACAAACTTCACATTTAAAAAAGTAATAAAATCTGAGTTATGTATTGACATTGGTAATTTGTCAGGACTCTACAACTGTACAGCGCAACTCTTCAAAGTTTAAAAGACTAGCTACTTCCTCATATGCTCCTGAATCCTACACGTTGACATTTTAAACTCTACTGACAGCTGCTGCGGAGCTTTGATGATAATAACTACATGTGTGTTTACAATTTACTCACTATAGGATCACTTTAAACACTACAGGAAGAACATGCAACCATATGTGTAAGGAGCTTTTGCTCTAGCTTTTTACGCACGTACCCAAACATATGCTAAAAGTCCAGCATGTGAAGATGAACGTGTAGGATACTCACAAATTTCTTTTTCCCATCTCCCTCCTCGTAGCTCTTCTTTGATTTTTTGTCCTTCTTGGGACCAGCAGCTGATGCAGAATTCCCCGTGTTTGGCTCCATATTGATAAGTTAATCCGTTTCCTTGAACTGGATGTCAAAATAAACCCGTGTGTGGCGTTAATCCCCACGCTCTCAAGTGAAAGAAAATATTTCTTCCAACGTTGTTGTTTTTTATTAAATAAAGAAGCAAACTATTAAATCACTCGGGCCTATGCTAGTGTCCCAGCTAACTAGCCACAATTAGCACTGGGTTGCTAATGACTTGGTAGGAAGCCAACAACCCCGAACGAACCCCCTTAGCTCCGCTGCGCCGCTCGTCTGTGTCTCTGAAGGAGGGAAATTCAAAGCACAGTCCCAAGTCCTCGGGTCGAAAAGTACGAAAACAACCTGTTGCGTCTTTAAAACAAAAAATGAGGATGTTATTCTACCAGCATCCACATGTAACACGTAGTTTCACAATTTCAATTTCAAGTCCCTAAAGTATGCGGCACCAACTGAGCTAACTTTAGCTAGCTTTAGCTTAGCTAGCTTGTCTGCTACAGTAAGTAACGTCTCCACGGACGAAAAACTCCGCTCTTCCTACTTTGACGAGGTGTTTTCGGCAACTAAAACACGGGCGATGAGTCGGTGTTACGGGTGCCTCGGGTCGACAGCATCTCCCAAATTAGTTTCCATGGCTGCTAAAAGTTTGGTTAACTTTTTAACCCCTCCGTGACAGCAGAGAAGCGCCCGCTGCTTCTTCTTCTTCCTGTTCTTCTGTCAGTCCGGGAGGTTGATGGGGCGGAGCCTGAACTCTGCAGCTTCACCTGAGCACCCTAAGGCGCTGCACAGAGCCCCGGGTGCAACAGAGCTCAATGAAATAATCACCAGTTTTCTATAAAAAATCATTCACATGCAACTCCCATCTTCAGTATGTGTTCCTAATGCATCCCTATTCCAAGCTTGCGTTTAGAACCAGAGCAAGAAATGACGCAAACAGTGTATTGAGCCATAATTGTGACGTAATTTAGATTAAAAGATCTGGAAGAAGTAGAAAAAAAAAAGCCCTGGTGTGTAGTAAAATATCACACCAGCAGCAGGCAGCACAGACAAGCAAATGGGAATATTAATAAAACCTGGAATGTATGACAACCACTGGTAAGTCCCAGACATCAATGAAATTTGAGTTCAGTAATTGGATGACCACAATCAATAAATTTAATTCATAATATTTTCTATTTTATCCCTACCATTGTTTCCATGTCAGCAACATAACTATGGGCTATTACCAAAGAAAATTCCTTTGTGTGAGACTGATTTCTGTGTCCTTGACTCTGAAGTTTAGATGTAAGATTTGACAAAACCCTCTAGTCAGACATTCCCAGACATTACACATAACATTACATCATCTTATCTGGTATATCTTGAGAGGGAATTGTCTGATGGAGCTAAGCAAGGTCCCAATTGCAAGTATTACAATAGTTATTGATAAACTGTTGGTCATCACTGTTAACCTTCCTCCCCCTGTTGAACCAACAACACTAGTGATGTTGTTTTATTTCTAACATTATTTTGTGCTGAATTTTCTATACACCAATCAGCCACAATTTTAAAACCACCTAAAGGTGGACAGGGGTCAACATGGACACAGGAAGCTGTGATGCAGTGAGTGTTCTGGCCCCTGCAGATCAAACCCAACATTTAATTCTTCCTATGCTGACCCTTGTCGACCGCCATCATTAAACTTCCAAGTGTTTTTTTTTTAATTGTGGCTGATCAGTGTGTGTTTCTAAAGTGACCTTTAACATATGTGACTTGGTCACTTTGCCATTTTGTACTGTAATCACTGTGCAAATAATAAAAAGACTGGTGGCGCCATCGAGCGGTTAAAAGATAAATGGCAGGCGCAGCAGTGTCAGCATTGTCCTGTGTTATTTATTTGCATTCACATATGCAGATGCCACTGGGTGGCAGTTGTAGAGAAAGTAATATTAGACTAAAAACATTTCATTTGGATTGGATATAGCATATTCTTCTGAATGTGCTGTCTTTCTTTCGCCTAGTTAAAATTATTTCAGGTATTCCAGTGCTTCTCAAACCTGGACTATCCTGTGATTACGGACCATAGCTGACAACAATCACCACGTTTAACGCATCTCAGTGGGGCTTTATAGCTCAGACGTTCAGGAAACAGAATTATTATTTGACTCGAGGTCCCCTGGCATGATCGTTTCGATTTATGCACTTGAAATTCAATGTTTCTCTCACACACACACACACACACACACACACAAACTTGCGCGCACACATTGCATGCAGACACAGAAACACAGGATTACAGAGATAGGGAACATCTATCTGTCTTGGTATGTGATACGTTTTCCAGCAACAAGATTGGAAAGGATTTGCGCATCACCGGTGGCACTGAAACCGACAACAGTTTGGTTTATCTCTCAAGACTCTTCATGTACTCCAGCCTCAAGACTTTATTCTTTGGGATATTGTCGCTGTAAATTGTGGGAGAAAAGTTAATTAAGAGGGAAAGTGCGCGATAAGGCTGGCAGCCCTATGGCACTCGTATAAAGTCCCTGTGCCGACGTTTTAAATGATTTGGCCCTTCACATCATCGCATGCATCACGATTCGTATCCAAGTGGACACACACACACACACATACAAAAAAGCTGCTCCTTCAAAGTACATTTGAATATCTTTATGTGACGATATATAGATTCTACATTCTGTTATTTAATCACCATTTTACAATGGACAAAAGAGTGGAAATCGTGTGCTGATTGCATCATTTCACAACAATTAATATTAAGACAGTTAAGATACAGTCATACAAAATATTTATATACAAACTACTGTAGAGCTCTTAACGTTTCTTTACCAGAGCCAGCGTGACTTTGAGTCCAAACAGCAGGCGCCAGCAATTTGCAAGCAATTAGACGACTGAAAACATGTTGGGGGGTGGGGGGTGGGGGCATTGTAAGGGAATAAACAATTTGTTTGCAAAGTGCTTTGCGGGGACCACAACAGAGGCTGCAAGGGATGATGGATTGCTCAATTAGTAATTACCACAAAATACATGAGTCACCAATTTTAACAGGAGTTCCATCGTTACCTTTCCACCTGCAGT
The DNA here is from genome assembly GCF_900324465.2 of Anabas testudineus. Classification (NCBI taxonomy): domain Eukaryota; kingdom Metazoa; phylum Chordata; class Actinopteri; order Anabantiformes; family Anabantidae; genus Anabas; species Anabas testudineus. The sequence continues at coordinate 12,003,724 of NC_046619.1, forward strand.
AGGCCCTTATACACCACTTATCCTCTCAAACGGCCCCCTGTCGTCTGAATGGCTATGTTTTGGAGATGGGGCCCATAAGAAAAAAATAAATGCGGGCAACATTTGGCATAATCAGGCCCTGATCAAGTTATGTTGGAGATTCGAGGTTATTTAGGCCATCCATTGTGTCCAAGACAGCCAATAAAGGCATTTTGTCCAGTACTTGCAGCAGCAGTTTAGGGGTGACTCCCACTAAAGACCCAGAGTCGCAGAGGTTTGTCTTAGGGGTCTCACTTGTAGGAGGTCCGGGCCTCTCTCAGCGACCTGTCATATGGCATGGAGGCGAAGAAAGAGTTCCGGAGCTGACAGTTGATGAAAAACACAATGAGCAGCACCAACAGGAAGAGCAGTAGGCACATAACTATGTAGGTGATTAGGTCCGGTTTGTGGAGCTCACCCTCTCGGAGCCCTCCGCCCCCTCGCCCTGTGGTGGGTCTGAGAAGAGCGGCAACGCTCACCGATCCTCCGTGGGAGGCGTTCAGAGAGGAGGGAGCGTGCGTGGAAGACTGGGCCATGAGCACCAGGTCGAAGTCCGGGGTGTCGGTGGAGTTCAGGAGAATCTGCCTCAGCATGGCGCCCGGCGGGCTCACCGGCTGCGTCGGTGGGCTGGAAGATGAACAGACACGGAGAAGCTTATAGATCCTACTGACCCCGTGTTTAGGTTAGTGTTTATCATTCATACCATAAAAACAGGCGAGTTTATTATAGGACATTAAAATCCACTGAATGGCTACGTTCATGTCTAACAAGGTCAAACTCAATCCAGCAACATATAATATGAACTATATATAAATTAGTACAGTGATGCCATGTGTGACAACAAAAACAAAATAAAGTGGAGCCTCTATGTTTCATCCATAGGTTTCATGAATACCACAGGACCCTGTCTTGTGGTATTGTGGATTTCAATTCCAAGCTAAATCACATGGTTTAGTTAAGGGAATGACTTACTTCGTTATGTGCTGCGAAGAGTTCCGCAGGTGAGCTGGAAGATACAAAATTCCGGCTCCGCATTCCTCAGCGTCCCCGGATCTGTACGCTCCAGCCCCGCCGAGGACGCGCCGTGGACAAGCAGCGAGTCGAGAGCTTCAAGTCTGCGCCCACAGACCATCAGTCGCTCAGTCCCCCCGTCATATTAAGCCGAACTGGTCAGATCCATGTGTCAGATCAGGGTCCAAGTAAACAAATACATCACCAGTTTCCCCTAGCTGGTTTTAAAATCCAAATCGTCCTGTCGCCTTTGAGGCTAAGAACAAACTGCGTTATCACAGGTTACTGTAGCAATATCCAAATGACTCTAGGGTCTGGAGGAGCAGGTGAAGTTCGTCGGCATCGCTGGTTGCGCACACGTCCTCTCATGCGTCGTGGTACGCAGTACAAGATCGCTCTGCTTGTGCGTACAGGGCGCAGAGAAAGGGCAAGCCGGACTCCGGATTTTCCAACCCGTCGCTTGTTTATTTATCCAGTTAACGGTCTGTACGTGTTGGATAGAGGCTAAGGACGACCTGCCCTTACGGGATTATTGATCCAGATTAAAAAGGAGACGAAACTGAAGACAAAACACAGCAGCACACAATCTTCGTCCTGAGTTGCGTGTGTATGAGAGAGGGAAAAGAGAGAGAATAGAAGCTCAGGAAAGGGGAAGGAGGCATGGCGCTGGAGACACGTCACCGGACAGGGGTGTCTGTTACTGTAAAGACAACCACAGGAGAAATTCCCATCTATCTATCTATCTATCTATCTATCTATCTATCTATCTATCTATGGCTCATATTATTTTCCAAGAGATGAGAGAAAGTTAAGTCAGAGCCATTTCTGGCCCAGTGTGGGGAATGTCACACTGGGGTGATGAGAGAACAGGAAAAGGTGTGAGACTGAGATTGGTGAGAGTGTGCAAGACCTCGTAGATGTGATTCAATTTTAGGAAAGGTCTACAAGATAGTCTAATGTCTAAGTCTGAGGTCCTGACTCATCTGAAGTGTTGGATCTCACAGCACTCCTCTCTGTCCATTAATTTAATGGGAATTAAAATGCAACTCAGAAATGTGTTTGCACTCCAGCATAGACCTGACATGGGCGCGAGACACTAAAACGAAGGTGCTGAACATGGAGACTGGAAGCTAGTTTGCTCTTACGTGATGCTTCAGACATGAGCATGCATACAAAGGGCCAGGCCCTAAAAGCTGTGCTGATCTGATTCATATTCATCTGCACCTGTTCTGTCACAACAGAATGGCTGGCAGGCATAAAGAGCAAGGACAGAGACACACACACACACACATTAAAGCAGAAATACAGTAAACATCGTCAAATTAGACGTTGATGTCACATGCATTTTTACAATAACAGAAAATAAAAAGTTAACTAGTCTACTAATCTACAAATAACTGATAAACACGTTCAGTAGTGGTGCCCCGGTGTCCCAAATCAATTTTGTACTCAACAATAATGAGGATTAAAGTGGACCAGAGTTTGGTGGAATGTGCATGTCACATGGGGAATTATAAATGTAGCCTAAAGCCTTGTTTACATATGTGGAGGGACACCAATAATTGTTACAGCTAAGGAGATTACTGTTTATTATTGGTTTTTGGATGTGGCACGAGTTTCCCACTTTGCTGTGGGCTTTTCCTCTATCTGCATTTCCATCATTCAGGCACACAAGCGAGACAGACACAAAGGCAAATCCACACGCACAGAAAAGGAAAAAAGACAAATCTGACCCAATTTGGTAAAATCTGTTTTAGTGCCTTTAAGGAGGGATCAAGTTTGGCAACAGAACTAATTCATCCATCATAATCAGGTGAGAGCAGAGAAATAAAGGGGCAGAGAAGGGCTGTCAGATACCATGACACAGGCTATATGTTGCTGGATGATTGCTCTGTGACTAATTGTGTGAGTTATCAGACGTTGCTCCTTATCAGTAACCCATGGCAGTGGAATTTTGATTAAGTATGATGAGTTGCAAATGCGCCACCACTCTGAACTTCGTTAAGTGTCTCACCCAAGCCGAGTCTCCGTCAGCCTCAAACTCCTCAACTCACGCGTCACATTACACACAACAACAACGGCTCTCCACAGTGTGCATGTTCATCTGTTCTATCACGGTGTCACACATGCTCACACAAACGGAGACCCAGCGTGCACATCAGAAGCTATTTTCCACTCCTCACCTTTCATGTTCTACTCTTTGAGTCTTATTTGATTCTCTTATTCCCTTCAAGTCTCTCTCGCTGTTGTGTGGTCTGTTCCTCTCACTTCTCTTTGTGTTTTTTTTCCTTCCCTCCTTCTCCTTGTCTCTCCCGACAACCCCCTCTGCATCTCTTTCTGTTTCTGTTAATCCTTTTAATCCATGAAAAAAAAAAGAGGGAAAAGACAACTCATCCATAAAGCACAAGAGCTCAAACTGGTGATAAACAAGAAAACTAAAAGTTTCGGGATTTCCTTTTCAGAGTTTAATAACGTTGTTTTACAAGATGGAAAAAAGAGAGAGAGAAGTGCTTAAAAGAAGCTTAATGTTCCTGCTGATGAGACATAACCACAGCAAATAGCAGGCCATGCGAGTTAACAGGGATTATGTATGTGTAGCCTACACACACCAGCCACACTACTCTCGCTCTCTCTCATTTACATGCACACACACACACAGACAATGACGCATGCTCCCCTGCACTGTCAGCTAACTGGAGAATTGGGTCTGCTCAGAGGCTGTTATTTTATTACTCTTATTTTCCATTATCTCCAGAAGGGGAAAGGATCAACATTTTGAAAATCTCCCCTCAAAGCGTTCTACTGCTGTTTTACATCGTTTAGTTTCAGTCACCTCAAATTATGTCATGTCAAGTGAGGGTGAAGTAAAGAGCACTAACAAAAGCTGCGGTAATCTGCACTCACAGCAGCGCTTTCCTGAGGTGTTATTGCTAATTCCTTAGAGACAAAATAGCTGGAGTCTACTGAGTTTTGTTTATTTTTGCTTCATGAAAGAGTAATAACGTTTTGTTGCTTTCCTCAGCATGAACGCCTCAGTCCAGTAGAGTCATTTGCACAGGCAGGAGTCCAACAGCCACCCAAATACTGTCTACAGAGCCCATTCATCTCTGCTTTTCACTGCTTCACCGTCAGGCTGTCTCATAAAAACAATGCTACCAAAGCTCCAAAATCATTAATGATCAATATTTCCAAACAATAAAACCATCTCTTTTATGCACTAACACCCCCCCCCCCCCTCCCACACCCACACACACACACACACACACACACACACAAGGCACATGCTGCACATACCATCAGGCAGACAGACTCTCTGGACCAAAACACATAAAAGACACAAGACAGGGGGAGACAGATTATGAGAACACTGTTGTGCACAGTCTTGCATGTGCACACACGCAGGAGATTTAAAACATGTACAAACCACAAGCAGGGATACACACACACACCCACCCTGCTACACACTTAAATAAACACAGACAGTAAGACACATAGGGAGCACATGCAGTCACGCTGACAATTTGATCGCTAATGGCTACATAAGCAGGACTCCTTTATCTCTTATGTCAATACAGGCCCACTGATTTCCAACAAGAATCTTAAACAAGCAACAAATGACACACAAATGACTCCCCTCTCTCATTTTCCGTAATTGTGTTCATTTTCTTCGAACCATCTCCTCTTTAACCTCTGCAGGAAAATCAGCCAGCAAAATAGGATTTCTCCCTGCCAGCACATCAAACGCCTATTGGCAGAAATCAGATGCACTACAATTAGTCACTTGATTATCTCGCCAGAACACCAAATGCTGCTTCTCATCTCAGGGAGTGATAAAAGGAGATGCATTTACTTTCCACAAAGAAAAAATAACAAATAGATACACAAAATGAGTGGGTGCCGTGACGAAACCTCTAAAACGCAAACATACACACAGGAGAGTTAAGCTTTAAATTATACATACTGTAAATTCCTATTTTTTAAATTAAATTTATGTTATGTATGGTTGCAGTGTGGGCAAAAATGCACATATTTTACTATTCATACAGTGAAGACTTGACTCTATTACAAATAAAGCAGACTGAGTTGGGAAAGGCCACCAGGGTATTTCAGAGGCTGATCTTGAGAACAGTATATAAAGAACAATAAAGGAGAAGAGATGCTATGAATCAGCCAGCTTCTGTGTTTCTTTCTGTTCAAACTGCATTTCAAATGAATAATTTTGAGGAGCTTGTGTGGCAGATCAGTGAAGGAGGTTTTAGCAGGAAGGAAAGGAGCACTCCAGGTAAATGGACGTTTGTCTTATTGTAGATAAGGTGCATCCTATGTGCTGTATTTATTACCTCTGTATTAATTCCATTACATAGATTCATTGACACTAACACACTTTGGGCCTGCACCAACCAGATAGTGGTAAATCAATTTAAATGTGTTTAAAAACTCAACAGCTTGACTCTTCTTGTAGATGTCTTCTTAAATAGTGTTGTTAAAATGATATTCATGGACGGTTTCAGGCTGAATCTGTTGTGTCAGGAAGATCTACACGGATACTCCCTGACCACATTAATCTTGGTCAAATAGATGTAGCAAAGTGTGTTCAACTGCCAAATTATGCTAAGACAGACACAAAAAGGCTGCTCGTTCACATGTTCTTGCTTAACTCTGACTAAAATGACTTTTCAGTTTTGACATCTCTTGCTCCAATAGCAAATCTTTATTTCTATGCAACACACATAAGTAACCTGGTTATCCATGAGTGATCCTTACTCAGTAGTGTGACTAAATTTTTCTCTTTATTCATCTGGGATTTGGACAACAAACATAAACTATTAGAAGTAGACTGAGCATTTGAAATAAATCTTAGCACTGTTCCAGCCGGTGGCACCCTAGGCGACCATCTTTCTCACATATGCCTTAAAACAGATCTCTGTGTGTGTGTATGTCCGTGTGTGTGTAGTTGCTGTCTGAATATGGACATGGACAGGAGGAGACAAACAGACAAATAGAAACAAAACGTGAAAAGAAAACAGATGAAAACAGACTGGACGGAGACAAACAGAAAGTGACAGAATAAAGGAGATGCTGAAACAGAAAAACAAAGAAACAAACAAAATAGGAGGGAGTGAGCGACTGGGTGTGAAGGCAAGAAACACAACACAACCCAACACAAAACAGAACAAAGGGAAAGAAAGGGAAAGTGACTCAGAAGATGAATGGTGGTGAAACAGCTATGGCTGGCCCATAAAAGGGAAACTATGTTGTAGGTACATAAATACACTCAGGGGAAATGTTGCTGTATATTATGAGCAGCGGTGCTGGAATTGTTGTAAACATTACTTCCTCTATGTCTCACTCATTCTACTTTCATACCCTCACGTGACTTTCAGCGAGAGAATGTTTGCGATGTAGGAAATGTTGTAGCAATTCCTGTAAAGCTTTCCGTGTTTATTATTCACTGTCGCCAGTAACAATGAGGGGAATAAAAGGATTAAAGGCAACACTGAGGATGATGACAGTAGTAGAACTGCAGCAATGAGCCAAATACTGCTAAAAGTGATAATGATGATAATGGGTGGGTTTTTATGTAGAATGAACCTTATGGCCTAAATCCAAGTAAGAAAATAAACCACACTGTAGGTCAAAGAATAGGTATTCCCCTGGTGGTCAGAGCAGGGTTTGGGCTGAATTAAGCCATATCAGTTGGACATGTTGGCTGGCCCTCACATTAGCTTAAACCTAGAAGCATCAGATGTCCTTATAAACAGTGGTGACTCTGTCTGCACTCCAATTCAGAAATGGCTAAAATGTCATGCTCAACTTGTGAACAGGGTGAGAAGAACCTATTCTATGACAATTACAGAAAGCTATGTGTTTCTTTTTATTATTGTGATGACAGTCACAGTGACAATGATGAAAATTTCTGGGGGAAAAAAATCCTCCCATGAGATAGATGCACCACTGACACATTTATCTTGTGTGGACGTGCAGTTTTACTTGCTCCACTGCGTATACTCTCATTCCTCGACACGGCAGCTCACACACCTTGAGGGCCCGTTGAGCCACCTGGAGGGCTTGTCAGGGACTTGTCATATCAGTCCCTCCATCCACCTTGAATCAGTAAGCTGCGGCTTTGAAGAATTGGTAAACACTCAACCAGTTTTTCCTACTGATAGTTCCCCCAATAGTCCCTTCCTCCTCTACTCCATCAGCCCTCTGACTGCTACAGAAATGAGATATTGGCGTTTCACTAATGATAGAGACTCAAAAAAAAGTCTTAGAACTATGGATTTGATTTTTCTTTCTGGCCATATCAATAAAAAAGATACAAGCAGGTTAGATTATATTCTTATCACTGTAATAAAGGTTGTATCTGTAGCAATAAAGATTGCAAGATTGTGAAACCTTCATGCTACAACTTTGGTTTAAGAAGTTTGCCCTGATGAGGTCCTTTCCAGGGTGTTTTCTGCTAATGAGACACTGTGATGACAGACTAAAATGGCTGAAGAGGGTGACTGATGTCTTAGATCGGGTTTGTTGCTGTTAATAAGTGTTTGCAAATATGATGAGTGACACACAATCATCTGTGAGTGTTTATCTGCAACAGTAAGAGCATCACAAGGAGCTGGAGAATTAAAGAGTGCACCCAGTAATACGCGAGTGTAAACGTTTGTTTTTTATGCAAGCAAATTAGCATTCACAGTCTAAATGTGAGTGTTTATGACAGCGAGTGTGGTGTGTGAATGTACATGCATATGCGAGTAATCACACCTCAGAGTGTGGGCATAATGTGTGTCAATTTATGGCAGAGGGTGCTTGTTCCCAGCCACGTGTGTTGGAGCTTCTAATAATATACAAGAAGGAGTAAACTGCTATGTATTCTCTGTATGTGTTTATACAAACAAGTGAACATGTATTTTGGTGTGCATGCTGCTAAGTTTGTCTCTTGAGGGGGCATTCAGGCGTGTTGGAGAGGGAGTCCAATCTCTCCTCCAAAATCCCTGGAATCCCTGTCTTTCAGAGGCAAGAGGTCACATCGCTCACTGCTCTGCCAGGAGAGACAGAAAGAGAGAAAGACAAATGGAGGAGGCGAGAGGAAGGATGAAGAGGAGGGGAAGAAAGAGGATAGAGTGAGGGAGGGCTGGAAACACTTCCTTGCCTTGGGCTTCTGGGACAAATTACACCAGAGAAGGGATGTTGGTGATGGTGTGTTGCTCTAAAAACAAACACACACACCCACACACACACACACACACACACAAGCACATAGTTCAGTGTCTGCTCACGAGCCACAACATTTTATCTGAAGATTAAAACAGACACATGCACAACACACATAGGTTCAGGAGTACACGGCTACATTGACAGTGTGTGTTATTGAATAAAACCCTTAAGGCCAAGACTAATATCAAAAGTCTGAGGGAGAGCACTGAAGAAAATCAGATAACAGAATTTCCTGTGAACTTCCAAAAACACATATGACTTGGACTGACTTCGTTGCTATGGTGATTGGTCAGCTGCTGTTAGCATGCACTGTGCAGAATTTCTGAGGTTGACTTCTTGCTAAGACAGTGTTTTGGCATTTCTGCTTTGTTGGCCTGCATACATGGTGCAGGAGTGAGCGATGGAAAGGAGAGAGGAAGCGTATAGAAAGCAGAATGAGAGTACGTGGTGAAGGCTTTAAGCCTGACTCAACAATGTAATGAGTAAAGAATGCTCCTCTGAGTGTACCCAAGCTTGTGATTGGGGTTGTTGTAGAGCTTTTCCTGCAAGTTTAGATCCGTGGCTGGTGATATTTCATCTGAAAATATACAAACATCTTAAAAGTGAATAATTACGTGAGGTTAAAGTAGACTGACCTCGTACTGTCAGCCCGTTTAATATTATGGTGGAATGAATTCTTTCTGTTTAGGAATTTTGTTCAAAACCTTACAGCATAAGAACATTTTACATGCTCACATTACATGAGCTGGGGGTATTAGTTAACAGGAAACACCTTTTAATCACATTTATATGCTGTTTCTGCATTTGAAAAGACTTTTCCTGCACAAACCCATGTTGTAATAACTAAAGTAAATTGCAACTTAACAAAACCCCCAAATCTGTCAGCCTTTGTCATGTCTGTTGTAAAAGATGACCATGTATGGTGGGTGTAAGGGACAACTTTACAGGGTTGCTTGGCCTTTGTGTGGTGGCAGACCTAGACAATAAATGAAGTCTGTCAGTGACAGCCTGAAATAATGCAGAGGAAGCTCAGTGAGAGTAATGAACAAATGGAATGGTGCAGCAGCTTTCAGGATGCCCCTGATACAGCGAATGTGTTGTGTGAGGGACTGTTAGTGTTAATTTGGGGCTGTATCAAGTCTACTTTTACCTATAAAAACTACACTAGTATATAAAAAACACACCATCAACCTCAGTAATTTAGACCAGTAACAAGTTACAAAGTATTAATCATAGCATGGCTGTTAAAATAAACAGTGCATGGGACTATGTGAGTGTTTTGTTACCTTAAGCACATTGTGTTGTGCTAAGCGGCATGTAGCCACATTTGAAAACTGTAAAACCTGTAAGAGGCTATAAATATAGGTTTCATCTGCTTTGTGGTAAATATTATGCTGTGTAATTAATGTGTGAACTTCTGCCTGTATAATGAGTGTGTGTGTACATTTTATGAGTGTTTGGCTGCACCTATTGGCTCATATGTTTCATTTGGCCTGAATGCATCAAACATTTAGCTTAAAGTTGATTAAAGTGCACCCATCAGCACAAACATACAATGATTAAACAACCAGTTTAGATCTTATTCTCTTTAATACAAGGATCAAAAACATGACAATATACAGTACGAGATTTTGCTTTAATCAACATTTCTTGCGTTAAAGTTAAAAATACTGTATTTTATGTAAATGTTTTCTTTCTGACAGTGGGATTCATTAAAAAGCGTCTTTTCCTTAGTAGAGTCTGGTTCTGCACATGGAAAATAGTAATAGCTGCTCTTTCACTCTTGATACAGTACACCTAGGTAAAGACACAAGTCTGTCTATTTATTTAAATGAAAACCTCACTCTAAACATCATTTGTGTGTCTGTCACAAAAACTGATCATTATATGCTGGAAACCTCATAACTCTAAAAAGTCAAGCATTTAAAATATATTTAAAACCTTATGACTAAAAACTACCATTAGAATGGTTCTAAAAGGTTTGCTCAGGCTCGCTACACCTAACCGTTTAAACTCCCAGAGCTTTAAGCTACTGTATAGATACATTTGTTATGGAAATAACTAATCTTGCAAAGTTTTATTGTAATGGAAAAATGGTTATGCACAGTACAATGACAGCCCTCAAAACGCATTATTAGGTGCAGCTGGCCCCTGCTGATCTTTCCCTTTGGGGCTAAAGACATTTGATACATCCACAGAAAAAGAGATTAAAAACATTAAGTGGTTTTTACTTAATCACATCTGACTTTTGTTGTTATCCTATTGATTTTTAATAAGCTGGAGGGGGTTGCATGAATTTGTGACATCTATACAACCCACTGAACAAATATAAAATACTGAATCAATAAGCTTCTAAAAGACAACATGGAAATACATATCAGTGGCACGAAAAAGTATGTGAACCTCTTGAAATTTTGTGCTTTTCTGCATTCATTTGTCATTAAATGTGATCTGATCTTTATCTAAGTCAAGAATATTAACAAATATGATGTGCCTAAAATAAAAATACAAAAAATTCAGATCTTTTTTGAGAACAACCATAAAAACCTCATAGTCCTAGTGGACTCAGGTGCAAGAATACCTGAATTGTTGCTAAGAAAATTAGTTTGTAGGTGTGGACTAGAGCTACTAACTTTTTGAGTTTGCTCCGCACAAGAACAATATGCTTATGTGATGCCTGGTCAAAAGGAGCTTTTTTACATAAAGCTCCAAAGTGATGTCAAAGACTTTAGAAACTCACCAGTCTACAGTTATGCAAACAATCTACAAATGGAGACACTTGGGGATTGTGGCTACTCTACCAAGAAGTGGGTGGCCAGTCAACATGAGCAATAAGGCATCATTGGAACTGGCTAACATTTGTGTTCATGAGTCAGTAGGTATAACATTGAATAAGCAAGGTCTCCCGGGGAAGATGAAATCCTAAGTGTAATAAAAATAATTTTAAGTAATGTGATGATGTCTGTACATCAGCTGAAACTCTGTAGAAGTTGGGTGATGCTACAGGACAATGACCCAAAACACACAACAGAATGACTTCAGAAAAACAAAATCCACCTTTTGGAGTGGCCAAGTCAGTCCCAATAGAGATGCTATGGAACGACTTGAAGAGAGACACAGACACGAGATGTCCAAAGAACAGAGCTAAAGCAGTTCTGCAGAAAAAATGGGCTAAAATTCCTCCTGAACGATGTGCAGGTCTGATCCACAGCTACAGGAAGCACCTGGTTGAGTTTTTTGTGTTAGTATTTTAGGCACATTATATTTGTTAATACTCTTGACCTAGATGAAGATCAGATCACATTTTATGACAAATGAATGAAAAAAAGCACAAAATTCCAAAATGTTCACATACTTTCCTGCCACTGCAGCAGAACAGCAACATGTAAAGACTTGAGGTTCTCAAGTGGGAAAGGCAGTGGGGAACACAAATGGCAGGCATGCAAGTAAGAAACTTTAGGGATAACCAAAGCATTCTAACCTGAACATACTCTGAGACAATCAAGACGGTAAACCCTGACTGCTTTCTAGACTGATAATTTGACTGAATCCTGATAAAGGATTATGGCTAACGTCTGTCATAATCCAAACTGAGGCTGCTGTAGCACGAAGGACAGAAACTGTGGCTCATCCCACAGGTCAACATAATCTTTAGCACCCTATTTGTACACCTGTGTCTAGTTGTGGATGCTGATTTCCTCGTAGCACAATGAAAAAACAAAAGATCAAATTAATAGTGCACAGAATTAGTACTTCATACTGTGCATTATTATTGGGAGAATTATTATTGAGATAATTACTGGGATAATGAGTTAGGTTGTGTTAGCAGCATGTCAAATAAGTCTCCAAAAGAAAAACAGTACCATAAAATTACTCCACACAGCAGTGTTTTATAACGAAATGATTGCCTTACTGTTCCAAAAAAAAAAAAAGAACAATATTACATATCTTGATATCAATAACATCACAAACGTCTTTTTGCTCTGGATCAATAGAAGAGACGAGTTTTGCTGTGTGTTTGCTTTGTGTGCTTCTCATAGGAGCATTTGTACAGCTGGAAACAAGAGCTGTGGATTTCTGGTCTCTATTGTGCAAAACTTGTCACACAGAGACTCGCTCAGTTGATATCATTCATTCATATTTAACAATTTAGTTTAAAGTTGTTCCAATATGTATGAGACCTAAACATTTAATAAAGCGCAACATGTCTGGCAGCGTGTGCTTGTTACATGGTATTTTAAGCCATTCTCAAGACAGAGATATGCTGTCTAGAGTAATTTTATTGCCACTTTATTAGTAAGTAAATTCCCACAATCTTTCTATATTGTCTTGGAGATGCTACATAGCTTGATGCCTACACAGAAAATAATCTTTAATATTCGAAAAAAAACGTCTATTACTAAAATGCTTAGTTCAGAAATGCTACACTGTTTTCCGCTTCTTCCTGAATTTTCTGACTCATGATCAAAAGTTGTGCATTGTGGATGGAAATGCATTAATTAGATAGCCCAGTGTGTAAAGGGATGTACAGTAACTTGACAGGCATCACTGTTTGTCCTGATAAGGTGAAGACAGAGAAGTAAAGTGAGCCTTTCTGGAAAACAGAGCTTTGTTTTTCAGATGGATTTCCTTCTTGTCCTCTCTCCTTATGTCATCCCTTTTCCTCCGTCTCCTCCAAGTTGGTAATATACTGATATAGCTTGGCAGTGGATGTGGGGAGCCTCGCTGCTGCACTGCCTCCGTCTTCTGCCCTGTGCTGTCTTTTCATATCTCACCGTGCTTGTGTTCTCCTCCTCCCTTGCCTCCCTCTCTCTATCTATCTCCCACCCGGCATGTGAGCCCCGTGTCTTCCTCGCCTCTCCCAATACCTGAAGACGTAGGATTTAATTAGAACTCAATTGTCAACACAGCCCTCCACCCCGACAACTGAGTTACGTCACCTCTGACCCTTTGACTTCATGCTCACTTGCAGTATCTCTTTTTCGCATTCCTCCCTAATTGCTCAATGCATTTACAGTACAAAGATTTGCCTTATGTTAGCACTTTTCACTCAGTGCAGTGCAGTTTTTTTTCTCTCAAGCTTCTCTTCCATGTTCTTTTCCCTCTAATAAATATTCTCATAAATATCCTGCCTCCTCTCTCTCTCTTTTCCCTGACCTTTCACCATAAAGGTTCCAAAAATACCCATGCTGACCCTGCTCTCTGCCCCTACCTCATCCACATCTCACCCTCTTTCACGTCTTCCTCCATCCTTCCCTCTCTCTCTCCTTCATGTGAGTCCTGTCAGTGTCTCATGGTGTTCTTGCCAAACTTGTCACCAAGTTGCTGGATGAGCAGAGCCAGCTCTCCAGCGGCCTGGGACTTCTCTTCTAGGAGCTCATAACGGAGGCTGGAAATGTCTTGCTTGATCTCCTTCAGTTCACCTACAACACAGAATGTGAGCACCAGCAAATTAAGATAATGTGCAGGTAGGCAAGGTCACAAAAAAAAGGTGCCATACTGCAAGTGGCACAGATAATAAAAATAGGTTTTAATGATGAAGAAAATTTTCACCTTCATTGACTTCATCGCTCTCTCTGTCCACTTGAGCCTTCAGCACATACCGCTTAATCAGGCGCTTCATGATCTTCTACGGGGACGAGAGCGAAGAAGATTAAATAGAGAGAAGGTGACAAGGAGACGAGATAATGCTCGGTGTGTTTATCCAGTAAACAAACAAAACTCTAATTACATTTTTTTCAAACCGCACTCTTATACACACACACATTCATGCAGACAGAGGCAGAAGCAACACTCCCGCGTCTCCGAGACGTTGTGTGAAATGTTGAGTATTGATCTGAAGCCAACAGGGATGTCATGCAGCTGCTTCCAAGGTTGGACTGGGGTCGATATCTGTCACACCACACACACAAATGTCTAATCAAGTGGCATCTTAATGCTTCGTGTGCATGCTGTTGTGCTTGTGTGTGCTGGAAACCACAAACTGGGAAGGTTGAGAGAAATGAGCAGCGAACCACGCAAGGAAGTGAGATTTCAGCAAAGCTGCGTCTTTCCTCCCCTCAGCTTGATACTTTACTGAGCTCATTTACCGAGCGCCTGCTTTCGATCTCAGTCAAACAGCTCATTAAAGGCGTTTTCAGCCTGTTGCTCTCGTTCTCTTTTTGCCACTTCCCCTCTCCCGTTTTCACCAGACATCACTTTTTCACGCGGATTCTTTCAATCGATTTTTGTTTCATCCAAACGCTTGTAAAAATTCTTTCCTCCCTGTTGTCTGTAGCTTATCTCCTCCCTCAGTCTACCTTAACCTGTCTTTCAAATCAGTCTTGCATTTTCTCTCTCCATCTCTTTTCCTGTCAACCTTTATCCCCTTACAACCAACATCACTTTCTGCTTCTATTCCTCTCTGCTCTTCTTTATATCCCCCAGCTTTCTCTTTTCTGCATGCCTACATTCCATCATTCTTCTCTGCGAGTCTGTTTCGTCTCATCTGAACTCCACCTTCGTCTCACCCTTCACTCTCTCCGTCTTACCTGATATCTGGTTGGGTGTTTTCTAGGTTTTCTGGGGATGAATTCTTCTCCTGGTCGCGGATAAGACCTGAACCGCTCATCCTGTTGGAACAGTGAGGCACAGACAGCAGTCCAGTGTTAACGTCACATTCCAGGGTTGACTGATCTTCCGTAATAGAAACATGTGAAGAAGAGTATTAGAGGAGGAGGACAACACACCACCAAAACAAAACATCAAGGAAAAGCAGGGCTCAGCATTTATATCGAGTCCTCACAGCTGTCTTTACAGAGAAGGCAAAGAGAAACAACAGCATCACTTGACCAGAATAAAGCTGTATTAACTGACTTCTAACTTCTGTAGAAGTCATTTGACAAGTTTAACTTATTTTGGAGACATTTCTGAACTAAAAAGGTTTAAAGTCTAAACCCCTGTGTTCAGCTAGTAGTCCTGCCAAAGCCAAATATTTATTTGCTCAAAAATATGAATATACAATATATGATTAAAAATAAAATATTGAATGAAAATTAGAAGAGACTCATACAGCGGCTTTAAATCCTAACAGAAAAAAACATTCTTGCAGTTCATCCTACGTGTATTTTATATCTTCAGTAACAGAAGTTACCATTCACGGCTTCAAGGCTTGTACTTCATTTGTGTTTTATAGTCAAAATCCTGAATGGTGTATTTTATGTTATGCTCTTGCTGAAAGAACAAAATGTACAACAGCTTTTTAGTACACTGTGGAACAGAGAACATGTGCTGCAACCACAAATGGTAATGCCATACAGAGGCAAATTAAGGTTTTTATCTATTGTCTGCATTATTGAGCCACACAACCAGAAGGCAGCCAGTGTTTCAGCTTTATTGTGTGAAAGCCACATCTCCAAAGCAAACTTGACAAAGCTTTATTCTCTTTGTTGTGATCCCTGTGATCTAGTCCATATCAATAACCTGCTCGGTCATTGCTCACTCTTGTTTCCTTTCAACTAATATGCAATGCATTTGGTTTTTTGCAAGAAATTAACTGTTACACACACACACACACATAAACACACACACACACACACACACACACACACACACACACACACACACACACACACACACGCATATATACACACACACACGCATATATGCACACACGCATGTTTCAAACGGTGGAAACGATGGCCCCCAAAGACTGAGAGGAAAATATTACTGCTTCAGAAAGAGCACAGTGTCTTCTCTAAATCTCACTTGACATTTTCGATGCTGCACTGTGGTAGAGCGTGAACTTATTTATCGATCACTTGCTGCACATGCTTTGCTCTGCAGTTAAACTGTCAGAGCTGCAGAGAACTTTGGAGGCTCACAGAGGCAGCAGGCTGTAACCCATCTTGTCCCCATCTGAAACCTGCCCAGGCATTTGAGCAGACGCAGGCAGAGCCAATGGCCTGACTAATAGCTAAGCCGAGGCGCTGAGGTGAGCCATTTGAGCCGAGGAATCAGACAGAGGAAATGCACGCCGACAAGGCTAGTGCTAAGATTGATTCCGTGTTAAATGACCTATGGTATTTTCTTCTCGCAAGACTTTCTTTTCATTACAGTGATTTTATTTAGATGGACAATCCTTGAGTGGGA
This sequence comes from Anabas testudineus, assembly GCF_900324465.2. NCBI lineage: Eukaryota > Metazoa > Chordata > Actinopteri > Anabantiformes > Anabantidae > Anabas > Anabas testudineus. Next base: position 12,020,101 of record NC_046619.1, read on the forward strand.
GAATGTGTGAAAATGAATGAAGATGAGGCTAAGGCAGGCTTGCTATGGGAATATCGTACATTTCTTAGGTCTTAATGACAGGGCGCATTCTACACATGACATATGCGGAGGATGCAGTAATTAACACTTGCTACAACCAGTATGACGTACTTAATTAAAGTCCACTGCCGGTTGTTTTTGATGCAGTGAGCTTGTTCTTTGACCTTTTTCCATTTTCCTCAATTGGTTAACTAAAACCACATGGGAAACAAAACATAACAGCTGCAAAAAAAGAGAAGAAATAATAATATATGAGTGAACTAGTGGCTGTACACAAGTCATTAGTGTGTCAGTCATTGGAGAATAAAAAAAATGCATTGCACAAAAGCAAAGACAATAAATGTGAGATGAGCTGAAACTATTGAGCTAAAACTAACTTTAATTGCATATTGAGAAACACTGTCTATTATTTTAGTGACTATCAAAACCTGGTTCAGAGGATCATTAATTAAACTTGTAATGTGCAACTTAAGCACGAGACTCAAAATCAATCCACTGCGCCCAGCTCTCCTTCTCCCCGTCCTGTTGCGCTCTTCTACCATCTGCTACACATCTCCATCACAAACCTACTGGTCAAACAGAAGTCAATAAAATTCTCTGATTGGTTAGAAGGACGAGCGTTACTCAAACATCCACAAGTTTGAAGGTGAAAACGTTCGCGCTCACCTTGGCCTGTGAGTTGAGCTTGCCCAGCTCCAGCTCGTTGTCATGACGACGGCCGTTGGCCTTACAGAGACGTATCAGACAGGACTTGATGCGGAGGGCCAGGTAGTAGAAGGACTTTGGACTGGGAACCATGTTGAAGGGGGCAGGCAGCGTGCGGCCTTCGTCAAAGTAGGACAGCCACAACTTGGCTCGGGCAAACTTCCACTCCACGTCTGCATCCTCCTACAGAGACGCACCAAAAGACAGAGAGGTTATATTTAAAAATCAATAGGGCTGATAAAAAGTTAAGACTTGTGTCTTGTGTGAAGGCTTAAATGTTGGCAGACAATTTAAGTCAAGTTGTCTCTGAAAGATAGAAATCCCAACTACATCTTATCATTCAGGCAAATAATTGGGGTTCAATAACTATTTACAGAATTACAGTTGAATTATGATAACATAAGGCTCTAGAAGAAATAAATAACATACAGTATCAGATTTATGTGTTGAGTTTGTTTTTCTTTGGCTCTAAAACAAACAACTGAACACCTATTATTCAGCAGTGATCTTCCTATTTTTGGTTTTGTTTTTTTAACCAACACAAGTTATTCTGATTCTCACCAAACAGCTCAACATATTTGCACAATAGTCAGTTTCAGTTTTCTTAGCAATGCCTGATCAATATAGTGAAAACAGTTCACGTATTGTTTTGATTTCAGTTTGTTTTGTGACTGTTTTCCAGTGCAGCTCCTGTTTTCACTTTGTATTCTGTGTTTTTATTTGCTGTCACTCTATTGACCTTTCACAGCTTGTCGCATTTTGAACAACTCCCCAACTCTCCTGCAGGCACAGAGGTGATCAAACAATGCTACTTGCTGACTTCTTGAAAATATTATACCCATTCAGTATAGACTGACCATATTTAGCTACATACCTCTATCTCCTGGTAGGAGCTGTTGATCATGGCTATGAGCATGTTGAGAAGGACCACCACCATGGTGACATTGTAGACGCCGTACAGCACGTAGCCAATGTTTTCTATGAACTTATGGTCGTACTTCAGCACCACTGAGATCACTTCAGACAGCCCGAAGATCGACCAGAACAGAGTCTTGAAACTCTCCTCCACTCTGCAAAGGAGAGCAACAATGTGGCAGTAAGGAACATGACAGGGAAGACTTGCATAAAAGCCCACTGTGTTAGCAGCTAATTGCTGTTGTGTCTCACACACACACACACACACACACACACACACACACACACACACACACACACACACACACACACAAACACAAAATGCATTTTAATGTTGTGGGGTTTATGAGGTGGCACTGATGAAATACCTGATGAGTCATGTCCAATTTGAACACATTATCCCATCCAGCTCTCTCTCACACACACGCACACACGCACACATGCACACACACACACACACACACGCGCACAACATATACACCTCCAATTACACACAGTGCACTGCACTCGAACATGCAGACAAACATGTTCGACTGCAAAACCGAAAAAGCAGGAAATGACTCAACTTCAGCATTTGCGAGATCATTTGGTTTCTAAATCTTGTGTTCATTAATTCTGTCACCTTGTCCTGTGTCGCCCTTGACAAAATATAAATACTGAAACGTCACCACAGTTAATGGGAAAAAACAAAGAAAGAACAACTTGCATGTGGCCTTTTTGGGGCTGTCAACACTGTATCTGAAAAGATACATGAAAAAAAAAAAAAAAAACATGGTTCATTAAACTCGTTCAAAACACACTGGACATTTTCAGAATTCACAGTGATCAACTGACTTTGCTCAGTTTAATTTGAATGTCATTGTGAATTACATTCGAGACTGTTCATTGTGGAGACGCCAGACAGCACTTGTGTTTGAAGAGCGCGCAGTTCTCGAGGTCTACTTGCCTTTTCTCTCTGACATTTAAATATGATAAATCAAGCACCGCTAATGTTGTTCCATTTAAAAATGTCAGAGTCGAATCTCCGTTCAGCCAGGGGGATCGTTCTCTGACACTGACCCAATGTGTGTTTGCGTGCCGGGGGGGGTACGGGATAAGGAGACGAGGCAAAGCAGCACAAAGCTGAAAGACCTGCGAACATTGACATTCAGATACATGTCCATTATTAAATATTCCATGAGTGCCAGGCATGGGATTGAGATGACAGAGACGGGCTCGGTGGGGAGGAAGGAGCTGCCTGGTTACATTGCTGGAGGGGCTGGAGGTGGAATGAGGCGCTGAGGAGAGAAGATCTGTAGGCTTCTGGTCTAGAGCTTAGGCAGTCTTCCAAATTACCTTCTTTCAAAGAGACACAGTTTCATTGGTAAGCAGTGAGCTAGGTGAAAGCACAGAAAGAAAAAAAAAAAAAAAAACACACTCTCACATGCATAAAAAGACAGAGACTGACACAAACACACAGGCGCAGAGTGTTTCCTCCCCTCTCTGTGAAACACATGAAAACATCTCCAGTCTCCTCTGGGTACTTTAACCTTTCAGCAAGAAAGCCAAACACACTCTTTAACCTTCAACACCGGATCTGTGCGAGCGTCTGTGTGTGTGTTCTCCCTCTCTAAATCAGCTGCAAAACGCCTCAGAATATGCTCAGTGTTTCTGTCCTAAACGTTTCCTTGAAAACACCTCATGCACTCCCACCAGCCAGAAACAGACTGAAACTCTAATTACTCTGATAACAAAATCCCCCCCCCCCCGTTAACGTCTCTTGTTGTCGCTCATTGTGAGCGCTTCTCTTGAACAGCTCCCTTTATCAGACTGGCCTTTAGGTGTTTGTTGGCAGCGTCACTATTCCCTGTGCATCTCTGAACTTTAGCTGAACAGCATGATTAATGGTCAGTACATATGTTTATAGCTTTTAACCTCTGAATAGATAATTGTTCCTGTGAACTTCAAACATGCTCCTGTGGAAAAGCCATTTTCATTTATTTGTGCATGTTGACACTGACAACATGCACACTTACTAACATGACAGATGTCCTTTTGATATTCTCTGTAGGCTCAGGCTAACCTGTGTGTTGATGATTTGGCTGTGTGAGGTTATCTGTCCCTAGCTCAAAAAGCATTTTCAGGCTAAATTAGAACAGTTTTGGTTCTTTTACTTACTCAAAAGTAATATTTCTTCTATTCTATTTTTATTTTACATACAGTATAAATTTATACAGATTGACCTCGCTGTGATACTTGCTAACTACTTTGAGTAAATCACGTTTTTCATATTTTCGCATGCAGATATCATTGACACGGACACGTTTGAGTGACACTGGGCACTGGCGGCTTATGTAAAAAGAAACTCATTGTCGTTTTCTGGTGGTTTTCTTCTTTGCGTTGCTGTGATAAAGGGGCCTAAACGTCACACAAACCATTGCTGTCTCAGCGACTGGAGGTTGTTTTCAACAACATCGTCTTACTCACTATTCATGTCACACACACACACATCCACCAGCTTATCATGCAATCAGCAGAGCTGAGGAAGGTGATTTTGGTGGACTTGCCTTGAATTCCTGTTATTTTGAGCCTACTCGCTTTAGATAATGCCTCATCACTTATCTGGGGCAGCACTTACAAGATAAAAATGCTTTCCTGTGGCTTTCAAATATGAAAAAGAAAAAAAAAAAAAACAACGGACAATTATCTGGTTTTGATTATGTTATATCCCAATTATCTTTTTAATCAAATTATTCTGTCTGCCAGCTCTCTCCTCTCTCTCCCACCCGAGTGACACACTCACTCGATTTAGACTTTTATGTTCCCAAAATGTGAGTGTAGATACTGATGAAGGGCTTTGTTCCAAGCAACATTAATGTGCTATTAAACATAACCAACACACACACACACACACACACACACACACTTTTAAATCAAAATGACACACTCACCACTCATAGCAGATTATTTATATACACTGTTCATCTGCTTGACTTGGCAGATATAAACATTTCCATAAACGTGTGTGAAATGTATGTGTTGGCAGTGTTACCGTTAATTAATCATTCAGTGTGCTAATATATATGGCTACATATATCACACCTCCTCACTTCTATACACTAAAATAGATCGTAGGCCTCGTATCAATGTCTTTTTATTTCCAACATATCCATTACAGTCTCTATAAGATATATATTTACATTTGTGTGTAGTTCGGCTGAATAGATACATACATTTTAAGACATAAAGACAGTCGGTACTGCACTACATCATTTATTTCCGCACCTTGTTTTCGACTTATTTAATTTACTAAAGTCTGTGTGACATGTCTCTGAGCAACAAAGTGCAATTATGGAAAATCTAAAATGTTTCCTTGGAGATCGACAACACTGATAAATTTGAATTTGTCTTGGCTAATGTTAGGTCATGGGTGTATTATGCAATGCCCTGTTAGTGAGATGGATGAGACACTCGGTGCTCTGGATAATGAAAGCTCTTTAAAAAACCTAAGAATGAGATTATTTGATTTCAACCTTGTGTGTGTGTGCATGTGTGTGTGTGCGCGTATGTGTGCGTGTACAACGGAGGGAATCAGCAGGGACAGCGGGCATCTGGAGACAGAGATGGACAGTGTGTTATTATCTGTTATTAAGAGTGGCAGCTCTCAAAAGGCTGAACGCAGCATGACGGCCTCACGCACGCACATACACAAACCCTTACTCCTGCAGGACAGTAAAAAAACTGACTCTGTCACACGCACACACACACACACACACACTCAGACCACATACAGCATGCTGTGTGTCTGTGTGTGTGGGAGATTGGTGAGTCATCTCGGCTCAGTGGCAGCAGTCCAAACCCAGTCACCAACAGGCCCAAACCAACCTCTTCTTCCTCAGAGACATGTTCGCAGTCTCTTGCTTTACGCTCCACGTTTGTCTCTGTCGTTGTCTTAGCTCCCTTCTCTCAGCATCATCTCCACATTTGTTTTCTCTATCTCTCGCCCATTTTCTCATTATATGCCCATTGCCATTAGTTTTTTTCTTTTTCCACATCACCCTCCCTCCTTCTCTCACGCTCTTTCCATCTTTCATTCCAGCAGCTTTCGGCCATTTCTGTCACTCACTCTATCTATTAGTTTGATTTATGTTCCTCTTTTTTTCATTATTTTTCCCTCTTATGTATTTCTCCTTTCTGTTTAATCTGCAGCAATGTTCTCGCACTGGCTGAATGTAAATATAAACTTTAAAAGACTGCACGCAGTCTTGTGCTCTCTTTCTTCTTCTGCCTTTTTCTGATCAACTCTGCTGTTTCTTATTTTCCTCTCTCATCCTCGTCTCTTGTGCAGACAGACAAGTAGCAAGACAGGCACATATAGATTAAACATCTTTAAGTATTAAATTGAGTTTAACTTTCTTTCGCACCAAAGGAGCTGTCACCATGGCGACAGCAGGGGTGGGGCCTTGCCTACCTCAGCTTTTAATGAATGAATGCTGCTCCCGAGAGATGTCTGCCTGCCTGTGTGTGAGCATTTTATAAAAAGACACACACACAAAAAAAAAAAAGGGAAAGGAAAAGGGGGAACAGGGAAGTGTACAAAAACTGATGTGCGATTCTCATGAGTGAGCCTGTTTATTACTGTGTGTATATTCGTGTGACAAATAGTGTGATACAAAATGAGATGACACAAAGGGAGGATGTTTTGGTGTGTGTCTTCAGGCAAACTGTGAGAGAAATCTTATTAATTGGGGAATACACCACCACAAAACAAGCAATTAAAAGAACTTTGATAGTGAATCACGCACATCAAATTCTTTTGAAAAAATTGTCTGCTTCGTCGGTGTCTGTCTGTTTATCTCTGGCTTTGTTTGTTTGTGTTGCATTTATTTTATATAATACATAAACCAACGTGTTGGGAGTGACTAGGACTACTCTTACGGGCAATACCAGCTAGACAAATTGCCGATTCCTTCAGTGTGATGTGGCGAAGAGAGGGAGAGAGGGAGAAGAGCAAATGAGAGAGAGATGAGAGGGACGAACACAGCTTTAAAACGCATGTGGTTGAGGAAACCAACAAAACAAGGATTAGAAAGATGCAGTCATTTTCAGACTTTCAGTAAACAAGGTGGACTAATGTACGTATTAGGTTTAACAGATTTTTCCAGAGTGGTAGGAAAGGAAAAGGCCCTACAGCCAGCTAATCACTGGGGACAGACTGGTTCCCAGGATCCAGTTATAAGGAGATCGGACTGGTGTGAAGCTAAATTTGGGGTAATATTATAACATTTTCTGGATTAAGTTATTAAGATATTCTCAAAATGCAGATAATGTTGTTACATTCTCTGATGATGAGCTGAGACTGACCTAATCAAATTTAATAATTTGAGAAGAATTTTCTGCTCATACAAGCACTTACAGATGAGCATCATTAGTTTAGTAACAGAAATAAATTCATTAAGGTGCGTAATTTATAAATACATTATAAAGAAAGCAGAGGGTCATGAACAGGACCCTGGGGTACTCCATTTCATTTCATATCTGTTTTAGAGCCAGACCAGATAGATGGCAATTTATTCTAGAGTGGGTAAAAGAAGCATAGAATTGGAATCTGTATTCATAGTAAGCAGTGCAGTTTCAGGTTAGGGACGGGCCCTGAAAGCAGATTGGAAAAGGTTAAAAGGATTACTGTCTGAACACGACGGAAGGTTAGAGGCTGGTCGATAATTAGTAAAAAACACTGGACACAGGTTTGGTTTTGCTTCACTATATTCAGTATTGTTTGTCCAAGACTAGGTCAAAGAAGCCTAATTCAACTAGGTGGAGGTAGGTGGAACACGTGGAGATGAACTAAATTTGTGTCTGATCTATTTTACTAACTAAAAAAACATTATGACCCAGTAGAGTAAGTTTACCTACAGTGTCAAAATGTTTCGATTAATGATAAAATATCTCTAACAGCAGATAGAGGACATTGTTATTGTTCAGTAGGAAGCTTTGCACTCCAGTCTCCTGCATGCTGGCTAAGTAAACTAGGTGTAGAGGTCTTTAGTGGTAAAAGGTGCAACTCAATCCAGGAGACTAGATGGAGCTGTGTTTTAGTGAAAGAAGCCAGGACGCGTCTAAGGTTATGTTGACTATTAAATACCACCACAAGAACAGGCTAGTCTTGTTTCACCCTCTGAGAGGGTGGTCTGACGCAATGGACGTCATAGACAATCAGATCATAAGCCAGTAGCACGAAATTCAGTGGAAACAGAAATCTTAGGAAGTCTTTCCTTAGAAGGTCACAGGACTTCAGTATTCAAGTAAATTCTCAATCTCAATAGAATGAGGAAAATATAGTTTCTCAAAAGAGTTAAAATGATATTAGTAATATAATAATAATTTCAGTGTTAAATTAGAAATACAAATGAGATTTTATTTATTTAATTTTAGTTTAGATTTTTTGTTTGGTAGCCTGTGCACATGCACATTGGTATGGGCACCATCACTAGGAGTGGGGATAATAAGTAGTTCTTTGTGAGTCACATTTCTAATGAACTTGTGAGTAATGGCATGGAGGAGGGGGTGGCGGGTGGGGGGAGTGTTATAGGCCAGGCTATCAGTCTGATAATGTGGGGATTGGAACTGTAGGGATTTCCCTGGCTGGATATATTTACTAAGCTTGTGATTTATATATTTACTAAGCTTTTTAATAGTGTGTGGATCTCACCTGCTGCTGCTAAATTTATATCTAAAAGGATCTGAATTTAGCACGGTTAGCAGAAGATGAACAGCTTTACAAGATGTGTAAGACTTCTTGTTTAAACATAAACAAGAAGGAGGATATAGCAGTTGTTTTTCCCACCCTGAACGTCTCAGCCGTCTCCATCACTCTCAGATATCTCAACCACCTCTTATACGACTTTCAGACCTCGTCTCTCTCATAGGATCCCTGACTCGCCATCACACTCCAGCTCCAGCCCGTCACTCTAGACTCTCCTTCACACTGGCTTTGTTTTTTTTTTTTCTTTTCTTCCCGCTGACACCTTCTCTCAGTCTTCACTTCAGCTTCAACTTCATATTCCTGCCCGCGTTCGCATCACTGCATTTCTACGTGCCATATTTTATCTAGTCCTTTCTTCTCACACCATATTCCTGCCCTCGCTCTTTGTCTCGCTCGATTTACATTGTGCTTTATGCCTTTTGTCCTTAGAGTTAATATGATATGCAACCTCTCGTGCCCGCAGTGTCTCAGCAGTCATTGCATAACTTCAAATACTTGAATGTTTCACTGGTATCAAAAGTAGGCCCGTGTTGCCAAATCAGCTTATAACATAAATGGCAGACTTTGATCCATACAAATAGCAGTAAAGTGAACAACTAATAATCATTAACTGCTGAAAAAGGCTGAGAAAATCTGTATACTGTATGTACTATGTTAGTGCTATTTTCTTTTTACCTTTTCAAAGGTACCTTTACTGCTGAAATGTGTGCAGTCTAAATGTGTCCTAAGCTTGTGCCTCTGTGTTTCAGTCTGCCTGACCTTCTCTCCTCCTCTTTCATTGTCTCTCCCTTCTTTTCCCTCGTTTGTCTATGCATCCTGGCTGGTCTCCCACATTTTGCCAGAACAAACAGCTGAGCCAAAAACATCCTCCTCTGCATCTGTATCTCTCCCTGTGGTTTTCTTCTCATCCATCATTCCCTCCATCTCCCTCCTCCCCCTCTTCCCAATGGACTTCACCGTCTTACTCTGCAGTGTTGCTGTTAACTGTCACTGTGCCTGTGCTGCGTTTATTCAATTTTCTGTTTCACTTCAGCACCAATATAACCTAGATTTGTTTTCTAAGATCCTTGACACACACCCTAATCCATCTTTAACTGTGCTCTGAAATACACATGACTTTGACCTCTGACTTTTTTTAAAAAGAATTTTCATTTCATTCACTCCTCCATTTTTTCTGCCATGAACTCTGCTGTCCTCTCCCCCTCTCTCTCTCTCTCTCTATGCAATATTGTCATGCATGGATGACTAGAACACTGAGACAGGTCCTCTGCTCCACCAGTGCTGTCCAAATCAGAATCCCGATAAGCTTTTGCCTGGGTGCGACTTGATCTGTACATTAATCAGTGTTTGCCAACCCTGGCATCTGTTACAGCACTAGCAGAAACACAAAGTGAAATAGAGGATATGTGAGTGCCTGCTTAAGTGCATTTTCCCTGAATACATTACTGAGTGGTCACTCAAAAGAGCTCGTAGGGTGTGTGTGGCTATTACTGCTCAGGCTTTGTTAAGCCATGTATAAGTTTTAACCTATATGAGTGTGTCTATGTGTGTAAGAAAGCATGAAATCCTCAGTCTGCTTCTGCGCTGCAACCGACACCATGTCCCCCATCCTGAGTGGCTGGACCTGGGGTATTATTACTACCTCCACCTGGCTCCCTCTTCATTTTCCTGTATGAGGGCTATCAGACCAGCATTTTCTTCTGGCCTCCATCAAACATGCCCTGTTAGATAGCTGAAACCACACAGCCACACACACACAGGGAGAGCTGAATGCAAACACGTCCACTCTGCTAGGCGGGAGGGAGAAAAAGACTGACAGTGCTCAATTTGCACACAGCGTAGGAAGTCTTACGTATCATATAGAACAAACTGTGGTTATACCATTTTACATAAGAAGTTAGACATAGTAAATACACAGTTCAGTCCAGGCACTGCACAGACAGGTTGACATTCAACGTCAGACTGACCCCTGGTGGCAAGACTGACAACAACAGAATTTAACTTTGTGTCAAGGTAAAGCCATCTCGATGCAGCTCCCACCACCGTGGGCTACTGAAAACCTGTCAGAGCAAAAACAGCATGGCTCATTTATATGCAGAATTTGCTGGACATTTTCTTGCAGAAAAAAAACACCCTACCCTGATAAGAAATGCAGTCAGACGCTGTTAAAGATGAGCGGAAGTGGTTTCTATTTTTACCACAGCTGTGTTAATACAGATTTCTTTTTAAAGTCAGCCTTGATGTTGATCTCTATAGCAGAGAGGAGGAATGATAAGGGGACAATGTACAGAACCAGATCGTACACTTGTGATGGAAATGACTTTGTAATGGTGATGATAAGCTGCTTCCATCTACAGACCCGGAGGTCTTTTCTGTACTTGTCCTTTGCTTTTTCAGAAGTCTTCATTATGTCTGACTGTCGGGTTGTGACCATGTCAGTATGTGACTGTCCATTTCATCTCCATTAGACTCTGTTTCTACCAAGGATCTGCCTTTCTGTAAGTTGACTCCCTCTCTAGTTGCCGCTCTGTCTGTCTTCTCATCACGTTGCCTCGATCTTTGGCTCCACGTGGGTAGCCAAGCAGAACTCACAGCCTCTAAGACCCCTGAGCTACGGCTCACCAGAGGAGCTACTGTATATGCATGGCACAAAGGTGCAGGGACAATCAGTACTGGAGGGGTCCAATCATACACCTTTTACCATCAGTGACTTTATCCAAGGGGAATGTGCAGCAGATCATAAACCTGGAAATCAGTCTCAGGTAATTGTTGTTATTGCAACTGGCATTGGACCACATCTAGCTTTGTAGCTTTATATGTGTTATACATATGATATGCTACAATAACTCAATATCCAGTCGTTATCCAAACCAGTTTTCTTGTTAAGGGTCACAGGAGACTATCTCAATATATTTCATAACTTTCTGACGTGCTGACACAACAACACAAGTGTTTAAATAGACGCATGTTAATGTGCAGGATAAGCTTAGATACACATGCTGAAGAGAAACGTTCTCGTATCGAGTAGACTTACAGCTCCAACTGCAGGCAGATGGACAGACAGGTGTACAGCAAGATAAGAGTAACATGCAGACAGATAGATAGGCAAATGGTCTGGCACAGTAAAGTGCCAGGAAACTGAATCATAATCATTGTACAGCTTGCCAATACAACTAGAAACAGCAACATGCAAATGCTCTGAGATAATTCTAACTTTATCATGTTTAATCCTTCAGCTTTGGTGCACTTAGGTACAAGCCAGTAAGTCTTGTGCTCATGTAAGCAAACTGTGGTGTGTCAAACTACTACATGATTTACTGGGAGCACTCCAAACCAGTAACAGCAAACAAGCCCCCAGCACAAGGTTTATGCTTATGAGGAGACAGATGTTGACATCTGGCAGCGGCTTGCCATGGTTGGAAAGCCTGCCTTGACAAAACTAACTAAGGGCAGAAATCCAAGTCACACATTGAACTCACTTTTCTTCTGTCCTTCCTGATATGATAAATCTAAACGATTAAGGTTATGCAAAGGTGCAAACTCATAGTGATCATGTACCACTAAATGTACAGGTGAGATTTAAACCTCTTTCTAGGTAAAACATACATCAGTTCAACGAATTGTTACCAAAAATCTACAGGAGTGAATGTGTTGATCTGAAAAACAGAAGAACAGAATTTCCCTGTCTAGTTAGTGAACCAAGAAGGACAGTATGTGAAAACATACAGTTTCTGTACAAACCAACTTGTAAAGCCTGTATCACTCGAGTGGATTGAGCAGAGATAGTGTAACGTCATCTGTTTAGATCTGTACAATGTCTTCCTCTGTGAAAATGAATAATGATATGTGACAGACAGCTCAGAGAGAGATTTCATTTTCAGATGAATGATGATAAACAGACTTTCTGAAAGACTCAGCGAGTCTATGGCTCAAGATGGATGAATTTCCTACATATATCAGACAAAGATCCACTGTCCCTCTGGTTCTTGGAGATGTGAAAGGATGGGCAGGCAGAACTATGGACAAGTTAAAAGGAAGGCGGGAGGGAAGAAGCTTGGTCGCTTAGATTGATGTGTTACGGGACTCGTTGGACAGGATGATGGCTTTACAAGTAGGGTGACATATAACACCACAGCCTGAATGTCTACGTGCTGCAAAAAAATTATTAGACTTTGAATAAGTGCCTACAAGTTGCTCATGTGGATAAATGAGAAAACGAGAGCAAGAACATTATACCATTGGTTTTATTGGCTGTAGCGTCTTAGTGCAAACTGCCTCTTTAGTTTACAATGTACACTTTATCTTATAAAAGGAATGAGTCTGATAATTAGGTTTAATGCAGCACTTCAGCAGGTAAAGTGCATTAAGAGTACTGAGTGTTTTCACTCCCATTTGGAATTTCACCTGGATGATTTTCTCTTACTGAACACAGCAATAGTCTCACTTGGACTAACTGTGTAGCTCAGTTCTCTGAAGCTTGAATATGTTCTAAATATATAGCAGCTGAGAAGTGTCCAAACTAAAGTTGTCTTTACTAAAGTCAGGTCAATCACTTTCTTAGTGTGTTACAACATAGTTTAGTCCAGCATAAAAAACTTTTGAGACAGTGTCTGATCTCCAAAAGCCTACTTTGCTCCCTTGTTACTTTAAAATCCATACTGATCTAAATTTAAATGGATAAAGAAACAAATCAATAGGCTGAGATGTTTTGTCTCATCACTAATTGCTTGTTTTTTAATCAAACACTAGGTATTTAAATTATTCCAGTATTGATGCATTTCTCTCAGTGACACTTGCCATTTCTAATACATTGTTTATCTTTATAGTTCAGATAAATCAGAGTGGATGCATCTTCTAATGTAGAGTAAACAGAAATTGATGCTGGGAAAATTGATAGTTTCCTACCCATATTTTTGCTAAAGGTGTGAGCTGCAACAACAGGAAGTCAATAGTTTTTGTTATAGATTTTGGGGAGATAAACATTGCAATCGCCATTCTCCTTATTAAATTTAACTGAACAGCCTGATCGTCAGCTCTCAGCAGGAGGGGAGATTAAAGTTCAATCTCTGCCACTGATAAAGCACCATAGATTTAATGAACCCAGCAAACTCGTCAAGAAAGGCGTGTGATGATTTATATTATCCTGGGGATGTGTTCGCTCTGTGGACTTCTCAGCAATAGCAGTAACACGAAATCCAAATCCGATTCTCTTGGTATGAATTATTTTTCTAATTTTACTTACTTCTGGGTAAATGACCAGCTAAGGGGTCGCACAATGTGTGTCGTGGAGAGGCAAGATGCAGGCATGGAGACATATGTGTGTTCACATGATTAGAGAGCATCACTTTCTGGACATACAGTCACACACTACATAATACATAATACATAATACATAGTAAGCCACTCAGTGCAGCCAGGCAGAACTCACGTGGTGAAGGCAGGATTGTATTTGGCACCCAGGTAGTATGAGTACAGGTTGAACATGCCAATCATGAAGGCCACAAACACCATGATGAAGATGACCATGAACTTGAAGATGTCTTTTACTGTGCGCCCCAGAGAGATCTGCAGTGGGCCGAAGCTCTCATTGGCTGGCAGGATGTAGGCGATGCGGGAAAAACTCAGCACCACAGCGATTGCATACAGGCCTTCGGAGATGATCTGGGGGTCACTTGGGCGCCACTTGTTCCTGGCTGAAGGCGGAAGAGAAAGAGAAGCTAAGTGGTAGAGTGGATTTTTTGTGTGTCCTGGTTGCATATTTGTTTGACCTCAGGGGATTTTTTTATATTATCCATTTGGACAATGAAACGTCTTCACTTCAGATTTATTTTGGTAACATTTATACACAGAACACAAAGTTAGTGTAGCACCAATTCATGTTGAAATGACATCTACAGCACAGTGACCCTCCACATAATTTTAAACCTTCCATGCGTATAAGTGACACAATTTGTCTACAGTTGGTTCAATATTAACATTACACTTTACTTTAACCCCTCTGTAAGAATGAAAAGACGAATGCTAGAGAAGATGGAAAAAGGAAATAAGTGATGGTGGACAGCAAAAACATGGGGTGAAGGGATAATGTGTCCAAAGAAAAGGTCAGAGAGAGAGAAAGTAAATGAGAGGACGGGGGCAGAAAAGAATATTAGTTAATGTGTCATGACAGAATCAGACCACCAGATGACAGCACTGATGAAGCTTCCTTTAGCAGGCTACTGAGAACTGAACAGGTAAGGTGAAGAGCATTTTTGGCTGTGGAAGCAAAATAAAGATGGTCCGTGTGACGTTTTCACGATTTGTTTCAAAAGATGTGCTCCCTAGAGGTGAGCATCCGTAAGTGTAAACATGTTGGGGTAAGTGTTCAGCGGTGATAGTTTTATCTAAATGACAAACGCACTCATCATGTAGTGACCCAGCTCAGGTTTTCAATTATTCAATATTCAATTTAATTCCTTTTATCACTGACTGACGAAGCACAATTTAAGCAGCTCATGAAATATTTTACATTTTATCATGCGGTGTCAAAATTGCCCTATTTGAAATTGAAAAACTGTAGATAAGAGATGAGACAGTTCAACATTTTGCTCTGCAGAAACAAGCAGAAAAGCAGTGCAGTGATCCTGAATAGCGATAGTCAAAATGGCTAAAAAAGAAAAAAAGTGCCACATGCAGACAATCTTAGTCATTTAAAGACATTTGAATTATGTTTTCGGAGCAACTCCTCACCGTAGGTGAAGTAGGCGACTTCATCAGGCAGTGAGGCGTTGCTGAGATCTTCGTCCGGCACATGCATGTCAACGTACTGCTGGGCTTTGGACGCCTTGAGAAAAGCCATCAAGCGTGCCGTGAAGGATGCCACAAAGATGGACAACATCCCAAAATCCAGGACGTTCCACAGATGCATGATGTACTCTCTTGGCCCGTCGCTCCAGATCTCCTTACATTCTGACCAAATCATACCTGTGGAGGACAAGCACACACATTACCATGGTGTATGGATGGTATACATGCATTATGGAGAGATACAAATACGAAGAAGAGGCTCATAAATAAATGTATACATGCACAAAGACCTTGAACAGACACAGATGTTGACAATAAAGATTATACTGTAATTTATACTGAAGCACTCCGACATCCCCACTTATAACTCAGGTGCATACAAACACACTCGGTGGAAAACCTAATTCGTCCTCTCCAACCACTCTGTCATTGTCTATTTGGAGCCAAAACAAGGAGAAAATTGCTTATTGAAAATCCGCCTTGATCAGTATCATCTCTATAACAATTACTAGGCCTTCAAAGCATGCTGCTGGAATTACAATTACCCTGGTCCACGTAAGCCCACTCACTGCACACGAGCACCTGCTGCCAAAAATTACAGCGGATGGGAAAAGATTGGTGCCATTAGATGTAAACAAATAAAAACAAAACCATATGTGGAGCAACATACTCCAACTGCACATATAATAGTATTATGTGTGTGTAGATGGGAGGAAGAACATCAGCAGATGGGAAGCAGCTGAGGTCTGACAGAAACTGCCATGGGCTATTTATGTGTTGAGTTTATCTTTGTCTTTCTGTCACCCCCTTCTATCTCCCTGTTTCTTCATGCCTGTCTACTTTACGCCTTACACCGCACCTCTCCTTTACTTCCATCTGTTTCTCTCAACAGACCCCCATCTTTTCTCCCTCACACTTCCTCTCCACCTTCCTCTCGTATATTTCATCAGCAACACTTCTCAGGTCAACATACAAATTCGCCTCCAGCTTATCATTTGGGCTCCGACGTGTGCTGCATCCGACCTGGAAACTTTTTCTTTGTGAGGAGATAGAAGAGAACGAAGCCTTGTTTTGTTATAATCCTGGCTTTCATTCATTCAATGTTTAATCCAATTGCTGTTAACTCCTTATCCTCCATCTTGATAAAGTACATCTATACTGATTAAAAATTAAGTGAAACACATGGTCCAAGGTGTAAATGCACCGTGTCTGGCAACTCACCCAACACCCATTTCATGATTAACATCTCAGTCCAGGAGAACTGGGTGGTCTTGACCCTGAACACCTGGCGTGGGTGGTCTGTGATGGTCTCATTTGGCAGGTTCTTGACTCCCTCGAAGCGGTCGGAGGCATTGACGACCAGCAGACCCAAGAAGATGGTGAAAGAGACAGCGTGAGCTACAAACTTCATGAAGGGGCTTCGCAGGATCTGGCCAAGCTGAAAATGAACAGATTGAGTAAACACTGAGATCAGTTATATTTGTTTAAATGTGCAGTATTTTTGTAGTTAAAGAGAAAATATTTGTCTTGTTGAACATTTAAAAATGACAAAACTGTGGAAAATGTTTGTTTTGACTGTGGAAACTCATTTTTGCACCGTCACTTAGATTTTGCTCCTGAGAGATGAAAATTTGAAGCGCATCACTACGCAACCGTCTAAGAAAACAAACAGCATCTGTTACAATTCATGGATGTGACTAATCGCTGATCACTTTCATGGCAACCTAGTGCCTGTGAGTGGCAGCAGTAACATATGCACCTAATGGGGACTCCACAATGCAAGGTGGAGCTGCACAAGGAGAATTAAACATGTTATTACACAGAGGGACATTTTTTAATTGCACCAAAAATATGTCAAGTCACACAAATTAACATCCTATCACACACACACACACGCACACACGCGCATCCAACCCCATACAGACATTCGAGATCCCGACATTTGCCGCTCTCTAAACCTGCTGTGTTCAATATTAACTACCAACAGGATATCTCTACTCTCTGCATGCACAGTAACACATCAGATCCAATAGCTATTCCACGCCACACACACACACACACACACACACACACACACATGATTAAAACATGTGGGAAGCGCTTGTCTAGTAGATCTTAACCCTGTAAAACCTCCTCATTTTGCCTCCTTCATTCCTCCCAGCTGCTGTGCTGATAAGGCTGATCGATTTCCCCCCTCAACCTAAATCAGATGGTCATCCTACATTCAACATTTAAGATTCAAAAAACTTTATTAGTCCCAGAGGGGAATTGTTTTACCCTGTTACAGGCCTACGAATTCCATGCATATCTTTTTCGTCATTGTGTGACAAAAGCTGATCTTCTTTTTCCCACAGATATGGTGGATGTTGGCAGCAGCAGCATGTGACTAAATAAAAGGGGTTTGGTGTGAAATGGAAATCTCAGAAGTCCAGAATGGAGCTGCTGTGTCCACTATTATTCCCTAACATCTCTCACCTGTGAACATCTATCACACATCATTAGGTATGAATATCGGTATAGGCAGTAACTTTCTGTCATGCTGTATATACAGTACTGTATGTTATATAGTATTATGTATTGTGTTTTGTTTAAAAGACAAAAAACTTTGAAAGAAGGTACATTTTTAATCTCTGTTGTCACTGTGACTTCTCTCTGCAGCCAAACTGAAATCGCTACACTATACATATACATATAATTGCAGCAGCAACTCTTGCTTTCTCACCGGGTCTGATAATTTGTAGGTGCTATAATTTTAGCACCCTTATTACCAAAGGTTAAGTCACTGGAGGACGATTTAATGATGTTCTGTCATTCCATCAATGATAAATGGATTGTGACCCTGTCCTGTGAGTATTGATTTTTTTTCTTGACCTAGGTTTGAACCTTTTGTTCAACATGAGAGGAACGAAAAAAAACAAAAAAAACAAAAGACCAACAAAAGAACATAGATGGGGAGGACCAAAAGAAATCTTGAAATGTGGCATACACCACCCACCACCATCCCACCCCAACAGCCCTCTGCCCCAAATTTCCCAAAGCAGCAGGGTAAGAGCATGCTTGAAAAGAGAAATTAGAGCAAATGAAATGGATGACAGACTGCAGGAAAGTAATTAAAGAAAAAAAAAAATCACTTAATACAAGGTTGTGGGAGAAACACGTAGCATTTAGGAATGTCAGTGTGTCAGATTGACTGTGATAGCTGGTACAATTAACATAAATAAAGAATCTCTGTCATGCCAGTGGTACTGTGCTAGTGTGACTGAGTATTAGTATTAACTGCAATTACTCATTTAGTACCTGAAGAACATCCAAACAGTTTTTATTGTTTTCTCCCATTTGACAAATGTGTTACGTGTGTGTGCCACAAAATTCACAATTGTGAGATATGACATGCTCGAGTGGAGAGCATCTCACACGGGTTCCTGCCCTGCTGTCATGTATTAGGATTCACTGATTGAAGTGATCTCAGTCGTGTATGATGGGTGTTTTTTCCTGCGCAGGCAAAGACAACAGGAAGGTGGCGGTGAGCAGCACACCGTGACTTGGGGAGCCAATTTTTATTCATGCGTAGCTGGAAAGTACTTATTAAGAAGAATGCTGAGCCGAGCCTGGCATCCATCATCACTCGATGTAAATGACTTAAAATGAAGAGATTAACATTTTTAACTCTGCAGTTGTGAAGGTAGTTTTAAATTCCTGCTACCACAACCTTCACCCTGTTCACTTGATCCAGAACATGTGCAGCTTCAGCATCTCTGGCTTTTCTTTTATACATACTTAGTTGTTCTCTGCATTATTTTTTATGTCTTTATGTCTATTGTTATATTCTCTGCTATTTTTATTTATTTTTTATGAAAAATAAAGCTGTTGGTAGAAGCGCACTGCTGTTAACAAGCTGTAGTAAATAAGAAAAACACAACATAGATAGTTCTGAAGCAGTTTGAAACAACTTAGAAGCTATTAATAGATCACATAATGTTAGCACGTGTGTCTTGCTGTAAATGCTACTGTGACTAAGTGATAAGGTAAGATACAGTGGCAAGAAAAAGTATGTGAACCTTTTTCATGGTTTTCTTTCATGGTTTTCTCGTGCTCTTTGACAAACTTCAGATGTGCAGCAATGTTCTTTTTAGCAAGCAGGAGCAAGAACTTTGTAACCCTTTCCAAGTTCATGAAAATCAAGAATTCTTGAAAGAACATCCTTTAGTCCACACATAGAAACACATTTTCCAATGGGTTCACACACTTTTTCCAGTCACACTTTGAGTTTTTATGGTTGTTCTCAATAAAGACAGAAAAGATCAAAAAGTTTTTGTGTTATTATTTTAGGCACATCATATGTGTTAATACTTTTGACTTAGATGAAGATCAGATCACATTTTATGACAAATTAATGCAGAAAACCATGAAATTCAAAAAGGTTCACACACTTCTTCCTGTCACTGTAAGTTACTCTGTGGAGTAACTTTGCAGAATTGTGCAGAATTGAATTACTATTATTTTACTCAAATTAGTAATTTTAAATGTCATAATAATAGAACCTGAGTAATCTACGCTTCATTGTAGGAGTTTTATCAATTTGACAAATTTAAACAGCTTCTGTGGATTTTTGCTGAGTAAAGTATCTGCTTCTTGGTTAAATCTGATGACATGATGTTGCCCTGTGCGTCCCAATCAGACCCCAGACTTTCCATCACACTTTTCCTCTGACACTGCGCCAAAATTTATAAGGAAACCAAAAAACAAGACTTGAATATTACGTTCAATACGTTCAGTACAGTAGACAATGCCAAGTGGTCTGCAGTGGTCTAATTTGAAAGGAAATTGTCTTATTTAACTCCTGTAGATAATTACTATTTAATCCAGATTTAGTTAATCAATAATAAAGCACACCTGTAAGTTCAAAGGAAGCTGTTTGTTGCACTGTATGAATTTGATCAAACACTGAGACTGAGCTTAGTAGGAGTGCTTTTCCCAACCAACTTCTTTCAATTGGCTTTTTTATTGACTATTTTTCATCAACTCCAAAGCGTCTCTCATATCTTTCTCTTAAAGAAGATTTCTAAAGCAATTATATCCATGTCTTCCCTGTGTGCCTTTGATGACTTACTCCTTTTCTTTGAGCTTCAACAGTATCAATATCTTCATCTGCTCCAGCTGATATGAAATGTAATACGGTTTGGGATTCTGATAATGGTGTGCTGTGGTGCCGTAAAAACAGAGAATATTACGAGATGTAAGAGGCGAGCGGTTGATGAGATGAGCAGAACAAAACCGCATGATTACCGGCAGGTGTAGGAGGGCACACTACACACAACCAGGCAAAACGCATCCAAGCTACACTATCACTTGGCAACCCGCTTCTGCCGTAATGTATTTTTCTAATTTGCTCGGCCTTAATCTATTTCATTATCACACTCATTTAATATACCTATCTTTTTGTCTTTATCGAGTTGCAGTGACATTGTTATCAAGCAGAAATAAAGATAATTTTCTCTCAGATATTTGTTTGATTAGCTCTTATTATCCCACCTCCTGCAGTTCCAAATTTTTAACACATCAAATGACTGTTTTCAGTTTTTACTAATATTTTAATAAGATTGATAATAATAATAATGCAAACTGTTCTGTATGCTATATTCATCTATTGCTCCATGCTACTTCCTTTTGTCCTGCTCTCTAAGCAGCAGCAGCAGAACACAGCAGACTGTGACACGCAGGCTCTTTGGTTGGTTGATTCATAATCAAATGTAATCATACAAAGATGCACGTGCTGGCTTGTGCACGCACATACAAACACACGTCCACTTACATAAACAGGTGTTTTCGTGACACAGTGAGGACTGAAGCAGGTAGTGTCTCATGAATGACTCCATGCTTTGCTGGTGGAGACATCCTCCTGTGTTACTATCCTCCATCCGCTCACACACACACACACACACACTTGACAGCTGCTCTCTCTCACTCAGCCTACAGACTGACTAATTCATCATTCACACCTAACATGAACCGTTCAAAAGGTCCTCACTGTTTCGAAATCTTAGCCTACACACACACACTTGCACACACACCACCTGATGATGAGGTAGAGGATTATTCATGAGCAATTTGAATAAGCACTTGCTCAACTTGTGTGTAAATGTGTGTGTGGCCACTGTCATACTGTGCCACTTTACAGATTATAATTCACTTGATGGACTATTAGAAAATGTGATGAATTGCTCTGGGGCCCTGTAATCAAACAGTGATTAAACAGAAATCTTATGTTTTTATCCCTGCCAGTCATTTGGTCCACCTGTAACTTTGACTATGGTTAATTACTTTGAAAAGCCAAAGTAGAAGCAAATGCTGGCAAAAAGATTTTAAATTTGAAAATATTAGCAAAGGATAAAAGTAAACAACAGCAGTGGTTAAAGATCATTTATGTGTTTTTAAAGCTATAAACTACAAATCACATTGTAACTGTGAATATACAACACCATAGATTCAAAAAGACCTTTGTATTACTTGTGTGTGTGTGTGTTGATACCTTGCTACATGGCATTATCCAGTATGCGATAGCCAGGAAGGGCAGACCTACAGTGACCCCCAGCACTGTCCAGCACTTCACACCAATCGACTGCTGCCTCAGACCAGGTAGGTTCTCGTACCAGATCGTCAGCAGCTGCTGCTGGCAGTTGGGATGGGCAACAAACTGGAGGGAGACAGGGACCAGAAATTTCAATCAATAGAAAGCAAAGATGGGGAAGGTGAAGGAGAAGAGAGAAGGGAGGGAGACGGGAGCAATTAGCAAACAGATGTCAATAAAGATATTTTCAGCTACACTGAAATGTCCTGTGGTCACATACAGGACGAAGGAGTGCTGCTTAATAAGCTGACAGCAGTTAGTTATGTTGGAGTTCAGCAGCTGATCAGATATTTTTGAGCCTTTATATTGAATGTTTAACACAGAACGTAAACTACTGCTACAGGCTCACGTATTACTCATAATGCTCCAACAAAATAAATGGCACTCTGAAAGCAATTATTCAACATGAGTGCTTTTATGTTTTATACTTATAGTCTGTTGATGTTTTAGAGTTATGTTTACATGTTTTAAATGCAGAACTTTGGATTTAGGGACCTTATCTGCTACTGAGTCATACCCAGTGTATAACATCCAAGTACAGCAGACAACATTTACATGTGTAATTGTACAAGTTAGAAGATTGTAGCACAGTTATTGTGAAAACCAATTTATCTTCTATGAGATCCTGTATTATTGATTTATGCTTGTTGTACCCTCTTTTAAAATAGGTGACAGAAATCGTGAATGTAATATTCTTTACACTGTAAAATAGAACTGCTGGACTATTTCTTCTATGTTTTATTGTGTTATAGTTTTTCATGCCAGAAGAAGTGGTAGACAGAGTCATGTAAGGTATGACAGCAGACATTATCATAAAAAGTGGGCATGCTACACATGTATTGTACTTTCATGCACTTTTGAATTATATCAATGCAATTTGTGCAAAATTAATGAAATACTTAATCATACGGTTTAATGAACAGGACTTCTGGCTCTCTTCTTTGCATTAATATTCAAGGTATGTCTTACTAGCTTAGGGTGCATGTGGCTTTTCTATTTACAGCAGAGCTTATGTAGAGTCAAAACACATTATATGCAACGTATTTGAATTGATGACTGCGACTTGGCTTCATTTAGAAAGAAAGAAAAGAGGAAAACTTAGTAGACAGCAAGCAAAAGAGAGGAGGATACACATAAGAGTGCTCACAGTCATCACCGAACATGTCTGTTGTTGAATTTATTCCAAGAAAGGAAGGGTTAGTTGATAGACACGACAGAGTAAGAGATAGATATTTTTTGATCCAAAGAGGAAGGAAATGGACAACAAAGGAATCAATGCACAGTATGCATTCAACAAGTTTAACAATCAATCAACCTACATGTTTGTGTTTAGAGCCTGGAAACCAGTTACCTCTGGTTAAACCTGCCCAGCCTTGATTTTCATTAACCTCTTTGTTTTCTCCTTCACCAATCATCCGTGTTATTCACACTTAGAGAGCATTTATCTGAACTGACAATTGACATCTCTGCTTCCATCCACGGGTCGATGTATATGTGCACTCAATCATTTCCACATTAGTGGGAGAAAAGTACACAACTATACTCACTTCCCACCTCCCACTTAATTGTGTTTAACACAGTTTCCTCACTGGTGTCCACTGAACAGTCTATCAACACACTGACCCATGACACGAACCCTGCTTGCATCCTGCAACATACACTACAAACAGTCATGCTCCACCTGGTTTCCATGGCAATCTATCCCTCCTTTTCATCCTGCCTCCTGTGTAATTAGCTCCCAGAGCATTGGTCACACTCAGGATACAGAATAAAAACAGCAGAAACAAAACCATGCACATACACTACACACAAACACTTCCACTTGGGTTTTAATGATTAGAGAAAAACGAAGGTCAAAGAGGGATGTGTGTTTGCGAGTGTTGTGAAATCAGGAAAGGGATTTAGTTTGACATTTAGTAACAAGTCCTCCGCTCAGTAGGGATTAGTTTTCTGACATAAAGGCCAGTTTGTTTGTTACATATGGTCCTCTGAGGCCACACACAGGAAAATACACAAACATCCTGTACGTTATGTACAGTACACGAGCACAAAGTACAAAATACTGGTGGTGAAGGTGAAACTTGCTAAAGGACATTTATCCAAATAATAGATGTGCTGTATCTACAGTATTAACCTGTGCAGTTGTAAGAAAACCCAACATGAACCTACATAATGCATGTCTCATGTTCTGAGCTATCACGTGTTGCGGTTAAAAGGAGACAGCATCCATCTACATCAAGTTTAGGGAGTTGCATACAGTAGTTTCTACTGTGTCTTTGGAGGAGATTGTGATTCAGTCTGAAACAATACCCCATGATTAAATGATAGTGATAGCATCAGGGAAACCTTTGCTTGCCTGAGCTCGAAGACAAATGCATACAAATAGATTTCTAACACAAAGCCTTTGTTCCAGTGTGGGAGCATGAAGTTTGAAAGACCTGAGCATTCAGACAGGAAGTGTCCTAGTAAGCAGCAATATAATTTGAGTAGGGATCCAGTATTTTTGGAGCAAAGGTCATGATGTTTATGATTTGTGAGTACTGCAACTCAAAATTTAAATTTCTCCATTACTCTGCTATGGGAAGGTTAAATTTAAATAGTAAATGTTCCGCACTTATATAACACTTTTCTAACTAACTGGTACTCAAGGCACTTTTACACTGTGTCTCATTCGCACACACACACCAATGGCGGAGCTGCCATACAGCTGACCTGACATTTAGTAAGGTTTGCTTTCATAATTAAAAAGGAGCCAACACTGAGATGGAATGAAATTCATGTCCAAATACTACAGTATCTCCAGCCATCTACTGCTCTAGTCTCTTTATCTTTTATTAATTAGTTACCTTCTTGACTTCGTACTTGATGGCCAGTTTGACACGGCTGAGGCAGGGTCGATTGTAGGGGCTCGGCGGACACTGGTCCACGTCTCCATTCAGTATGGCCTCCACTTCCTCTGTGTCCCGACAAAGGTCCAACACACCCACCACAAAGTCTTTACACTGCATGGACAGTTTACGGTAGTCATTCTACGTCGGTGTGTGCAGCAGCAGAAGCACAGTGGGAAAGAGAAGTGAAAAACATAGATTAAAAGACAGTTTAAACAGAATAAACAACAAACCTTTGTCAGCTTTGTCACAAACAATGTACCATTCTGTAAAGATTCACAAAATTGTCACTGTGCCTATCTTTGTACACTGAACGCTCACCTTTTTTACTCTGTTTCTACTTTTACTCTTGATTTAAAGCTCTTTCTGGTGTTCATATTATGTATTTGGCATCCTGACCTCAAACTATCAACCAATCCTCTTTGTGAACACGTGTCAACTCACTTGACTCGCTGGTCACTCACCCCCATAATCTTTTCTGTCTTTGTGGAAAATCATTTTCAAAATCACTTTTTATCATTATCAATAATGGCTTAAGGTGGATTCTCCTGCCCTTGGTGCATGTTGGTCTAATGTGTGTCCTCACTGGTATAAGCCTGGACTTCACACTTTTTTGGTTAGCGACTTGAGAAATGTCAACCTGTCAGAGACATTTATTGCCATTTGCAATTATAATGTGGCTTCAGTGTAAAAATAGTTATGCAATAATTTGGTTCATGACCTTTCTATCTTGAAATATAAAATCCAGCTCTCTGTTTCTAAAGCAGAGCTGGATTATAATTATAAATATTGCTTGTCGTTAAATTCCACTTGACCTGTTTCATCATAACAGGCTAATTTGATGTATTTGTGTTCACACATTGAAATAAAATAGATCTCCCTATAATATTTTTTTCACTCTCTGTAACAGAACTGACAACAACTCCACATGCACATAAAAACTGTATGGAAATGTCAGGAATTGCAAAATGTCTTCCTCATTATCAAGACCTGTAAAAGTAAAAAGATGTCAAAATAAATAAAATGGGCATCAGAAAAAAAAAACATACCCACCCTGCTAATGAGAAGAAGGAAGAGTCTGTAAAGCCTACACAAAGCAACAACCATGGGTTTGGCACAGCTGTAGTTGGAGGTATTGGCAGTCTTGCTGCACTCTGCTAAAATGCTTGCATAACAATAGTTGATGGAGAACAGATTTGCATGTTATTTTCCCGACATTTTCAAAATGTAATAAATGTATGAACTGAATCAAAAGAGACGATGGAAAGCTACACTCCTAATGCAAAACTCAGCCCTATCAAACCTCTCTCCTCTTCTTCAAATCATTCCAGTTTCATCTGTCCTGCTCTCCAATCTTGAAGCCCACAGCTCCATCCTCCCTCGTCTTTCTTTCACTATCCCCTCACCCTACCGCCTTGCTCTGTTCCATTAACAGATGGTCGAGCAGGAAAGCAGTCAGCAGACTGGGGATTCTTGCAGGTTTAGAGTCCCTAAGGAGTGATTCTCATTATGTTATGTCACTGTCGTGTTTGTGCTTTGTTCAAGCAAACCTTCGTCTTTTACCATGGTTCTATTCTTCACTTTCTGTAGTAATTCAACGGCTGTATATTTTAAAATGCGGCCCAGTCACGCTTGGATTGATCATAGAAAAAAACTAAACTAAATGTAATGTTAAAAAATGGGGCTCATCACTATTTACTAAATAAAAAGGAAATTCTGGGCATCAACTGATAGCAACAAGCATCTGTTGGCCCTTTGGGGACGTAAAGGAAAGTAAAGCATGTGCAGCCTTTAGGCTGTTGCATGAAAAATAATCAATTACAATCTAATGTCTGCTTACAGTCAGGTACAAGAAAAGCTTCAAGGTTACATAAACACCAGAATGTTTTAATAATCAGTGATTTCTGCACCATAAGACAAACACACATACAGCACGCTGTATGTGAAAATCCAATCACAACTCAAGCTATGTGGCTTTTGCCTCAGGGGCTGAGATAAAGAAGGGGGAATGGTGTTGTGAGATTGAAAATGGAGACAGAGCAGTAAGAATCAGAGTGAGAAGGGTTACAGATGAATGAACTAAGGGGGGCATAGACGAAGCCTCAAACATGGCGTGAAGGGGGGAATGAAAGATAAAAGGATAAAAAGAACAGCGTTTGCATTACTGCATTTCAGAGACCTCCACCACCATCAGTCAATGTCTTTTCACTTTCTTTCTTGCTGCCTGTTGCTGCATTGGTCTCAACGTCCCACAATGATAAAAGAAACACAATTAACCAAAATTGGCACGATGCAAGAACAGACGTAATGTGATTTAAAAAATTAAACGACAACTCCTCCTGCCCTATGCTGTCTCTTTCCTTCTCACCCAGGAGTATGTGGAGGTCAAGCATATGCTGCACATGCCTAATTTATAGCCTGTCCTGAAAAGTAAGATGTTTAAAGATAAATGTTAAGCTGCTAGGGAGGCCATGGTCCTCTTTCCACAGTCCCTTCATAAACATTAACCATCAGCACGCATATCTGCACTGCTCTGTTTTCCTGCACTTGACTAGGAGTGACTGGAAAAACTTGGATGGATAACCAAACTCACTATGGCAGTGAATGTCTGCATCAGATTTGGCAAGCCATCCAACAGCTGTCAAAATAGTTCACTTTGTATGTAAGTTTAACGCTAACAAAACTTTGGGCCGACATACACAGTAGAGTCACTGAAGCATGAGCATGGTTATATGAAGCAACACTGTGAGCCTGAGTTAGCAGGACCAAGCCAGAGATTATAATACAACAGTTAAAATAAACATCAATATAAAAGGACACATGTTGATCTGTGTACATCTAACTTCTAGTCAAATTCTTAGACTAACCTCAGGTCATTTATATTTATAAGTCGGTACCTTTTAGTGCACCTGTAGATAAAGGAACAGTACAACACTGAGAATGCTTATTTGCTCTCTTGTTAAGAGTCAGGTAAGAAGATCAATACCTCTTATGTTCGCTGTTCTTGCATCGTATCTTTAAACGTGAATCTATAACCAGGAGTCTCCATTTGTTACCTGGTAACTTCAGAGAGGCAAGAGTCTAGAAATGACTGCCCCTTGTCATAATTGTGCTAAGAAACACTAAATGAAAGTCATGAAATAGAGAGAGCAAGAAGAGAGGGGGGGTATGACATGCAGCAAAGACCCTAAGTTGAACTTCATGCTGCAGTTACACGGCCACATTGTAAGCAGCTACAAAGGACCTCCAGGTTTCTGTAAAAATGAAGGAAATTCAAAATATTTTGATTTTGACATTATTGTTGATGACGGCATATCATTTGAAATCTATTGTTTGATTTGTTCACATCTCACATTAATCCTCTCCGACAAAATGCTTAATCTCCTGCCTAAATGTATTCCCCATATCAAACTGAAGTGCCATGCAGTTTTAACATGATTTAATATTTGAATGTAATGAGAGGATGATGTGGAGAGGGACAGGGTGACAAATAAAGAGGGAAGACAGAAGGGTGATAATGAGATGGTAATGAGACTGGCGAGCTCCAACACAACTCTGGTCCCTCAGGTGAGCCCTTCTCATTAACTTGTCTGGAGATGAAGGGTGACAAGCAGAGAGGCTGAATGACAAACTGAAAAAAAGCTGGGAAAGGACAGACAGAAAAAAGTATCCGCCACTTTAAACAGAAACAATTTTAAATGTTTTCCGTTGCTAGTTGGGTTAAATGTGCTTTTTGTGGCTCGGCCTAGTAGGTGACTAGTAAAGCTTTAGTTGAGCACAATGTTGACTTTTATCTGTGATCTTTGCTCGCTTGAGGACAGGATTCAAGAACACTTCAAAGGTGCACTAAGAATACGAAATGGTATTTTCTATGAAAGTGGGAGCTGCATAAGCAGCAGTACTGGCTGGACAGTTCAACAGAATGTGGTATTAAGATAAAACTGCCTGTGAAGGCAGTGGGGTCAGCTTATCTCAGCAGATACAATGAACGTACAAGGCTGGTTGAGCGGCCAAGAAACTGTTCCTTGCTTGGGTCAGAGCTGGAGCTAACAGCAGTTTTTAACTACTGTATGTTAGGTCAGTTTGAAAAGAACGGTAGGTTGGGACTGGAGAATAGTGTTGACTGCAATGGGACCTAGCAGAGTTGTGATGGCATAGTGAGATAACTATTGCAGGGAGCAGAGACATGTCATTTGAGATGAATGCTGGCCTTCAATAGAAATGCTCTCCCAACCTTTGGCACATTTAACTGTGCACTGATAACTGCAATATAAGGCATGACACAACGAACAGGGTACTTTTCCAAGATTGTACGAGAGTGTCAAAAATGACAAGAAACTTATAACAGGTCTCCCTAGCAGACAACAACAGCGAGCCCACACATTTTGTACTGTTGCAAAAAACAAAGTATAAAGCACGGTGGAAAGCTGGAGATAAAGCGGTGGCACATCTCTCTAAAAACACATATGGCGACAGTATGCATAGGTTGGATTAGGCACACACTATTCTAAACCAAATGAACCAAAAAGGTAAAAATATCAAAAATAAACTTTAATCAGTTCGTTTCACATGATTTTGCAGATATATCCTATATCAGTAATGACTAAACGTTACTTTCTAATCATATTGTCTAACTCATGGTGCAGCAATGGTAAATTAGCAACAACACACTTTATTTTATAATTACGTTCATGTAATGTTTATTATGTCTCAGTGAATTTGGTGGCCTTAATACACCAAGCAAACTGATTTGCAACAGGTGTACTAGATGACACAGCAGGGAGAAATCCCTCTTCACTTCAAGCTGGTACTTACAGCTTGCCCAAAACTGTGACACAGTGTAATTGGTTAGACCTGCCGTGTCCCCATCCTGAGTTAAGCCACCTGCTTCAGGACTGAGGCCGGCACAAGCTGGTAGATCTGATTCTAAAAACCAATTTAGTTTTTAAGGGATACATTTTTGGCTCCTACAGTTTATGTGCATGTGTGTACATATTTACATTATGATAACCTTAAACCTAAACCTAATAATAACCATAATTGTAAACTGGCACCTGACCCTCAAACAGCCCAAACAAACAAAACAAAACTAAATAGAAACGGCCTTACTACAGTGGTTTTAAGTTAAAACGTGTCAACACAACCACACAAGCCATGTAAACGCACTCAATCTTTAGTATTTTTCCACAGCAAGCATTATGCAATCTTTGTCCCAATGAAGATGCACAAAAATCACATTTTCCATCAAGCAAAGTGCTCCAACTTACAGTTCTTTTTGCACTGAGAAGAGATTTCATTGGTAATAGGTAATTTAGATGAGTAATAAAACGCTGGGAGTGCACTGGGAAATCCATTAAAGATGAGAGTCTAGTGACTAAGTTGAATCATTGGCAGGGATGGATCTTCAATTTTTCATTCAGCATCCTGTTCTGCCTACATGTACTATAGATCTAGAATGCCAGGACTCATCATATCTACGGTGATTGAGTATACTTATTTACATTTGTGTTATTGCTATTCTGTCTTTATTAAAGTATAATGTACTGTGTCTTTAAGAAGACAATTAATTTCTCTACATCACTCTGCCAAAGTCTCCTGTCATCTTTTTGCCAATTTATTTTAAATGGCACTTTCTGTGTAAAACATTGGCAGAGATTTTAAGAAAGATAGAAACCACTTTACCTTAAACTCTGTCTCGATGTTGGCCAGTCTTGCCAGTTCATTGCTGAGCTCGAGGGCAGTCAGCACAGGGTCTTCACTGCTAAGGGACAAGTAAGCTGCACTGGCGAGGCCCTTGTACGCATTCATCCTGGAGCGCGAGTGACTGAAAGAGTCTTTCTTTTGTTTCTCTATACATTCTGAACACTTACAGAAGTAATCATGTGGCCTTTCGATGCGAGCCCCCTTTGACAAAAGGATGTGGACAATCTCGTACTCCTGGCAGTGAGCAGCCAGAATTACGGGTGTTACGTCGTGTGAAAAGCGTGTTCCGTCCTCATCGTAAGCGTAAAAGTCATCATCATGCATTTCCTGCTCCAGGGGGCCTAAAGCTAGTCGGAGACCCCCACCAAAGGCAGGGTGGCCAAGAATGGCTTCAACAATTCGAACATAGCCCTTGGAAATAGCCAAAAGCAAGCCATCCCCAATCCTAGCCAAACCATCCTTCTTTAGCAGCAGCTCTGTCACTTCTAGGTGCTCGTTGCCCACTGCCAGCTGTAAAGCATTCTGGCCCATGTAGTCAACACAATTGAAGTTAAGGGTTTTGGATTCCTCCAGCATTTTGCGAACCACTGGTATGTTTCCATATTCAGCGGCATCCAGAAAGCGCTCTTCCTCTGCAGTGAGTGGCGAGCCACGTTCATTGAACATGTAAGCCGGGCCCCTCACCGCCTGCCGACGCCCCTTCTCCCTCACCGTGGTGTGCCGGCGATGAATGGCCTCCATCCTGAAGAGAAGGAAAAAGAATGAGAAATTATATAGAAATGGAGAAAAATAAGTGGACAGGAAGAGGGCAAATAATGGAGGCAAGAGGAAAAGACAGCACCATTAGTTACATCAATCAGACTATGGCGTAATAGGGCAAACAAAGTCATTACTGTCTCTCCGTGGAGATGTCTTCCACGGTGGACAGGACCTGGTCAAACACAATCAGTAGCGCTTAACACAGACCTCTCGCTTGACCTCAGAGAAACTTCCACCAAGACCTCTGATGTATCTGCTCCCAGCCAGATCAATGGTCCACTACAAGGGTCAAAGCTTATTATGGGGCCATTCAGGTAAACATCCCTGAGTGGCAAGAGAGAGATGAAGCTGTAATCTTAATTGGCTGTGGCATAACAAACCCACACAATGAGTCAGTGGTCAGTGAAACTGACTCTTTGGCCAGTGGTGAATCTGTCTTTATCGCTTTGTATAGACCCGCCAGTTTATTTGTTTTTCTTACATGGACCAATATTTCCATTGACACACACTCATCCCAGCAGCACAGAACAGGTACAAGTCTCCATCAATAGGAGCTTACCAAACATCGCTTGCCATACAATGCACAGTAGTCACTGCAAAACAGTTTTTATTTTGGCTATTGTATTCTTCCTATTGCATTTTATAAACACAAAGATGTGTCACAATGTCTGCAGCTGCTGTGTGGTCCGACATTTTGACCTAATGATAAAAAGTCTTGATGTTTCCCAAAGCTAGAAAAATCACAACATAAAAGGCTGAATGACACTGTGGGAGCGGAGCAAGAGTCACTGAATACGGGAACACTGAAATAAAAAGCCCAAATAGGAAATTAGTTTAGTTTCTGGGAAAATGAACAGTCAGAACAGTTTGATGTTCCACAACAAAATAACCAATTTAGACTTGGAAATGAATTCACAAAATGTAAAATGTTAGCATCTCATTTAGAGCTCAACTGGGACAATTCTTACTGCTGAAAAGGAATTGCCAGCAGCTTTCTAGCTTGAAACTGTATAACATAATTGTATAGTTATAAATATCATTATTCACATACATATATATATATATATATGGTCTGAATTTCAGTGACCTTACAAAGAGACTCAGTTTCACAGTAAGACCCACCTTACTTTGTGTGTGTGAAGGTGTGAGCACACACAGAAGGCTGGACATTGATGGAAAAGGTGAAAATGGAAACCTCTTCATGGTGGAAATATCCCCTGGGGGTGTCAAAGGAGGTGGAACTGAGAGGATGAAGAGGGCTCACTAAAGCAAATCACTGTGGGTAGGGGCAGTGTGTGTGTATGTGTGTGTGTGTGTGTGTGTGTGTGTGTGTGTGTGTGTGTTTATGAGTGTTGGTGCCTGGGGGCACACGTGAATAGGAGAGAGACGAAGAAACTGTGCTTGTCAATTTGTTTCTGTATGTGTGTGTAGATAGGTTTTAAAATCTCCCTCTTACTTACAACAATAGAGAAATGTGCACGTGGCAACATCAGCATCATCAGAACATGTAAATGTGAAAATGACACGACGGCCTGTAAAATGTGATGATAACCAGTTCAATAAGCTTTTATAGCGTTTTATGTTCGGTTTTGTTGAGGTATTTGCTTTTTAAGGCCATAGTTTGTCTTGTTGATTTACCACAATTCATTATGCTGTAAGGATTTCCTAATATCCGCCCCCCCATCCTCCGCCCCCCCCCACATAATCTCTTTCTCTCAGACATATTTGGAAGCAGTGGCAGGATTCCTCACAAACGAGGGGACAGTCTGGCTGCCAGCCATTTAGATAACCTTATAGTGAAGTAATGAATCACCATTTTCCATCCCTCTCCATCTTCCTCTCCATCAATCTCTGGCTGTTTGGGATTCTGATCTGAATTTACTTGCAGCATTTCTGTGCGGAATTACAGTCACGCTGACAGAAAGAGAGGCAGACAATAGAGATGATAGAAAGTCTGCTTATGTACCCAATATGTTTAAACATAGCTGTACATTATATATATTAGTTTTCTCCAAATGTAAGGCTGAAGTACTTGTTGCATTATCATTTTTGCAACCAAGCAAATATTCCATATTTCCATATAGTAGCACAAACCTAACTGGAGAAACTAAATTATAACCTGAAAGTTTCTGACTCGAATCATTTTCGAATTCAATATGATTTATTGTTAAAGGCTCCATGAGTTGCACCTTTTCAGCAGTTACACTGAGGTCTCTGGAGTCCTAGAAATTACATTTGTTATGTGGCATAAATAAGTTAAAAAACAACAATAATCATCTCGCATATGATTCAGAAAAGTGGTTCTGGAGCATGTTGCGTGTAATTAAAGAAAAAACAAGTACTATGGATCTTGTCATTATGTAGTTTACTGTAACTACTGGTTTACTGTACATAAACATATGGTTGCCAGCTTTCTGGTGAAGAGATGGTATTGATACCTCTGTTTAAGGGCAGTTCTATGTTACTGTCCCAGCTTAAAGGTGTTTTTTAGCAAAAACGGTTTTTGAACTTCTAGAGACACAGTGCATCAATTCAGCTGTTAGTGGGTGTACCAGCTCTCATTTTGACACTGCATCCATGTCGGAGGCTGCTGCAGAGCATTCAGAGAGACTGTCCAAGCCAGTGATTCCCCCTCATTTTCAGAACAAAACTGTCTGAAAAGGGAGAAAGTATCTTGAACAGCTGCTGCTGGAGATTGCAGCTGGAGCTTCAAGTCCAACACAACACTGCATCTTGTTCTGCCCAATGATATCAAGTCTTGGGTGAAATAAAACTCTCTCGTCAAAGCAAAACAGTTAGTGCCAGTTTTGGAAACTTTGCCACAGGCTATTGATATCGCAATGCAAGTAATATTATCAGTTATAAGGCCCAGAGGACAATACTCACTGTAAATGATTAGGCTACTAGTCACTCACACTTGGAACAGCAGTAATGAAACTGTGTTGTTGAAATGTCACATTTTTCACAGTTGAATTTTCTGAGGCTGCAGTTCAAAGGTATTTTCAAATAACCCACCAGGTTAAGTCATTTACTGGCAAACTAGAGAAAAAGAAAGGAAAGTGAAATGGGCATGAAATCAAAATTTTGAGGACAATAAGTGACAAAGAAGTTTTGACTCAGCAGGAATATTTACAGAGCTGACTAATGAGTTTTCTTTATCAGTGAACAGACATGAGCAGAATATCTGAAGACTCACTCGCTCCCTTCTCTCTTCCCCTGCCCTTATCACACACACACACACACACACACATTAATATGATCCATTAGCTTGTCCCTAACCAACACAACTAAATGCCTAAATCTACATTTTATACCAACTCTAAACCTAAACAAAATTTAAACCTAGCATTAACTCTAAAAACACTCTTTGAATTTGTGAGGAGCTAAAATGCCCTCACAAGTCCAAAATGTCCTCACGTGATTAGACAAACTCTGTCCACACACACACACACACACACACACACACACACACACACACACACACACACACACACACACACACACACACACACACACATTCTTTCAAGCAGTAAATTAAAAATACTTAAGATCTAAAGCGAGTTATTGCGCGTCATGTTTCGGTGGTAATGAGAAACAGGCATGTCCACCCTCTCCGTCACACACACACCCAACCTTTACCCTACCAGGCATCAGAGAGAGCATACAGTACACGCTTCTTTACCATGCAAGGCCTTTTAAGTTGAACACTGGTGTATCAAAGAGGCAGACCAGGGAACATCAAAGCCCCGACACTGAGGTCTGCCGTTCTCTATACCTGATAGTCATAGCTCAGCTGGCTGTGCTTCATGAATATCCATTAAGTTCCATTATTATATCATATTTTGTCCATGTGGATGTTTCCTGCATGGAAACAGATGCAGTAAACTGCTTCCACCAAATGGTGTGCGCTCCCATCTCACAGTGTAGTACTTACACGTATAGGGTGAAGAAATGATACAGGACTGCATTTGCAAAATTAGAGTTTTTATGAGTGTGTCTGTGGATGAATGCAACACTGTGGGGAAGTACTCTGAATGCTGATTTCTGTGTTTGGCCCTAGCGCAGTGTCACATGGTTTTACACGGTGCTTTTCTCCTGCTCAGACTGACACACAGCACATACGGTGCACATACACTACAGTCCCTGCTGACTTATGTTGTTTATGCATTCACGCCAATCAAGGTGCACTCTCTCTATCTCTGCTCCTTCTCTTCAGCACTAGGACAACACTGGGGTTTTGTTGAACCCCCACCAGCCCCCCAAAGACACTCACCTTTGTTTACATATACATTCTGTACATACATGGGTTCCCAAGGGACACACCACTCTACAGCCTGGTCACAGCAACACAGTCAGCCTGATACAGTCAGGTGGGGAGTGGGGGAAGAGGACGCTTTAGTGATTCAGCTTTTTGGGGAAACTAAACACAATGTTTATGATGAAAAGTCAGAATTTCAGCACAAGTTCTAATCACATGTATCTAATATGTAAGCTTCTTTGTCGAGGAGACAATCATTTTGCAGGTACTCAGGGAATCATTAATCCTAATCTGCTGTCTACCACAGTCTCCTCTTGATAAAAAGGTGAATGCAGCTGGCTCACAGAGGATCCTAGCTGCTTGGCTCTCTCCAGAACTGACCTCTACTTGTTGACATCTGTGGTGGATTAGTTGCGCTTGACCAAATTCTCTCAAACCAGAACAGCCATACCATTTCTAATCCATTGCCCAGTGTCATATGTGGAAATTGCAGAGTTCTTAAAAAAGCACACAGATTCTACACAAGGCCATTAAACAAGTCCTTTCACTCATTTATCACGTCTCTGGACGGGCACACTGAAGGCGGGGGTTGACAGAACAGGGACTCACGTTTGCCGGGTTTCGGAGTTGAGCTCGGTGTCTATGGGCTCCACAGAGAAGTGGTTACCGAAGTCCGAGAGCTCTGGAGCCGGCTGGAGTCTCTGTCCGTGGTGCTGAAAGCGCCCAGTCGTGGCCGCGCCTCGTCCTCTCCACTTGGGAAACGGGTCATCGTAGCAGTCGTGCACCGCATCTATCCGCACATCCGGCTGGGAGCGAAATGGAGAGCCGGTGTCCCCGATGCGCTGCCGTAACTTTGGTGGCGTGAAGTGTAAAGAGTCCCCGGGATCCCGGTTCTCTATAGACGGGTGAAGACACTCCGGAGAGGCGAGGTAAGGTGGGTCTGTGTCCCCCAGTAGCGGGGAGGCAGAGGAAAAGAGGTTTAGGGGCCGCTGAGAGGTAGGAGATCCTCGGGGAAGACCGACAGTCATCGGCGGGGAGGAAGACCCAGAGAGTCGCGGTCTCTCACCGCTGTCGCTTTCCTCTCCCTCGTCAGACATCGTGAGAGTTTGCGAACAACATATACTTCAATGTATGAAGCTATGTGACAGACATTTAACGATGTTTGCCAAAGTTTCAGCTGCACAAGTTTCTTCTGAGCCGCGCAGCGACAACGAACCAAGCGTCCACCTTTAAGAGTGCGCGCACTAATTGGAGAGCACCGTGAGTGCGCGCGCATTGAGATAACCCTTCACAAAATGGAAGAAAACCTACAAGTGGCACCGTCACAACATAGCAAAACTTAGACACTGCACTTGCTACAAGTCTTTACATATTGTACAGACATTTACTATAAAGAAAAACAGGACACACGTTTTCAGTTTCATATGTATTTAAATCACAGGTTATACTGCGCTGTTCTGTCAAACTAACACTCGTGATGAGGTATTCAACTTTCTTTACTGACAAGATGGGCTTGTAAGAGAAGAAAGACAGAAAAATTATCAACCAGTGATCAAGACAAGAGTGCTACAAGCAAATATAAACAATACACAACGTCCCTGTCTTTATATGAACGTTTGCAGTGTGGCCGAAGTGGTTTGTTTGATGATTCAAAAGCTAAATGGACTGACGGACAGATTGAGATAGATTAAAAGGGGTAGCTCAAAGATTTGGAAATTGGTTGTGGATGGAAGGGGTTAATGTCCACCTGGAGTAATCCACAGTTGCATCATCATCATGTAATCACAGTGCTGGGTTTATTTCAGGACACAATATGGAGTCTTTGTAGGTTTAGGCACACCTGAGCAGATAAAAAGAAAAAGAAAAAGAAACAGAAAAGAAAAGGTATAGGATAGGCTGTGTTGAGTTTCATATTGTGTGAGTGTGTGTGTGTTCCTGTAAATAGAGGACAGAGACCAATTAGTCATGATGGAGACTTCCTGCACCCCCACAGAGACGATAACCAGCCCCGACCCAGCTCTTTGATCCATCATTGTATTTATGTTCCCAAAGCATGCGCACACATCACAAATGATCAAATTAGCAAACATCACAGATGGCAGACTCATTTCACTGGTCACCCACTTACATACATCCCCCATGTTACACAAAGACACAGGAGGAAAAGAGTCACAGGTAACACAGAGATTAGAGAGAACAGGGAGAAGCTCTGTGCAACTGAACATGACGTTCTGACTAAATCTCAGTCAACACTGAGTGGCTTTCAGATTGCTTTAGGTTGTTCTGAAGTAGACAAGGGCCTGTCTGTAATTTCATAGCTACTATACAATAAAACACCCTATCCATGCTACGTTTTGTTTTGACAACCAGCCCGGTTTAAATGTCATTTTAACAAGCACAGTATTCAAAAAGGGAGCGTGTTTCTTTGTAAGTGTAACAATTACATAGTGTCTAGTTGATCAAGGCACACTATTAATGTTCCTGCGTCACATAAATATAAACCACTGCCGATTTGAAGAGCTATAATTAATAGGTCAGACTCCTTAAGGACTGTTAATATGTTGAAAATAATGAACTCATCATTCTCTTTCAAAGTGTAATTCATTTGAAGATAATGTAGGGTCTCTCCAGAGGTGGAAATCGTCTGGCCTCGCCCTAATCACTGGTGTCACAGCAGGTGTTTTCGATTGTCTGTCACAGGCAGAGCTCCTGCTGTGAAATCACTGATTGAGAGATGTTTAGAAAAGCTACATGATTGTGCAGCAGCATTTTCTTTTCATTCAGTCCTGCGTGATTCAGCCTGAAATTACAGTTTCTGTGAAAAAAAATAACGAACCAAAAAGTTTGTAACACATTAAACACCACACTAGATTCAATGTGCACTCGAAATGTCTAAGGTACTGTATTCAAACTGTAGTATGTAACATAAAATAGTTTTACTTACTTACTCAATGCAATGAAATTTAAAAAGTGTATGAAAATTAATGCACAAGTTGCAACAGTTCTGAAATAACTTGAAAGATCCACATTAAGACGCACAGAGTCATCACATATTACATTTATTGTAATATTTCGTGGACCTTTCTTCCCAGAAGCCTTTAACTGAAAGACATGACTTGATTGTTTGTATCTTCTCTTGCTCACTGCAGTCACTTTCAGCTCTTCCTTGATGTTTGGCCTCTGCTTACGTGTGATGTCAGGGTCAATCCCTGAGGTTATCAAGTGTGAGTGTGCATGGGAAACATGCCCTGCCATCCAAACAGTGATTTGACAGCAGACTGTCTTCTATCTGGTAAAAGTCCTCTGCGGCTCTATGATGACATCTGCCAAAGGCTGTTTATGGTGTTGGGCTAACGCAAAGTATATTCAGCAGGTCTTCGTTATTATTTCCCTTCAGGTAGAGGACAGCAGATCATTGGCCACAGAAAGTATCTGGAATTGAATTTCAGTTGTCGTTGTCATTTTATAACAGCAAAACACAGTTTCAAGTACTGTAGCTTGTAATAGATGTAGAAGAAAATGGGACCCACAAGTTAAAGTGCAAGTAAAATGAGGGAGCTAAACAGTTCAAGCCTCTTAAAAAGGTGACAATGATCCACTCTATATCCAAGTGTGTTTTCAAACACAGGGCAGAAAGGTAAATCACACTAGAACAATAAGCTTACAAGATGTTCTTACCTGCAGCATGAACATACTGTAAACGAAAGATGAATCCTGTCTATTCAGACAAATAATTAACCAAGTAATGAAATAAAATTAATTAGCCAGTGACACAGTTGACTGAACACGGCCAGGAAACCCTTAGGAAACACAAGTGAAACACGTTGAGAGTGAACATTTTGCAGAGACATTCAGTTTGAACATCCACAGTTTCGGGTGTTTTTTAATGTAATTTGTGCAATATAAGCTTTTCCTTGTTAGTTTGATTAAAAACACTGAGCTCTATCATGTTTTCCTGCAAATGCTGTATATTTGCTCATGCAAATGAGATGCAAATGCTCCACATTTTTAGGAGACAGGGTTGCACACAAAGTCCTGACAGAGGAAATGACAGACGGGGGCAAAGGATGGTGAAAATCAATCTGCAGACGGTGCTCAGTCTCTCTTGTCTATATTTTTTTGTCCATGCATCTGTCCTCCCTTTCACACCCTGTCTCCCTATCTCTTCCATTACCATCAATCATTGTTGAACTTTCAGCTCATTTTGTTTAGTAACAGTTCCTATCACAATTTCATCAGGCCTGGAGGCACCACAACACACGCCCAAGTGTAACATGGGCATTATGGAGGGCACTGTTTTAGATTTGCTTAGTATATTTTGTTTAGCTATTATTGTAGAGATGCTTTACAGCAACTGATTAAAAACCAAAGCTTAAGTAATAGGTAGAGTCTATTAAGTCATGACATCCTGGTTAACCAAATGTTGGCAGGGTTAATACATCATTTGCTGGCAAAATGGGGTAAAAGCTTTCAAAATAGTGACTGGGATTGTTGACTGTAATCAAACCTCATTGCTCGAGATGTCTGAGTAATTGAATGAGGTTAAACTGGCAACATCTGTCAGCAGGCTAACTCGCTGTCCTATTGGCTTCAACCAGTCAATCGGTGTTATTGTGTCAGAGGAGAAACGGGACGGAAGCCAATCACTCACACCCTCCATCGACCTCATGATAATTTTATTACTCAATTGATCAATGACACATCAATGGGGGCTGTGCGGCCCTGAGGACAGCGGCAGGACAACGATATGTCCCTACAGATTTGATCCGTACTTTACTGCGAGTATTTACTTCATCTTCACTTTTCTGCTCCAACCAGCTGAGATTCTAATAACAGCCAGATTATGGAGTCGATACATATTCTATGCATATTTTATTGGTACAGGGCAACCGGGAGAGGCAAGTCTGTTTAAAACTTTTATTATGTCTGCTTGCCAGAGTTTGATGAATGACTTGTGACTGAGCATTTAATGAGGCATTCTGCAACAGACCTTTATTAAACATATCAGACACTTTGTAAAATAGTGTGCAGACGTCTGAACTACAGATCCACACTCATACTGAGACAGTATGTGCACACATACGTGTATGCTCTGAGAAAAACTATTTCTTCTATTGGTACACAAATATATTATATAAATATTGTTACATAAAGATGCCCCAAAAACATTTTGAATGTTTTGCCATCTTACAGTCCTGTATATACTGTGCTCAGTGCAGTGCTATAATATCAGAATGTAGCCTGTGGACATCTGGTAGACATATACATTTATTTGCAACCTAAGGACATTTATTAATTACATATTTATTGTATTAAAGGAAAGAAATCCATACTTCTCTTCTTGCCTCAGTGCATTCAATACATTCCAATTCAGTATATTCTCAACCTTGACAGTCACAGTCATTATAGGAGGTCATGGCAAGTGTTTCTGGTTCAGCAATTCTTTTGCTGCGTATATAGGTGTGTGTGTGTGTGTGTGTGTGTGTGTGTGTGTGTGTGTGTGTGTGTGTGTGTGTGTGTGTGTGTGTGTGCATTCGTACTTGGCCTAGGAAGAAACAAATTCAGCAGATTGGAAAATTCAAAAAATGGACAGAGTGAAACAACTTCAAACTGACGCTGGATGCCTGTTATGAATTCCTATTTTCTGTTTGGCCCACAAAATACTGCCCTCAGGGGGTCAAATCACTAAATGACAGCTCATATTATTCGCTTGATTAGACTAAGTAAATCAAAATGTGCTCATATCTGCTCTGTATGAAACCT
Organism: Anabas testudineus; assembly: GCF_900324465.2. Taxonomy (NCBI): domain Eukaryota; kingdom Metazoa; phylum Chordata; class Actinopteri; order Anabantiformes; family Anabantidae; genus Anabas; species Anabas testudineus. Next base: position 12,061,290 of record NC_046619.1, read on the forward strand.
ACTGAAGAATTTCTTCCCCTTATTGTATGTGTCTCTATCCTACGCTCAAACACTGCTCCAAGTTGACAAAATGTGGCATGACCTGAATAAAGACAATTAATTAACGGAGAAGAGAAGTAGCACGTCCTCAGGAATCGTCTAACTTCAGATTCCTGAGCCTTTATCTTTCATCTATTCCAACACATGGATTCACAAATCCAATAATAATCAGTTTTAATGATGAAGCACAACAAGCAGCTTCTCCCAAGTAAATGTGCACTCTGGAGAGTTTCACAGTGAGGGTGACGTCTGCATTCTGGGGCTAAGAGCTGCAACAAACTCCAGCTAGTAGCCCATGCAAAGTGGGAAATGGGGCTTCAAGCCACCATGCAAAGCGGATCATTGGAGTATTACCTACCAACAATTATCCTCACCAGTGGCCTATGCTGGGAGGATCAACAGCGCTGAGGCTGCTCCTTCAGCTGAACAGCTGGAGCACTGTGTATATGCATGTGGGAAAAAAACATCTCAGTCTCAGAATCATCTAATGAGAGGCCCCCCTACTAAGTAAATAAACCACCTATGCTGAGCTTAAATGCATGTGTGCGGATGTCTACTTGAATGAAAATCTAATTTACAAATCGTTATTGATTGCACAGCAAGACACACTGAAAGTCTGTGTGCAGGACCTGAATATTACCTAGGAAAACACAAGTCTAGTTTAATTCTAAATACTCACAATGGCACAAATGAGACTACAGCAAAACAAAACAGAAGCAATACAAAAGTGCAAATGTCTGCAGTAACTAAAATTAAAATAGAATTAAACAAAGTAAAATTGGAGGCTAGAGGTAAAGTTAGGACAGAATAACACACACTTACTATATAAGCACACATTTTAATAAGCATGCCTTATTATATGCAAGATTTTATGATTACAAATGTTTTAATTCTATTTGTTTCAGCCCCATAGACTGGTGCACAGGCAGCATGGTCTATAACAGCTCCAAATGTACCCAACTACCCTGTCTCCTATGAATTATGCAGCAATCTACATAAATCATCAACCAGCGAACCAGCCTGACACTCTCACAATGCAGATGAATGTATGGGAGCAGAGGACAAAGAGGTAGCCAAGAGTACAAACTATTTAAATTTGACACAGAAAAGCAAAGTTAAAGTGCTGATGATGGCAACATGCTTCCTCGGAAAAACGATGGTTTGTTTACATATTCATTTTACTACTACTTATCTTGCTTTAGCTGATATGACTTCAATGTTTCTCTTTCACATTAGATGCTAAGTGGATATAAGAATCCAGTTCTGTTTTATTCTGATGAAACCATTTCGAGGTTCCATCAACATGTTTCTGTAAAATACTAGTCATAGAAGAAATGTTTCTTTCCTGTTTCCCTGATTGCTAATGAAGAGTACAGGCATATGTGGCTAAAATAATGACCTTCAGTGTATTTGTGATCCTTTTACTGAACCACATCATACTTAAACTTATCTCCACATGCAATGATGGAGGGCCTCTCTCTGAGCTGTAAATACCTCCACCTCCAGCCTTGCGGCGAACCTGCACAAGTTACCAATGGCTCGCAACGCCACAGCTTTCCTTGGCAAAACCTTTCATTTCAGTCTCACCCAGCCTTGACAGCCATGGGAAATCCATGCTGTAAATTGAAACAGGTCCTGAGAGAATGAAGTGGCTGGCTAGATTTCCTTTTTCACACTGCTGAACAAAGAAGTGAAAGTGACACAAGGCTATAGTGTCAAGAGTGACAGCTTTTCCATGACAGCCAGGAAAGCTGCAAAAGACTGCAGCTCACTAAATTCATTTGACTGATAAATAAGACGGAAAAGTCGACAAAGAATTTTCAATTTAACATGTTCAGTTAATTAGTTTTAACATCGATTGTATTGTACACTTACTGCACACTGTCTGTTAGACACAGAGCTACTCTCAGACAGTGAATATGCAACTGGCTGTGTTCATTTTAATCAAGGAATATGTAAACCAGGTCCAACAAATCAGCTCTGTAGTTTCTGGATGACAGTGCGGTTCAAAACACAGAGGCATCAGCTGTACAGCTTTTAGATTAACTCAGTGTTCGTTCATGCCTCAACAGAGCATTTGTTGATTATATATGCAAAACTATGCTGACATTATCCTTCAAGCAACAAGAGTAAAATCAACACCAACAGTAAACTGACCATGTTTTCAGGAAGAGAAAGGAACTGGGTTGGTGGGTTACAGATTACAGGACTACAGGAGCCTTTAGCTGATATCTATATTCCCACAAAAGCACTTTGGTTAAGGTTGAGGAATGCCCAAGGTTAATTGTTGTTTTCTTATTGGACCAGACGTTAATCTTCCCCTTATCTTAAACAAGACGTGTGAATAAAAAACATAAGCATGTAAAAAATACTGTATATAATCATTCCATATTAATATAATGAAATTATTATGGACAGTGTAACTCACCATATTGGTGATGCAAATTAGCTGTATTTATACAGAACTACGACGAGACAGGGTCACTAGAGGCCCTATTACTGTGAAGTATGCCAATGCTCTTCATGTGGTGAATTAGTGATTAGCTAGGCATCTATTAAAAATCAAGTTTCAAGATTTCTTACTTAGTGTTTTGCCTCTATTTGACTGGAGTTGGCTCCTGTAAGGCCTTCAAATAGTCTGTGCAGTTGTGAACTGAAGACATCCTGCACACACAGCTGTCAAGAAGCTGCACAGAGAATCACTTCTAACGATTTCTAGCTCCCTCACCAGTTTAGTGGTAGGCTATATTATCTCCTGCAGAATTGGGGCTTATGAAAAGCTATAATTCATTAAAATTAGATGAAGGACATCCATCTAAAAGCTGACATGACTCTTGTCGTTAGTTGGTTAAAAAAAAAGATTTATATTAGCATTTAATCTTTTTTCCACATCCATAATGCTGTGCAACTCATGATACATACACTGTAAGTTTATCTGGAATTAGCTTTTATCTTGGCATGCTTCATATGTGCTGACTTGGAATTTAAAGCTGCTTCTTCAGCACACAAAGCAGGGCTTATCACCATTACCCTCAATCATGCAAGCCAATTGTTCGCTCAGGGCATTAATTGAAAAAACACAGATACAGTTGAATTAACCTAATTCGTTTAATTATTACAATAGTTTAAATATAAAATGTCCATTGCGAATGCATACAAAAGCAGATGTAATTAGTACTTACAACACAGATTTAAATAAGGATACTGTGACAAACATCTGCAAGGCTAATGTTCTCAGCCGAAGAGTGCATTAGTAATGTCAAACTTTAATAAAGATTTGACATACACAGGTCCAGTGACCTTGGCAGAGTGAGAAACTAACTAACTGAGTGGTTGCTGAAATTCAAATGAGCTGCCTAGACATTTAAAAAAGGTGAAATATTGGTCAGAGTCAGCTAATGATCACGCCAGTGGCCTGAGGCATTAAATCAAAGCGAGTTAAAGACTATGCTTTATAATGATATATAGAGACACGGGGAATATGAATTATATAACATGTTTCTTTCTGCTATGGGCTATACATTTAGCTATGACCCTTGATGCTTCTCTTAGATTCTCAAAACATAAATATTTTTTAAAACAATAGAATCTCATGAAGAACAGGTCACCATTTTGAATCCCTACACTACCGGGGGAATCTAGACAGAAAAAGAACGACTAACACGTCCACCTTACCCCGCAACTGCTGCAGATTTGCCATTAAGAAGGGCACTTAACACTCCTAACACCTCCAATAACAGCACAGTCAGATACACTTCTGCCAGTTATAATTGAACATCTGCAAGGGTACTATAGATAGAACTGTCCAATCACGAGAAACTGTGACTGAACTATATTCTTTCCTTTTTCCTATATGTTGTATTATATAATATTTGTATTTTAAATGCCTCTGGAAAATAGAAGTGGTTTTAGGTTTATTTAAAGCTCAGTTTGTCCTGTTGTTTCAAGGATTTTCTCACATTATTCAATTTGTATGTAGAGGTAGTTTTCTTTCTGCACTTGAATAAGTTGTTTACTTATGTAAACAGCCTCCAATTGCCCCACTATTAACGAGTAAACAGGTGTTTGATAGAGTGCATGCAGCTGTTGAGATACATCTGGACAGAAAGATTTAGAAGCAATGTGGTGACATCCAGGTGAATAACGGGAGCACGGTAGGCATATAAAGTCTAGTATGAGTGACAGGCAAAGCTGAGGAGAAATAGGGGAAAATTCACTCCATCTACCTGAAGAGGCATATGCCAGCACAAGAGATAATGATGGAGACTCCTCTGTCTGGAGCAGCTAGAGCACAGTATCCACACACTGCGTTCAATGTGTTTTACCAGAGTAAACATCTCCCCCATAAAACACCGACATCCTTTATCCTGCTGCTCGGTCGAGGTTCCTGCTCGTTAAACAGGATGGTGAGTGTGTGTGTGTACTGTAGTTATATCAACAGAGCAAAAGACCGGAGCTGACACCAACTGGCAAACTGCAGCTCTCAAATAAAAACCATGTTTGCAAAAAAGTTTCCAGAGAAAGAGAGAGAGAGCGAGAGACATCCTGGCGTGAATTGAGGCGACAACGTGTTTTCCTTTTTTAAGTCTTTCGGATTGGACTTAGGAAGTAGGATTTGTATTTGGATTGTAGCAGATATGAGCCATTTTAAGCTGAACCCAACAAAGTTATGACTAGACAGAGTTTACCAAAATAATTTGAAAAACTCTATAGTTTTACTTCCACATTTCTGCATTTAGTCCCACTGCAATCACGATGGGGCAGATATTCTGATTTGACTCATTAGAATCAGCATCAGAGAAAAAGGATCCATGAGACTGACATATACATTAGGACCTGGATAGAGTCTCTACAAGTTTGCATAAATAAAAGAAAAGCAGACATGTGCATGTGTGTTTCCCCTCACAGGCACAGACAGGAAATTGCAGCTTGTGAAAGTAATTGGGTTCTGGAGCTCATCCACAGACTGCGCCTGACTTTTCTCTCCACTCATTTGTTCATACAAAGCAAAGACAAACACACACAAACGTGCAAGCTTAGCTTTTTTCTTCCCTGCCTTTCAATTTTCCTGGTTTCCCCCTTTTTTTCTCTTAAGCCACCGCAGTTCATTACATTCGCAAGATATACAGAATGGCCTGTCTCCTCCTCTCCGTTCTCCTCAGTTTGCCCCCAGACTGAAAGGAGAGTGAAAAAGACAGTGGTGGATAAAGGCAGTACGTGGGTGTAAAATATGGATGGATCTCACTGTGAGAGTTCGGATTTTTTGAGCTCTGGCACAAGATGGGGAAGGGGCTGGAAGGGAGAATAACAGGAGAACATAACAACCTAAGAATAGGAGAGTTACCTCTTGTAGCGGATAGCACATACTGTGATCTATAGGAGTCTTTAAGGTGAGCCGGAGCTGGGCAGTGAAAGCAGGTACACAAAAGGAAGTAAGGGTTTGAAAAATAAAACAAAAACAGAAAGGGAAAAAGGGTAAGGGTGGATGAGACTTCAGAGGAGGAGTAACATGCAGCAGTTTACTAATGGGAGAAAATGACTGCAGTGGATTACAGAAATTCATCTTCTGATTTCTGATGTCTCTCTACCACCACCTTGCTCCAGTAATCACACTACTTCCTGACAATGTGATCCCCTCACTAACGGTGAATTCAGTACAAGGAGACAAGCTGCTTGGGAGCGCATGGAGGAGATACTGGAACGGATTCAAGTCACATTTCAATCATTTCTAACTCACCTTGCACATCACAGATGTTTGACTTGCTAAACCATTTCCAAACGGTCTAATTGATATGAACTTTTTCTCAGACAAGCTTAGCCTTTCACCATGTTTGTAGTGTTGCCACATTATAACTCATATGCAAACATGTCATCACACAACTATATTATCACCATGAGGCAGATTCTCATCATGGAAAGTTTGATTTAGTTTATATTCATTTAATATATTATCCTATATTAACTTTTAATGTATCATGGATGATATGATGTGGCACAGTCCTAATCCAGACACATCTCCAGTATGTTGAAAGGCTTTTGATTTTAAGTTGGTGGCCAAAAATAAAAATGGAAGAATCATAATGAGGTTCCTGAAAGGTTATTCTGGTCCCACAATCAGGCAGATAAAGGAAGATACGAGGAGCTGATTGAGGAATGCCTGGCTTATCTATCGAGGAGCAGAACAGCCACTTGTCTGTGTCACATTCTCTCTCTCTCTCTGCTTTTCCTGTGCCTCACAGTGCCTCTCTTTCTCCTACTTTATGAAACCAACTTTCTCTTATCAAAGTATTTCAATGACACATACAAATTGAACAACTGAGGAAGGAAGAGAGGCTGGCGTGTTTGGTTCCAGCGTTTTGTGTGTGTGGCCCTGAGCACTGTTGCTCAAAACTAATTATTTTCACCATGTTACTGAACATCACTAGGGAGTCAGCACAATTTCAGAAAACATGGCTGCTATTTAGTGTGACATTATCATACAGGTCTACACACACACACACACACACACACACACACACACACAGAATGACAGCATTGGAAGTATAATCAATCTCAAGACTTCACAGACTTCCATTTTTTTCCTCATAAACAAGGACAACAACCTGCATCAAAATCATGTTGATCGATATGAATATGTTACATAATTCGTCTGGAGACGTGACAGATCAAATACTGTGACCTCAAACCCACCTCCCATCAGCAGGTGACGTGGAGGCGAGAAGGAGGCCCAAGTTCACGGCTGTGGGTTATAAAACGTGTGTATCTGTTTCATGACATTCACGCGCACACACAAACGAACGAGAGTGGTATTTTCAAAGGTGGTATTGATTGACAGAGAAGCCAGAAGCCAGGGAATAATGACTGTAGAGGTTTGGCGCTGTAGGACGTCAAACTTCTGACATTTTAAGAGGGAAAGCTTAGTTACAAGTCATACAAAGTGTGAAGAAATACACACACACACACACACACACACAGCACAGATCTTATTGGTTTTTTCTAGGTTTTCTTATTAAATATTGTTCAAAACCACAATTTTCACCCCAAATCTGCTGATGTATTAAGAAGCAACCACTGCATGAACTGTACACCAGAGTTCAGAGGATCATCCACTTGTTCCCTCTTACGGGCTTTGCTTTGATTATAAGCAGTGGAAAAAAACAATTTACTCTCCGAGTGATAAAAGGAAAGAGGATTTTTCTCCTTCTCCCCCCCTCCCATCGCTCTTTTTCTCAGTCTCTAATGGGCTTAATAAATTATTAAAACTGTGTTAAACAAGATGCAAAGTTTAATTAACTCGGGCTGCCCCTGTTGGGCTGGGAAATTAAACTTTTTACCACTCTGTCTTTTGTCTTCTCTTGGTCTAGCTAATATATGAGGCCACATTCATCAGTGTTTTAGTCTCATCCACTATTGAGATGAGAAGGAGAATGAATATTAATCTAACTAAGCCTTTGAAAAAAGATTCCTTACAAATAATATACACCTTGTATGAAGCTTTCCAACATCCAGTCAAACAATGACTATCATGGGATGCACTAGGTTTATGTGTTAAACTATGTAAACAAAATGAGTCCTACACAGTATACACAGGAAGTTAGTTTGTAGATGTAGAACTTCTATTGAAAAAATGAAAGATTTTAACCCCAAAACAATTTTCATGGTATTCATACTAATTAAAATTGTTAAGCTGGGACTTCAGGCCTGATGAATATAATAACAGTTTCAGGGGTATTACGAATGCCTCAATCTTTGCTTTCCCCTTCTTTCCTCGTTATCTGGTATTGGCCTTCAAAGACAAAGACAAAGAGAGAAAGCAAGACAGAAGTGGGAGAAAGGAAATGAGATGAGAAGCGAACAAGGGAGGAATGACAAAAGGAGGAGAGGATAAGTCAGCCCGCTTGCAGTGTCTCCTGTCCAACCTCATTTTCAGCAAGAATTATTTTTCATTAGTGTGCATCACACATCCTTACGATATTCAGCCACTCACAACCTGTTCTTTCCTCCTTTCCACTCAAATTCACTCTTGTTTCATCATCACCCCAGCATGTATAGACACACACACAGACTATACATTCCTTTGTTTCTCTCTTTAACTTTCTGCATCTAATTTCAATTAAACAAGTAAAGCACAGACTATCCCATGGGATTATAGTTTATGTGTCGCTGCAGTTTATATGTAGCATCATCATTCTCTGTGGAAGTAGCTGGGAAACCATCTTCCACTGTGATAAATGGTGCTAGATACTGCGTGAGTGCAATAATAGAGCTATACAACAACTCTTGTAGACACACAGATCCTGTCGCTATTGAACCCTTTCACCCCATCATTAAAAACATATCTTGTGTTTCTATTTCTGACTCTTGTGGAATTTGACTGCCACAAACTTTGTCCCATTCAGAATGTTCTGCCTTTTATTAGGTTCAGAGTAATAATTAGATCAAGTTGTATTCCATATTTTGCGGTCTTTTACTTTGAAGGGGTGGTAAAGACAGGATGTTGTGACAAGAAGTCAGCCATCTTGTAGTTTCTCTCAGCAAGCACTTGGACTTAAGTTCATCCGCTGACATCTGCCCTTTGTGTTCATGCTTTTGACATCATCGTCTGTAAGTTGTTTTATTTTCACAAGAAGTACAATATTGAATCTTTATTTGTGTGAAGAAATTCATGAAAAATGGGTATTTGTTGATAATTAGATGTTTGAATGATCGTTGGTTAAGTGCCATACAGTGACTACTCCATGTGCAATTCTTGTGTATGTGAGCTAATTTTAGCCATATTGTGACTGTTCTAAGGACAGGTTTATTTTCTGTTTTACAGTTTTTTACTCTGTTTTGGAGACATTATTGGAGCAATAAATTGGAGCTATGGACGCTACATCCTGACTCTGCACATGTTTCCGAAAGGAGTTAGGCTTACTGCTGAATTGTGTTAGATACACACAAGGAGAGCAGGACAGTAAAAAAAAAGACGATACGCAACTAGCTAACAACAACACGGCAGCTAGATAACCTCAAACATGGATGAACCATTTCAAGATGGAGCATCAGTAGGAAGTCGGAAAAGTGCCAGTTCGAGTAGATCATCCGTGAGTGCTGCAGCAGCAAAGGCCAGAGCTGTAGCAGAGGCTGCCCGTGCACGTGCAGCATTTGCAGAAAAAGAGAAAAGTATTAAAGTTGAAAAAGCTAAGCTTGAGGCAAATCTAGAAGTACTGAAGTATGAAAGAGAGGCTGCAGCCACTAACGCCCAAGCAGAAGCATTGGAAGCAGCAGCGGAGCTAGAGGACGAAGAGGTGCGTAGCAGGAAAAGTTATCACAGGTCACTTCAAAATGCACATGACCGTGTTAGCGACTACATTCAAAACCAAAATGCTTGTTATCACAAACACCCTGAATCAGCCCACTTGCCAGAGCCATCGGAGCAGTCTATTGAGCCTCGCCGCAATCTTCCATCACCGCTTGTTTACAGGGGAAAAGAATATATTGTCAAAAACTCCTGGCATGTTCTACCAAAAAATGAGTACAGACCAGGTTCCCCACATGCTCACCAGATGGGAATCAGCTACAATCCATCTGTTCAACCCGCTACTCGAAGTCACTCCCAAATCAGCAAAGAATCTGAGCCTAACAGTCCTAATCCCAGGGGAGATTCACCAAAGTACATGGATACGGTTCACACAAGTGTTCCAGAGTCTTCAGCCTTTATGGACATGGCAAAATATCTAGCACGGAAAGAGCTCGTCAGCACGGGCCTTTCACACTACGACGACCATCCAGAAACGTACAGAGCATGGAAGTCTTCCTTTTCCAACACAATCAGAGACTTAGATCTAACAGCAAGTGAGGAGCTGGACCTACTCTCAAAATGGCTTGGGAAGGAATCAGCCGAGCACGTCAAACGTCTAAGAGCAGTCAATCTAGTTAATCCAGTAGCTGCATTGAAATCAGTATGGAAAAGACTTGACGAATGTTACGGGGCTCCAGAAGTGATAGAGAGTGCTCTTTTTACAAAGCTTGACAACTTTCCCAAGATCACAAATAAGGACAATCACAAGTTGAGGGAGCTGGGAGATCTCTTAAACGAGCTACTTTCAGCCAAGGAGGATGGCTACTTGTCAGGCTTGGCATACCTGGACACCGCACGTGGCATAAAACCCATTGTGGAGAAGTTGCCATATAACTTACAAGAGAAGTGGCTTGCTCAAGGATCAAATTACAAAGAAACTTATCATGTCAGTTATCCACCATTCTCCTATTTCACCTCTTTCGTCTGTTATCAAGCTAAAACCAGAAACGATCCCAGTTTCACGCCTGCAGTAAACAATCTCCAGACAGAACGCACATTTTCGAAACGTACCAATCCCAGAACTGCAATCTCAGTGCACAAAACTAAGGTCACCAATGTCAAAACTCTAAGCGAAGCAGCATCAAAAGACGACATTACCAAACAGTGCCCTATCCATAATAAGCCACACCCCCTAAAAAAGTGCCGTGGCTTCAGATTAAAGACTCTGGAAGAAAGAAAGACTTACTTAAGGGAACAAGGCATCTGTTTTAGATGTTGCTCGTCCTCTTCTCATCTAGCTCGCGACTGCAAAGTCATGCTGAAATGTGATGAGTGCGATAGTGAAAGTCACATAACGGCTCTCCACCCTGGTCCACCTAAATGGGCAAGCAAACATTCAAATCCCTCACAAGATGATGGCGGGGAGCAAGGGACGCAGGATACTTCGGCTTCTACAGTTATCGGCCCTTTGTGCACAGAGGTCCATGGAAATAAAATCAAGTCAAAATCCTGCTCAAAAATCTGTCTCGTCAAAGTCTACCCCAAAGACCACCCTGAAAAGGCTGTAAAAATGTATGCAATGCTCGATGACCAGAGCAACAGATCTCTTGTCCGGTCACAGTTTTTTGAGGCATTTAAGATCAAAGTTAACGCATACCCCTACACGCTAAAAACCTGTGCAGGCCTCACTACAACATCTGGCAGGAGGGCAACGGGATTCCAGGTCGAAGCAGCTAATGGTGGTATTGGCCTTTCACTCCCAGAGCTAATTGAATGTGACGATTTACCAGACAATCGTGAGGAAATACCGACACCGGAGGCTGCTCTCCACTATCCTCATCTCAGGGATCTTGCTAAGAAAATCCCAGCCCTGGACGACGATGCCCAGATCATTCTTCTTTTAGGCCGTGACATTCTCCGCGCTCACAAGGTGAGACAACAGATTAATGGCCCTGGTGATACACCCTTTGCTCAAAGACTAGACCTTGGATGGGTATTGGTTGGTGATGTGTGTTTGGGGAAGGTCCATAAGCCAACAGTTTGTAGCAGCAAAACAAACGTACTAGAAGATGGCAGACCCACTCTTTTCAAACCCTGCATGAACCGCATCCATCTCAAACAAGCAATCAGCCCCAGTCGAGTGAATGGATCCATTCACATTTGCAGTAACGGTACTATGGACACCGACACTCTCGGCCTCACAGTCTTTGTGAGAACTCCAAACGATGACAAGCGTGCCTTCTCGATAGAAGACGAACAGTTCCTCAAAGTAATGGATGAACAGGTTTTTCAGGACAAGTCCAACAGTTGGGTCGCCCCTCTCCCCTTCAGGTCACCGAGACCTCCTCTGCCAAACAATCGAAACCAAGCCATGACACGTCTCTCTTCACTACAACGCACACTAGAGCGCAAGCCAAAGATGAAAGAGCAGTATGTTGCCTTCATGCAAAAGGTATTCGACAACAACCATGCGGAGCCAGCACCTCCACTGCTGGACGGAAAGGAGTGTTGGTATTTGCCATCGTTTGGAGTCTATCATCACAAAAAACCTGAGAAAATCAGAGTTGTGTTTGACTCTAGTGCAAAATGCAACGGCATCTCCCTGAATAGCATCCTGCTTACCGGACCAGACCTCAGCAACAGCCTCTTGGGTGTCCTCATTCGATTTAGGAGGGAAAGAGTAGCTGTGATGGCAGACATTGAACAAATGTTTCATTGTTTCATTGTGAGAGAAGACCACAGAGACTACCTACGTTTCCTTTGGTTTCGAGATAATGACCCCAGCAAGGACATTGTCGAGTATAGGATGAGGGTCCATGTGTTCGGAAATAGCCCTTCTCCAGCCGTGGCCACGTACTGCCTCAGAAGAGCAGCAATAAGTGGAGAACAGGAGTACGGGTCAGACACCAGACACTTCGTGGAGCGTGAGTTTTACGTAGATGACGGACTTGTCTCGACACCCACTGAGCAAGAAGCTATTACTCTGTTACAAAAAACCCAGGCTTCCCTCTCAGAGTCTAACCTGCGACTCCACAAGATTGCATCTAACAGCATCAGAGTATTGCAAGCGTTTCCGACCGGAGATCATGCCAATGACATTAAAGAGCTATACTTAGGGGCAGAAACAGTCCCTGCACAGCGAAGTCTTGGTCTGAGCTGGGAAGTTAAAATGGATACCTTTACCTTTCAAGTATCCATCAGCGACAAGCCATTCACACGTCGAGGAGTCCTCTCCACCATAAACAGTCTCTTTGACCCTCTCGGGTTCGTTGCCCCTGTGACTATTCGAGGAAAATCTCTGTTACGAGAACTCACATTAGAGGGAACAGATTGGGACGCTCCACTTCCCCAAGACAAACACGATGCGTGGAGGACGTGGAGGGACTCGCTACAGGAACTTGAACACCTTCATATTCCTCGTGCTTACACCCCCACCTCTCCTTCCAGAGCTAAGCAAAGACAAATCTGCATCTTCTCCGATGCTTCCACAAAAGCTATTGGTGCAGTAGCATATCTCAAAACCACAGATGAAGATGGTCGAGTTCACGTGGGTTTCATTTTAGGGAAAGCCAGACTTGCTCCCGTAAACGAACCCACCATACCCAGACTAGAGCTTTGTGCAGCGGTACTGGCTGTGGAAATGGCAGAACTCATTGTGCAAGAGATCGATCTCCCTCTGAACGCAGTCACACTTTATTGTGACAGCAAAGTGGTGCTGGGATATATACACAACCAGTCCAAACGTTTCTACGTGTATGTCCACAACAGGATTCAGAGGATTCGCCAGTCCACAGAGCTGAAACAGTGGCGGTACGTGCCCACCGAGGATAACCCTGCCGACCACGCTTCCAGATCTGTTCAAGCCTCGCTCCTCACTAAAACTAACTGGTTCACAGGCCCAGCCTTCTTGTACAAACCGCACACAGTAAGCGACCAGCACCAAGTATTTGAGCTTGTGGACCCGGACTCTGACGTTGACATCAGACCACACGTAACAAGTTGCATAACAAGCCACAACGATGAGTCACTCAATCCTAAAAGATTTGAAAGATTCTCCTCCTGGAAATCACTGCAAAGAGCAGTTGCAACCCTTATTCACGTGGCACAGTCCTTCAAGTCGACAAACAAGAACACCACTGGTTGTAGTGGATGGCACCAGTGTAAAAGACCTCACACAGTTGATGAGCTGTACAAGGCAACCACAGTGATCCAATGCACTGTGCAGAAGGCGTGCTTTCCTGAAGAACTTAAAGTACTGTCAAAGGGAGCGGAAGTAAACAAGAAAAGCCCATTGGCAAGATTGAATCCAGCTATCTCTCCAGAGGGATTGTTGAGAATAGGAGGCAGGTTCGAGCAAGCAGATCTGAATGAAAAGGAAAAACATCCAGTTATTTTGCCAGGCAAACACCATGTGTCTACACTCCTCATAAGACATTATCACGAGCAGGTTGAGCACCAAGGCCGCACATTTACTGAAGGTGCTGTAAGAGCTGCCGGCGTTTGGCTGATTGGTGGCAAAAGATGCATAGGCAGCATCTTGCACGGATGTGTCTCCTGCCGAAAACTCCGTGGGAGAAGAGAGAGCCAAAAAATGTCAGACCTCCCACAAGAGCGACTGAGCATCTCACCTCCTTTCACATACACTGGTGTGGATGTCTTCGGCCCCTGGTTCGTCACCGCCAGACGCACAAGAGGTGGTGAGACAAAGAACAAGCGCTGGGCGGTTCTCTTCACTTGCTTGAGCACACGTGCAGTCCACATAGAGGTTGTGGAATCCATGGACACTTCTTCCTTCATAAACTCCCTGAGAAGATTCTTTGCAATTCGTGGCCCCTCCAAACAACTACACTCGGACTGTGGAACTAATTTCGTCGGAGCTTGCAAAGAGCTGCAGTTTAACAAAGTGCAAAAGGAGTTGAACGTTCAAAGATACACTAACAGTCAGGGCTGCTCATGGCACTTCAACTCGCCTCACTCTTCCCATAAGGGTGGGGTGTGGGAACGTATGATTGGAATTGCAAGGAGGATTTTGGACTCAATGTTAACGCACACTCCCTCTTCTAGATTGACTCACGAAGTCCTATGCACTCTTATGGGAGAAGTGATGTCAATCATCAACTCCAGACCTCTGGTCTCAGTTTCCTCTGACCCAGAAGTACCTCAGATACTCACCCCAGCCATGCTTCTCACCCGTAAGCAATGTGTGCCACCTCCACCTGGGGAGTTCACTGAGAAGGACATGTACAAGCAACAGTGGCGTCAAGTGCAACGACTGGCAGACCAGTTCTGGTGTCGCTGGAAACGTGAATACCTGCACACATTGCAAGTTCGACACAAGTGGCAAGAGTCCAGTCGCAACATCGAACAAGGAGACATCGTCCTGCTAAAAGACAGTCAAACCTGTCGTAACGACTGGCCTATGGGTCTTGTCACCAAAACCTTTCCTGGACGGGATGGAAAAGTCCGCAAGATCGAGATCAAGACAACTAAGGATGGGTACCTGAAGAAGTTTCTTCGGCCCGTCACAGAGATCGTTCTTCTTCTGACAACAAAGGACTAAATGTTTTGTGCATAATGTTTGTAGGTTTGTATGGTATCCTCACACATACCAGACGGGGAGTGTTCTGCCTTTTATTAGGTTCAGAGTAATAATTAGATCAAGTTGTATTCCATATTTTGCGGTCTTTTACTTTGAAGGGGTGGTAAAGACAGGATGTTGTGACAAGAAGTCAGCCATCTTGTAGTTTCTCTCAGCAAGCACTTGGACTTAAGTTCATCCGCTGACATCTGCCCTTTGTGTTCATGCTTTTGACATCATCGTCTGTAAGTTGTTTTATTTTCACAAGAAGTACAATATTGAATCTTTATTTGTGTGAAGAAATTCATGAAAAATGGGTATTTGTTGATAATTAGATGTTTGAATGATCGTTGGTTAAGTGCCATACAGTGACTACTCCATGTGCAATTCTTGTGTATGTGAGCTAATTTTAGCCATATTGTGACTGTTCTAAGGACAGGTTTATTTTCTGTTTTACAGTTTTTTACTCTGTTTTGGAGACATTATTGGAGCAATAAATTGGAGCTATGGACGCTACATCCTGACTCTGCACATGTTTCCGAAAGGAGTTAGGCTTACTGCTGAATTGTGTTAGATACACACAAGGAGAGCAGGACACAGAACCCTTAAGGATCAACTGAGAAATAAGAGCCTCATAAAATCGTACAGTTTTATTGTGATCATTTGATGACAAATAATTAATTAACCAAACATGTAGCTGCAATTTACCTAGTAAAGACATTACTGGAGAGAGGTACCTCATGAATGCATTATGTACACTATGGTCACGCATCATTTAACAGGATAAGATCTCAGAAGCTAATGAAAAACATCTTGTGCTGTACATTTGGAGAGTTATTAGATACATTATCTATTCCAAGTAAATGGAAAGAGATTCATTTCATGGGCATCACAGTTGAACTCCTTATCGTGTCTTTTTCAAAGCAGGCCAACATCTAGGAGAAAGTTGTCACTGTCTGATGGTTTAAACCCTGCACAACACTGCTAGACATCAGTACGGAAACACAGATAAACTCAAGATGAATAAATAGACTCATATTATAATGAATGAATATTGCCCTGTGGAATCAGCACATTCAGAAATCCAGTGATATAACTCAGCACTAAATAGGGACCTGTAGTATGCCCTGAACATAGAGATTTTATTACCAGTTGGACTTGTGGGAAATATATACACAAGCATATTGCCCTGCAGATTATGTGGTGCAACAAAGCCCAAAGCAAATGGAGTTAAGACTGCGCTGCAGAATGAGGGGTAGAACACAGTTCTTTGTCACATTTCTGATTTGGTAGAAGAGTGTTTGCTGCAGGCAGCTCCAGTTGTGCTGCTGAACCAGAGCCAACTCTAGCTGGCAGCCACAATTACCTTTATCATTTAAGCATGAAGAGTCATTAAGTATGAATGGGAAATTGGGCAGGGTTAGACAAACAAAGCAAGAGTGTGCTCATAATAAAAATATGTTTATAGCTGGCAAAGGCAGCGTGGAGAGAGGGAGAGAGATTAAGAAGGTGGGAAATCACTATGTACAGTAAAACCTGTGGTCATAGTTACTCAGTATGTGTTTGCATATGTGGGATTCTCCTTAACTCAATAACAGAGTAGCACAGTGTGCTTGTCAGACCATTTGAACACACATCTGTATTAAATTAAATCTGCTGCCCAAATCTCCATGGGTACCCTTAGAGCCTAACACGCATTTCCTTTGAGACCGTCTGCCTCCATAGCGACAGATGGGGAAAACCAGCCATAGGTACATAAATATACTGTATCACTGTTTCTAACCTGTAATCTGACAGTTATGTTATATGTTTGGTTAAGTGCTAGCCTCATAATTAGGTTATCAGTGTCCTTCTTTGTGGTTCACTGGTAGCAGGTGAAGCTTATCACTAACTCAAAAGCCCAGGTGTGACAAGGCACCCTGAGTACCACTGATTGACTACCCCTGGCGTAGATGTACAGCAAACGTACATCAAATGATGTAAATCTTTCTTTGGCAGCTCTCTAGCCTGTGGAAAAGCAAACCAGTTTTTAAAAGATTTGGAAGTTCTTGCAAATCTGATGACTCAACTTTGGATCAGCACTAGCATCAACTAGTTGGTCCAAGTCTTCCTTATTTACATGGTTCAGCAGCCTTTGCTTTACCCATTCCCAAAAAAACAGAATAAAACAAAACAAAAGTAAACAATGGGAACTGTTTTCCTAGGATGAATAAGCCTTACCCATTTCTTCCACAAAACACAGGAGCTGTAATCTGTCTGGTCTCGTGTCAGCTGGGTTTAATCAGATTTTTGTGCTACTTAGACACAAGACAGAAGCAACAGATATAGTTTAGCAGAGATGAAAGGGGCATGTCCCTTGATTTGAAAGAGAAGGAGTGAAAGACATCAGAGAGCAGCATCAGTATTACCAGTAACACCCCCAGGCCTAATTTCCTAATCACATCTCTAATGAAGATGAATCTCTGGCCTGTGTGAGTGCACGCAAGCATTCATGTTATTTTTAATGAGCAGGAGCATTTGCAAGTGTTCAGTCTAATAAATTATACCTACATATACAGTATCAAAGATACATACAAACATATGACTTTATTTCAATATATGAGCACAGTAGTCTATGTCTATGTGTGTGTGTGACTATTTGATCGTTTTTAGTGTGTCTCTGCATTATAAATCAGCATTTATTGTAAAATACAAGCTGCGCTTAACCCTAGTAAGTTACTGTGATGGCTGATGAATATATATAATATGAAAGCAAAGTATTGGTATCATTAGATAAAACTAAATGTCAGCTCAGCTCTACAGTTAGGATGCTGAGGCTGCTGCTAGAACAACCGATTATTACTGCAGATATATATTTCATGGTGCACATGTTGTGTAGCATGAGAAATGCAAACTGAGCTGCATTTCTGATAATACCATGTCACTTCACCTCCCGTTTAGCTTTTCTCTCATATGTATTTTTTGAATCTCACTTTTGTTTTCCCTTTGCATTTCTGTGTGTGACAGGTGTGTTGGCATTGTGTTTGTGCAGAACAGCTGGTTGTCGAGATTGCCACAAAGCATTTTGTGGCTCTGAACATGTTGATGTGTTTATGGGGAAGGAAAGTAAAAGGGATAAAACACACAAAGCGAGAATGACAGAGGTAAAAGAAGGAAAGCAAATGCAGAAGCACACAAAATAGAAAAATGCTTTTCTAATAACAAAACCACAGGCAATAAGGGAATCTATAGATATGAATAAACATGCAACTATACATCATTGTACTGTATTTAGTCCAGCTGCCACATACTGTACAAACTAGAGGAAAAAGACAAATGAGTCTGTTGATCCAGTGAGCTGGTTGGACAGAATTTGAAATTAGAAATTTGGAACATGGGTTTATATTGGTATATTTACATAATCCAGATGGCTAGTCATAAATAAATAAAACCAGTACAGTCTGTCTGTGATTGGATTGATAACCACATCATTCACTTGAATGAAAACGAGGACTAGGCAATGAAACGTAAGGAAGTGTAACCAGAAACTAATTAACAGGAAGAGTCTATAGAAGAGCCATTACACAAGTCACAGAACGCAGCGTATAAAGGTTAACAGCTGATGTGTGCTTACTCTGAAACATATTACAGTCATCATCATGCATTATAGAAGAGTTGGACAGCATCTGGTTGCAGGCAGACACAAACAAGCATACACACATTGGCAAACACACACACACACCACAACTGTTATAATAATTTGCATGTGCTCAAAACCCCCCTGGGGAGGAACATAACAGCTGATTAACCAGCTATCAGGCCCTATGAAGTCCTACTGCTAATTTATGACAGACATTATCACCAAAGCAAACACGCATACCAGCACTTTCCACCTCTCTCCTCTGTACCGAAGGTTCTTAAGAACATTAGTGTTACTGTAGGTTGTTATCAATTGGGCAGTGAAGTGGATAAATACATTTTGGTAACTTAGTTTGAGGATTAAAGCACAAAATGTTATCGGTTTGCTGAGCAGTCCCTGACTCTAACATCATATCTGCTATATAGACATGACAGTGGTGTCAATATTTTCAATGTTTTGTTTGAAGAAGCTGCACAAAATGTTAGTACACCCACCCCCACAGATGCCTCCTTTTTTTTTTTTTTTTTTTGGCTGTCCACATAATCACAAATTGTTTTTTGGCATATAAAATGGATGGATGCAGGACACAGGTGTTTCAAACTGGTTTCTGTTTGGTTGGATTTAAAAGTTCGGTTCAGCTGAATACTGTGGCCTCCGAAAAAATATTGCGCCTACAGCCTAAAAAAAAAAAAAAACGATATACAACATTATGGAGATTTATTCCTCTGCAGAGTAAACACAACACACAGACGTGCTGATAAACTTAACTTCAGGGCTTCAGCTTTGTACTGACACTGTCCCACAGACACGCATCAGAGATCCTATCGTAGTAGTGTAATGGCAGGGCTGAGTTTAGAGACTGTGAGCGCTTTTGTTACTTGTTGTTCTGCATAAAAGTCACTCTGATGCTGGACATTTTACTTCTTTGAAACATGTAACAAAAGAGTTAACATAACTGTGGTGGGAACCTTGACGTTCCGTGAATGTTCCTTTAGTCTATTTGCTTTTATCTTAACCGATGTTCAATGTGACCCACGTACTTATCATCTTCACTCTCTACTGTCATGTCAACCATAGCTGTCTCCCCATAGACAAATCTCTGTGGAGCCCAAAGACAGTACTCTTTGTTCCGGCTCTCCTTCAGGTTCACAACCTCCCACTTGGATGCAGGGGTAAATATGTTTGTTACACACTCACTATCTTCACTCTGTATGACTGTTTGTCTTTCTTTGTAAGGAAATGAAACTCACAAAGACGGTTATTATTTCACCTCTCACCAACAGTAGAACTGTTAACTACAAAACCCACACAGTGACTGTAAAAAAGGAAGAGACACATGCTTCTAGTGTCAAAGTCAGACTTCTTGTCTTTCCAGCAGAAAAGAGCTAACGGAGACTCTTGGCTCTGATTCTTTCTGGGCTCTGCTGAGCGATGACAGTCGGCCTCCACCGACTTCACTCCAGACAGGGACACAAACACCCATGAGGACACTTGTCTTTTGAATGGGCACATTTTATGTGGATCAATGAGATATTATAAAACAGGTGTTGTCTTTGTTAATTCGACGAGTCCTCCATTGTGACGACCCTCCTGCTCTGTTGATAACCTGGCAGCTACATAAATGAGCACACTACTCTGTTGTTTACCTCTTGCTTCATGACTGACAAGCTTTTGCATTGAGCAGGAAAAAGGCAATTGAAGGCGCACAAAGTCCTGAGATGCACATCTACACACATACACGCTTACAGTTTGACTGCAGTTGTTTTACTTACTTATTATTCCTTCACTTTGGAGAAAACAGAGGATGAATTTAATTTGCATCAACAACAGGGATGTCCCTCTGTTCACATCACACTCCCTGTGTGTCTCTCTCTCTCATTTACACACACACACACACACACACACGCGCACAGTCAAACTTTAAGGCAATTTAGCTTATTTGAAACTCTTTTCAGTGCCAGAGGAAAAAAAAAATCAAAATACAGAAGTCACATGTGACTGGGGCTGCTGCAGTAAAGTTTCAATTATGGAAATCACACAACTTGTGTGTACTTTTCAGACTGCAGCACCAAAACATACAGAACGGAAACTTTCAAAGTAATTCAACAAAGCTCTGAGGAAAAAAACGTACTGCCAAAGAACTTGGGATCTATCAGATTATTTTCCTCACAGCACATATGAGGAGAAAACAACATGCAAAAACAAAAGATGAGTCTTACACCAGCACCCATCAATACTTGGGCTTTCTTTACCACTGGGACAGGCTGCTCTTAAAGTGAATGAGTACTGTTGTTTGACATTTACAAGACTTAATCAACCTGGAAACTGTTGGTAACAGTGGTGATACAGCTAACCTTTAAGACTTCTGTCACATGTGTCAATCATTACTCCAACTCAAACGTGGAGACCTTTGAGATGTTACCGGTGACTTTATTTGCAGTTGAGAACACAAAAATCTGAGCTTATTTAATTTTCTTTATTCTGCTACTTTCAAATGTAGCCTAGTCCATTTTAAAATACTCACACACTTGAGGATGAGATTAAGTCATCACCCGTCCAAACACTGATTGTGCTGGAGCTGCCCTTGGGGAACGATTTGTGGTTTGGTTTCTTACTCAAGCACACTTCAGCACTGGGACAAGAGCCGCAGATTGAAATGCCAACTCTGGGATAAATGATAACCCACTTTGCTGAACCTGCTGAGCCATGTCCCTGTGTAGTAATCCCTGTGCAGATCTGTCACTTTTGTTTCTAAGCTAAATGAAAACACCAGCCTTCAAATGCACTTCTGCATCCATCAGTACGTGAACACTGTACTGCACTGTAACACCACCGTGTTCTGTGCTGCTTCTCCCTGATGCCAGTCTGTTGCTGGTTCACACTGTTAAGTCCAATATAGAAAAACCAATCTAATGCAAACACAGGTGTTGAGATGAGTAGCTCAAAAGCCACTCCGTTAAGTTGTAGATGTACAATGTACTGTGTGATTCACAGGATGACAACTGTGCTTTTAGTGGATTGATTGATTCGAGTTAATGATTCTCAAAATAATGCAATCCATCTGTTTGTTCTGAACATCTGAAGGGTTAGAAAGCAGGTCTGAAAGAAAACTGGGGTCGCGTAGGGGCACTATCGTGACATTTGTCCTTTTAAATACTGTTAGATGCTGGTGACATTTATGTCCTGTTTGTGTCTCCGTATTGATCTACCAAATAGATGTACAAGTAGCACCAACAGTACTTTATCTTTACTGTAGTAACACCTATTTACTGGAGACTCTCCCTGTACAGTATATCAGCACTTAATCCCTGATTCATGACTTTGGCTTTAAACTTTTATCAGTGCATCTCCAGGCATTTGTCTCTCTTCCTGACGCTCACTCAGGCTTCTAATAGCATCATTCCGCTGGGGGTAGATACGTGTGGCTATGTGATAAGGAGCTGGGAGAGCAAACAATGAAATCTGTCTCCATCTCCTCCCACTGTCACAAGCGGTTATGATCCACTAGTAGATCTGGAAGTCAGTTCCACTGAGATACCAGCATGGCTGCTATCTCTGATCTACAGAGGATGCAGAGTCTCATCAGATGCTGATGTTACTCCTGCGTTTATCGTGAGTATATTTCTAATGAAAGAGTTGGTGACAAAAGCCATATTTGTGATGCTCAATGACCCTGTTTCAAGGATATAAGAAGAGGTTCAATATTTCTGTGGGGATGTTTAAGGTTTTAGTTTCACTCACTGTACTGTCAAGGTAGAAATATAAGAACTAAGAATTAATTTAGTTTCCTTACGATGCATGAAACCTAATCAAGATCCATTTAATGCATTTTGCTCATATTATTCTATAACATACGCTGTTTGCAGTGGTAGGGGTTTGTATTTTATACCTAATTAGTTATTGATCTTATTCTGCTGATAAATTTAGACACTTTGTGAGTATTGATCATATCTCATAAGGAGCACACGGTTTAGTTTGAAACAGCTTATATCTCACAGCTTGCTGAAGAAACCGTAACACAAAATGCTCATTCATGCATTCATTAGTATTGTTTTCACTGTATTGTTGGTATTATTTCACTTTGCCTCATTAAATTAACTTTCTAAAAGCTTTTACAACATCTTTTTTTCTGAAGTTGAATACAAAATAAAGACATTACTGCAAAACACTGCATGGAGACTTGGAGAACTAATGACAATGCCTTCAGTTTAACAGTTTTAACCAGAATTCAAGTGTTATTTTAGGTAAAGACCACACACAGTTTTGTAACACTGTAAAATACTTTAGTTCATCCAATTATGTACAGTGCTGATAAAAAATAACCTTTCAGTGTGGAGTGGCAGAAAAGAACAGGAAAAAGGTGTGTGTGTTAAGGTATTGTGGCTGCCTAGTGTTAGCTGGCTTTCAGTTTGTGTTAAATATTAGCTCACCAGTGTGAACCCACGTCACACAACACATAACACAACTTCTCGCACTATTAAATAAAAAACAGAAAATGAAAAAAATGAAACCTTTCTGTAGACCGTGGTGTAGCTACGAATCTACACATGCAGGCACAACAAGGTAAAGCACTGGAGCCGGAGTGTGTTGGAATAAATGTGATAATGTTATAATGACATATCCCAACAAGCTAGGAAACAACGGGTCGTGGTTTACTGATGAAGCTGCTGTTTGCATTTGCTTCTCTTTACCCTGTTATTGAAGACCTCTACTCCATGCTAGAGAAACTTCTGTTTTTAAAATAACAAAAGTTAAAAAGAAACCCTCCTGATAAATAATTCATGTCTTCGTGCTGTTACAGAGTTCTATTCAAACTTGGACAGGTTATAAATATAAAGATATAAAGTTTCCCTCAGCTACAATAGTGGTCTGTTGCTCATTCTCTGCGGGTTTTCCCATCTTTCATTTTGTCTTCAGCTCGTCCGCTTTCCTTCTGCATGACCAGAGGGCACTCTTCCACCTGCTCACATTGCTTCTGACACTATCCTTATTCATTTATTTGCGGTAGAGGTATGATTTTATTTATTAGGGCCTGAGATTGAAGTGCTTGCCAGATCACAGATTTGATCCCCTGTTCCTGAAATGTGCAGGCAAGTGCTGACAAATCTTGTTAGCCATCTGATGACACCTGCTCCAAGATAATTGCTTTCAAAGCAACGAATGTCCTGCTACACGTTTCCTCTCATCTTTTCCATATGCACTCCCTCTCTTTCTGTCTAGTTAGTCAACTACCTCAGTCAGGACATACACCCTTCCACAAACTTTCAGTACTTTGCTCAGAGTTTCTTTTAAATCTCAGTGTCCACTTCCATCATTCTTTGAGTTCCACTTTCTCAGGCACTCTCACATACATTTCCATCTTTTTTTTCCCACATTATAGAACAGAGAAGCTTAGACTCTTCTTTTTCTTTATCTCCCTAATCCAGTATGTAATCCACAGCTAGAGAAGAATATTATTTGCTTTATGAATATAACCTTTTCACAGCACACATTCACATCACAGTGACCTTGGACGACATACACAACACCAGCACACTGAAACTTTTCTCAGTTGTAGAAGTACATTGGATGTTGATGTTAATAATAAGACATCAAATTTGTCTTGAGCAGTACATTTTATGACTCATATTCTTTGCACTGGGCACAAACAGGCCTCTTCTCTGATTTTCCGATGCTCCAGTGCACAACACACAGACACATCTGGCAAAAAGAAAATCGGAAGAAATCAGACAAACTCCCTCGTGGAGTGCCCTGCTGATCCTGATGTGAGTCAGCTCTTGTTAGGTATGGGGTTTTTAAGCTCCCCCTTAGTGTCCCTCTTATTCGTCTTTAATCCTGCTATAACCAACCATCTGCTTTATTTTGCAGCATTAACATCAATTTTCACTGGGTGGCTTCTCTTCAGTAATACGTTTGTTCTCAGTGGGCGATTTGTTCAAAGATTAGATTTTGTTGACGGTGTGTTAAATGTTTTCAGCTGCAATGGCAGTTTTATTTTCTTTATCCTATAAAACAATCTAAAACAATTTACTACTACTTATATCAACTTACATAAAGTGGAAAGCAGAATTTAAATTTTGCAGGTTGTCAGATCATAATTTAACATCGAAACAACATTCATATTAGGTGATGTTACTGTTTTGACCTTGACACCCGTTGTGTATCCTATATTTATTATATTTGAAGAGTCAGTGTTTTTTGCCATGTCATTCTTTGCAACTCCTGAAACCATGACTCAGTAAGTGTTCCTACTTTATGCTATATTTTCAACCTATTTCTTCATTGTGTGTTCGTTCTCTTCTTCTTCCTTTTATCTTTCTGCTTGTTAGATGTCCATCTGCGAGATGAGAGGCGGCTTTGCACTCATGTCTCAATTTAACAGAACAGGGAACCGGTGACTGCACCTTCCTGGCATGCACTTCACATCAAAGTGGTAACATGTAAACACTCACTTGTGGGAAAATGCAAGAGAGAACCATCTGGGTAGAGTGAAAAGAAAACACACCACGAGAGCTCAGTCAGCAGCATTTCATTAATAACAATGCAAACAGAGCCGACTCACTGTTGCATGCAGCTCCATGCGTGCTTGTATGTTCTTTCAGTGGACGACTCTGAGCGGAAGCATGCTGATCTGTAAACTCCAGAGTAATTAATGAGCCTACTGTGCATCACAAGGACGTGAGAGGGAGGACAGAAGGACAGAGGGATGAGAAAAATTAGAGGCCTCAATGAGAAAGCTGTGTTTAATTAGTCTCATACAGAGGATTGGCCATCCTGTGGGACCCGCAAGTCCTTCACAAACTGTTACACCAATTACCAATGTGCGGTGAGAAGAACACATAAATGAAAGGAGGAAAGAGGAAAATGACTTTTCATGCATTTCTTGTTGTAATCACGTTTGCAAACACTGCAAATGTCATGTTATTATGGTGATAAACTGAACAAACAAGTTTGGTGGTGAGTGATAGAGTAAAAGAGTGGGACCCAGTGGACCCAGTGGAGAGGAGGAACACAGTTTGCACTGCACACTGTTCCAGTTGGTAAGCTGTGAGATTACACCTGTGTTTGCTCCGATACAGGCTGGGCAGAGCTCAGTCTTCATCTGGCTGACAAACACACACAGATGGAGGGGCATGTCTCAGAGCCTCAGAGACTGTCACTCCTGGACCTAGATGTCCTAGAGCTTTTTGAAAAGGTGTGACTCTGAACTCACATGAGATGACACAGACTCTCTTTTCCTTCAGCTCTCAGCAGTATGTATCACTATCTCAAAAGCCATGTTGCTCTCATCTGCAGATGCACTCACTGCCATATTCCAGTTATTTCTCTTGTACATGTAGCATTTTAAATACAGATTTAGCACTTTATAGTTTAAGAGAGTCTAAAAACCCTTTTTCATAAGCCTCTTAGCATTTGAAGGTGCTGTTCCATGTGCATGCACACATCACCTCTGCTTGAATAGATTCTTTCTATAATGCCTTCTTCTTCTCCAGATTTGGCTGATTGGTGCTGTCTGCATCAGTCTCTGCAGGTACTCCGTGCAAAAATACACCTCAATTTTTTATCTTTCACATCCTACTATAACAGTTAAGAAGAAAACTGAGATGAGAAAAAGGAAGATGTACACGGATGAGGGATAGGAAAAAAGGGAGCAAGTAGGGGGGTCAAGGAGAGAGCAGAAAGATTTAAGGACAAGTAGAAGTTAATGGCAGATTAAAGGATCTGTTTCAAGGTTGAGCCACTAAAACAACAGTGAAAAGAAAGATGAAAAGGTGTGAAGCAGGAGGAGAGAGATGGAAACGAAAACCTGGAGCAGATGGATGGCACAATAACGTAGAAAGAAGAAAAGGTTAATGGTACAGGTAATGAGAGAGTGTCAGAGAAGCAATGAAACAAAGAGAAAAATGTTGGGGAAGAAGGAAAGGGTTGGAGAAGGAAAGAAAAAAGAAAGGAAGTGAGGGATGGGAGGTCCCAAAGTTAGAATAGAAAAAGAACAAAAAACGTTTTTCCGGTCTTTTACCTCAGTACTGACAGACTTGTTGTGAGATGCTGCAACAGATTGACATCACAGCCCCCCACCAGGGGAGACAAGTGGCCACTCTGCGTGACTGATAACACAATACACACGCAAACAGTTACACACACCCACAGTCAGACGTGTACATGGAGATCATACAGATACATGTGCAGAACGTGTGCATGTGCACAGAGCACAGAGACAACAGCACAGGAGAGCAAGAGCGCGGCAGAGTGGAGAGCGGCGGAAAGTGAACGAGAACAAGAGGTGACGGAGAGGGCGGTTGCCACGGCAACCAGAGCCTCTGATGAAAACTGCCTAATCAGTGGGTGGACAGTCAGATACCCCGGGTGATTCCCCAAAGACATGTGCTCGTTTCCCCTGTAGATCACTGGAACAGTTTTACATGAGTGATCCGAATGTGACACAGTGTTAAAGCTGCTACTGTGAGTATAAACACGCACACACACACACACACACACACACACATATGCAGAGAGAGGTCGTCACTGCACTTGGTTGTAAAATTCATCTGTCTGCATTACTAAAGTTTAATAAGGTATTACTCTATATTTCAGCTTTTTATTTTCATTAATACATTCAACTCATTTTCCCTGAATAGTTTGACAAGGATACCTTATAAAGCATCCTTACCCTAATATGACTGATATTGTAATGGATGGAAAATCAAACCCAGTGGAGGAAAAACAACAGGGTGAACTGAGTAAAAACTAAACCTTAACAGAACTTATAAATCCCCCATAACAAGGCTGCAGAACAAGAGGAAGGTGTAAACACGAGCAGAGCAAAACAGGCCTGGACTAAACAGCAGGAACTTGGGCGTATCACACGGAGGGAACAAAAACAAGGCATAAAAAACCACCAAAGAGGACGGGAAGCTA
Organism: Anabas testudineus; assembly: GCF_900324465.2. Lineage (NCBI taxonomy): Eukaryota > Metazoa > Chordata > Actinopteri > Anabantiformes > Anabantidae > Anabas > Anabas testudineus. The sequence goes on from NC_046619.1 coordinate 12,088,728, forward strand.
ACACAACCAAACAAAACTCAGTCCAATAACCAACTCACATGAAAACCCAGCATATTAGCCCAAAACAAGAGCAGGAGGCCGAGTTAAAGAAGCTTTTTCTGCATATAGAAACTCATCATTCTGTCTGTGATATGAGACCAAGTAACATCTATACTTTTTGCATTGTATTAATTGAAGTGTAATTTTATCCCAAACGTCTCCACTGCCCACATCCTTCCCCCTACAACAGATAATGTCGTCTCCTTTAAGTCGCCATGTGCTTTCCTCAATCTCTCTCTCCTCTGCAGCCATTGTGTCTCCTGCGCACTTAGACCTTCATTAGGCCAAGGAGACATATGATGGGCAATTTTGTTCCACAGGGCACTCACATACACACAGACAGATCAGACCCACAACACGTGTGGCACTGCTGAGCTTACATACAGTATGTCCATCACAAATTAGGTGGGTGATTTAAGATGTCAGACACGCTCATCATTCTCTGTGGCTGCCTGCCCTGCTGCTACCTGTGAATGCCATGCTTGTTAGTCTCACTTTTTGTGCACCATGTTCCGGGATGACATGCATCCCGCTTTCCGAACTTTAATTCCAGCTACCGGTGAGCCATCCAATCGAGCTGTGGAGTAGTTGTTGCCCTCATCGTTTCTGTCTGGTAGAAATTAAATGTCCGCCTGCGACTCTGGCAGGTTGAGCCATGAGACCTGTTCCAATTTTTTATGGTGGTAGTCATGGACATATGTCTTAATACAGCCCTTTACCCAGCTCACTTTTAACAGGAGCTTTTGTCACATTTATGAGCAACAGGGAAACTTCTCTGCCTTTGGATTTTTATCTTAGCTTATTGCTAAGTTAAGGAAAAGCACGTGTGTGTGTGTTTGCGAACACGTGTGCAGCATGATCTGCATATTTACTGGCACTGAGCTCTGAATCCGCTGAATGATACTTATTAATCTTTATGAAAGCCACTGGTTTGGAAGGACAACGCCTATTTATATTGTACATATAGGTACTTTGGTGTGACAAGTTAAAAGAAACGTTGAAGAAAAAAAATATGTTGCTTATATGTTTACCTTCTTAAAGTAGATGAGGTGATCTACATCGTTGTTGTATCTGCACTCACTGCACACTAGCTTAGCATTGAGACTGGAAGCAAGGGGAAATAGCATTCAATCTATTTTCCTTTAAGAAAAGATGAAAAAAAGCTAAGTCATGTCAGAGTCTGACACATATGTAGATGTCTTCTGAATTGTCATCTTTGCAGTAATTCCAAGATTAAACTTTAATTGCACTGCAATCTGTCATTAATTCTGTATTACCTTCCATTTCGATCCTATCCATTATCCAGTTACACACTCCAGCACCCTGCCATCTACAGTTTTTTTTGTCAGAACCATGTGCTGCGGTTTTTCATACAGTAAATGTGCTTTATTATGCATACAAATAGAACGTGCACGCCTGAAGGCACTGATTACATATGGTGGTGCACATTACACTCGCATCCTGGTGAGAGATCCCAGAGCGAGCCAACACGAGCGGCGTGGCCTGCACTGATGAGCTGTCAGATTAAGGATTACCATGAAGCCCCATTAAAACTCTCAGCAGCACAGTTCCACTTTGTGCTCCCCCATCAGCTGTCTGTCAGAGAGACAGAGCATCAAGCCTATCAGAGGGAGGGGGGGATGGCATAGAGAGCAGGAGGTGAGAGGAGGAGAGGAGAAGGATGGCAGGAAACTGGCACATTATAAGACTTGATTTAGGCAGTTGTATAGGCTATTCAACAGCTTATGTTCCCCACATATCAGCTTCCTCCATCAGACCAGTGGTACAATTCTACACTGCACTCCAGAGGTTGGAGTGGGAACTTCAATTCTCAGGAAAGGAAATGATAACCACTGGTTAATGTTAGGGAACTCAGTATCTCAAAATGAGTCATTTCAAACACCTGATACAATTTCAATATCATTTATTTCTGCAGGGATCAAATAAAATACTCACAGCAGCTAATAAAACTATCTCGGATCTCTGTTGTCTATTGTTTTTACTGATTATGCAAAGAAATGCAAAACCAGAGCTAACTGAGCTACTGTTAGCTACTGTTGTCATAGACAACAGACAAGTGACAACTCATGCTCAAATAACACATGTATACAAATATCTGTATGCAAAGACTAATAGATAAAAAAAATTATTTCAGTTATGAGCACAGAAAAAGTTAGAAACTATAAGAATCAGAGGCCACGACTCTGCATACTACTGCAGTACTTGAAGTGCACTTTTACACTCTGCTATTGTTACCAGACATCAAGGACACACTTATATAAAAATATTCATAGCATCCCCTAACCTCGAAACAAGAGAAGCACAAACTTTGCTGACCAAAGGCAAATTGCTGGAATGAAAAAACTGTCTTTGTGCAAAGAAATTTACTTTGGAATTTCCACCTCATTTATCTCTATTGTTTTGAGACATGAAACTAAAGGCAAAGACACACATCAGCTTCATTTTCTAAATCCAAAGAGCTTTTTAAAACCTCCAGATCAATTAAAGTGTAGTGTTGACATGGCAGCACCTCTACATTATGCACAGTAATGATTTGTTGTGTTGGCAGATGTGAGGGTGTGAAGGTTTCAGTGACCAAGGGAACAGGAGGAATTGAATTTCATGATGAAAGTATCGCATCGACAGTTCCACAGCCATGAGTTACATTTCGTGACTCTGCTGATTGGCTGCCATCTGGATGAACAGGATACTGACTAGGAGTGAGAGATGAGCAGAAAGTCCCTGTGGATGTGACACGATGTTGTAGCTGACACTTCCTTGTGGCTTAAATCACCAGTGCAAGTGAGAACCAAAAAGTCACTGAAGCTTTTATTCCCAGGGGGAGCAGTTCGCCTCTATAATGTGAGAAACCCTAAAATCCAGCACGTACAGTGGAAAGAAAAGATCTGCAAACACTTTGGAATTGCTGAGGCGTCTGGATTGTGCATTTAAACACACTGAAGCTGGATGTCCAGTCTTAAGGAGAATAGTCACAGAGCTAAATTGTCTCCATTTGCTGTGGACTAACTAACTAATAGATGAAGTCCTTCAAAACACTTTGTAACCATATGAGAAATCACATATTACTGAGTATATTGTAAGGCTTCGCAGAGCTTTCTTGCGACTCATGGCTCAAATTAGCACTTGAGCGTCAGTAAAACAACAAACTCAAATTACTGTTTTTATTATTCCAACTAGCCTACACCAATTTCTTACCAATTTCAACTTACCCTTTCTTCAGTTAATTTTATCTTAAGATAAGCAAAAACAAAATATTTTAAAAGGTCTTTGTTATATTGTCCTCTGCATTGACAACATGCAGTGATCTGGGTAAACCCTACTTGTTCATCTTTTAAAACAATGTTTTACTGCTCCCTAGTGGACATAAGTCAGAACCACAACTCTTATATGAGCATCAGATGAATGGAGTTAATATACTGTGTTGTTCTCTAATTTCAAAAATGACGGTAAAGCTTAACATTATTATCGTTATTATATTATTTTCTACTCTTATTTCCTATCTGTAATTTGCCTGAATTAAGTGTAAATAGTATCATAGTATCACTGATACCACATTACAACTTTTCTGACTTTGTCATCAACTGCTCATTATGAAATTTAGTATGATTTCTGAAAACGGAGCTGCTCAGCTATTTCTGTCATCCTCAGTCCAGGCTAATATGGACTTAAATCAAGTTTATGCAGCGATTTTCATACACCACAATAATTCAAAGTGCTTCATATTTGCACAAAAGCAGTTGACCAGTATCAGTACAGATAAAACTGACTAGAATTGAATTCAAGTCAGCTGTGAACTTCACCTCAGTGGGCTTTGCAAAACCCTCCGCAGTTGGAAAAACAATCAAAGGCACTGTCCAAACTGTCTGTGAGTTTATTATTATGACGTGATTCAAGACTCTTCACTGTGGAGAACAAATTACCAACTAATGGAAACACTATGTCTTTGTTCAATTTGACTTTTCACTTAAGAAGCTGCACATTTGAATCTACCTCCCATGCAATAAATAAAGCAGCTCTGCTGCTGTAAGATTTGGTTTTCTTCATTTTCTTTGAAAGAAGTGCTTTAAACTTTCTGTTCAGCATGTTTAACCTTATAAAACAGCTTTGCCTTCTGGGCTTTGGCACGGGAAACACTGTTTACTATAACTGTATGTGTAAAATTTACTGCTACTGTTTTATGAACTGACCAGACCTCTCAGATCCTGTGGGACCAGTGTGTTTACTTTCCCTAGAGTCAAACTGAATATTCAGAGGCACGATTCAGTTTTATGCACCAAATATTTGAAGCAAACATCTAAGAACTTAGAGTCTCCAGCTTTGTTTAGATCACGCCTTAAGACATTTGTTTACTACTGTACTTTACTAAACCTTAATTGTTATAGTTAATGCATAATTTATTCATATCTTGGACTATACTGCAAATGCTATTCTGTTCAGCATGTTCTTATTTTTATTTCTTGTCTTAATGACTTCCTTTTCTTTATGTCTCATGTAAAATATTTTGAATTGCCCGATTGTAAGAATGTAATATAAAAATAAACTTCCAGTTCTCTTTTTAAGTCTTTACAATAAAACACATCCTGTGAAATATATTTCAACACTGCCCATCCCACTCTTTCCATCATTTTATAAACTCTACAAGTAATTTTTCTATGACTATTAATGCTTATTACTTTAACTCAGTGGAGCAACGGCTCATACTGGAGATTCAACTTAGTTAATAGAAAAAGACAGTGACTAACAGTAACTGAACAGACTCAGGTCGTATGCACTGCACTACAATAACAGGCACTAGTTATTGCTCCAGGCGTAATGGCCTTTCCGGCCAACTGACTCACAAATAAAGCTGGTTTAAAGCTACAGATCTGTCTCTCTGTTTTACTTATGTGTGTTTTGAATGTTGTCATTTTTTGACACATGCAACAAAATAAATAAATAAATAATCAATAATTCTAAATGTTGTCACTTTAAATAAAAAGAATACCACAGCAGGTGACAAATGCTCAATATGCAGGCAGCAAAGCTGCCTTAAGTTACATCCAATTAATATGACGTGTAAGTAATAGTGCCAAACAAAACGACAGGTTCAATAAAAGCATAAAAATAAATGAAAAGAGTATGAAGTTCATTCAGAGGCTAAAAGTAACACGTATAATAACTGCAGGAGGTGTGTGTTGTGTTTTTGACTGGCTTACCAACTGAAAAAAAAAAAAAAAAACAGATGCCAGAGAGCAGCATCATTAACTGTGATATGAATACGATAAATACAGATGAATGACTCATTTTTTTGAATAAGCTTTCAAATAAAGGTTTGATAGCTTCATGAACGTGCCTCTTTTACTTCTACATTTTAGAAACGCAATTGCACATTTCTCCCTTTATACACCAGAAGTTTTATGGATTAGTTCTTTGGTAAATTGACACACTGAATGAGATTCTTGGCATTTTGGATGGAAATGAATCTGTTGACTAGTCAAGCAGTGCAGCTTCCTTCATTCCACGTGAGAATATACAGCATATCATTTAACTAAGCCTCCAACCCAGTCCATCCTTTTTTGGAGATAGATGTCTGTAGGCTGAAATCTCTCAGTGGTCACGGAACAGTGGTTTAATCAGACGCTCCACACTCCAGACTGAGGTATGGCAGTACAGGACTTTGCATGAGTTTTAAAAGGCTGCTGCAACTTTAAATTGGCTGCGGAGAAACCTGGTGGTCAATATTGTATCAGATAATGATAATATTAATAAGCGAGAGGAGAAATGTCTCCATTGTTCTTAAGCTCCTTCTGACTGTCTGACCTCACGCTGCACAGAGCTCAGAGAGAAAAAAGGGGAAATCAAATCACCAGTGGGCAAATGTGAGATATTCATTTACATCTATGAATCATTAAAACAGAGTCATTCTAAATGATATTTTCTAACTTAATAAGCTTTTAACAATGGAAGTGATACATTAACTCCCTCAATGACTGCACTGACAACTCATTTATATTCATCACATACTGCAGCCTGTCTGCTCTTTTTACAATTGATCTTAATATCTTTATTAAAATGTCACTAAAGTCAATGAACACAGTGAGACTTAAGCTAATACCCCGACCATCTCACATCCTTAATAATTGTCAGGTTTAGTTTTATGGATTTAGACTGAGCCAGGATGGACTCACAAGATGACTCTTGGGGACTCACCAACAAACTGACTGTGGATAACATAACAAAAAGCATAAACAAAGTCTCTGCAGATGGCCTGAAGGCTGCAATGTTTTTACTCCTCCCTGTTTCTTCTGCTGCAGGACAAGAGATGAAATCTCCTCACCGTTCCAAGAGTCAGTTCTTTTTCCTCAGGCCAAGCAGACATCCACAGAACTGCCCTTGCAGCTTGGTTTATCATGGATCCTTCGTTCATTATTCACGCTCTCTCTCACACTCACAACAGATTCTGTAGCGGAACAACTGGACTTATTTCATCATTGTAACATCAGCAAGATTACAAACGATAAAGAATTCTGTGACTCTGAAAGCAAACTTACAGCAGCGTCTGCAACGCTCATACAAAATAACCAACTAGCGTCTACAGAATGAAATCGTGTCAGAAGAATAAGTCACTTGCCAGTTTCCATGCAGCTTGACAGTAGATCAGAAGATTTTCTCTATGTGTCAGGTTTAGATGAACAGTTCAAAAGTTGAGGAAAGGTGCTATTTCCCTGTCTTGTCCAAGGGTCGAGGTGGATAGTAACAAGTCCAATTTAATCATTAACAAGTACTTAGCTATATTATGCACATTTTGGAAATTAACTTAGCTCTTGTTTTTATATAGTAACAGTACTTTTACTTTTTACTTTTGACTAGACTATACTTGGCCAAGAGAGTGTATAAAAACAGATGCTGCATCGTGTGCGTTACATATTGTACAAAGTTAGGAAGCATGGAGAAACAGCCTGCTTGGCCCCAACACCTTAAAAGCTCAGTTTTTAGCTGGTTGTATCTCACCGCTTATACATACGTACATTGTGTTAACACAACAAATATTGTAGCACTTGTACATAGGCTTCACAGTTTATTGCTCCCAACTACATTTGAATTTATTAGACTTTCTTGTTTGTTGTATCAGTGCCAAAGCTTTTTTGGCAGCATGTTCCTGTTGAATGTCCTTTGGGAGGACAAAGTAACCTTTGTGCTTTATCAAATGATTATTTTCCCATTAACTTCAGTCAGTCACAACATTGCTGAAAACAGTATAATAAGAAGCTTTTTAATCTGGTATGTCAGCAGGATGGTTTGTATTTGCTCATTCTTGTAGAAGCAGAATTGATTGAAAAGCTATAAGATGGCATCTAGCTTCACAGTGAATCATTTGAATTACTGGGAAAAAAAGGTCACTCCACAAAAATAGCCTTTATTGATAGGTGAAATCAATTATATTAAGGCAACAGCAACAGGCAGACAGGCAGACTGAGTGAGTGGGTGGGTGGATAATTTTGGTCTTGGCTGATTTATGTAAACACATGTATATAAATCAGTAAAGGAAATAAGAAATTAAAATAATGGATCTCAGAAATGATTTTTACTGTCTTTGGCTGGATCACTGTGCTTCGCATCCTCACATTTGGAGCTCTGGTGAAAAACAAAAAGTTATTTCTTTGTTAGGTTTAAATATGAATAAAATATGTCAATGATGGTGTGATGTAAAAAAACAAAACAAAACAAAAACAACCATATCAGCAGGTTTAAATCTCATATGTACACATACGTACATTAGTAAAGCTTCCATACTACTTTATACTGAATCCAATCAACCTGAAGTTTTTCTGTGGGACTGAACTAAAGCTGTTGCTCTCACCTTTGACTTGAAGAGGAGGTTAATGACACCTTTTGAGCGTCTGTCTGCTGTACGATCAGAGGTCCCACAGACAGACATGCTCTTACTGTCCCTCCTGGCTCTGGGGCTGTCCACCTCCTCTGCACCTCCCGCCACTGTTAAGGACAGACCTACAGACAAACTGGGCATTTAGTGGTTGTGTCTCGTTGATTATCAGCTTACAACAAAACCGCTGCCTCTCTCTGGAGCCAGACAATTCTTCGTGACTAATTGTGCTCCTGCAGCTGGACTGCTGATAAACATTATGCTCTGGCAACACTAGTGGCACTGCATGTGTGTTCAGTGAGGCTGTGCAGCCTGTAGACAGGCGTGCTAATCAGAGGAAGAGTATTAACTCCACAGTCGGTGCTGGCTCGGCTGGTGTGATCCAGCATGGCAGGATGCCAGTGAACCGTCAGCAAACTGTAGCACGATGCGCTGTTGCAATTGAAACAATGAAATATAAACTGCATGGTTTTGCTGCCCATTTCTGAAAAATTACAATCAATGTGACTGATTCACTAATTAGCCACTTCACATCAGAGTCTGTGTTAGGTCAGCCCATTAGTGCCATGTTCCCCAACGTGCCCATTTGTTTTTACCACAACCTCGACTACTAAGGACTTACCTGTCAGGGGCCAGTGTGTGTCTTTCCAGAACAGAGCAGAAAAAAAAAAACTGCAATTTCTCTCGGATCTCTCAGGTTCAGTGTTATAGATGGAACTTAATTACAGTGCATTAAGCAGCACCAGGTGGATTTGTGTGTATTTGTCACCTGTGATGGCAGGCAAAGACCTGGAGTTGGCATTTGTCAGCGGTTCATTCCCCTGATTTGGCTCGGACAAGTTGGTGTCACTGCGGAACTCCTGTTTCTTCGACAGCTAGAGGGAGACAGAGATTAGACTAGACTGAGTAAAAGCTCACTGTCACTGTTTTACTTAAACCTCCTCGCATTTGATCTTCTCTCATCTGTAAACTGCGTACTTACCCGTTTGCAATCCAGTGTACTGGTCCTCTCTCTTTCCTCTGTGATGAAGATCATGCTGCTCCTCTTCTTCTTCTTCTTACTCTTCCTCAGTCTGACCTCTGCATCGCCCACTGTCACCACCGCCTCCTCCACTGCGCTTGTACTCACGCTGCCACTGGAGCGCGGGAGTGTCGTGGAGGTCCATGAGACTGGTGACTCAGGGGGGCCATCTCTGGAAAGAGGCAGGAGTAGTGTGAGCAGAACATTTTTCACAATTTCAGATGTATGTGTGTATGTTTAAGCCACAATTAAGGACATAATTCCATCACAATATAATCTACAGTACAAGAAATATGCACTAAATTTTTAAAGTTAAAAGTTCATCTGTCAACACATGAGTATGTTGTTACCTGTCTGCATGGCACTTGGTCGGAGTGCCACATTCAGATCCCTGCATTGAGGAGATCGAGATGATTGACTGACGGAAGGAGCGCAGCATGGAGCGAGGACGAGTAGACTTCCTCTCATCCAAATCCGGCTGGGGAGAGGAGGCGCGAGACAGAATTTAACAACAGCACGGTGCCGGTGGAACAAATCATTTGCATGTCATCAAAGAATGCAAGAGCAAAAGACAGTGAAGTTACTCTTGAGAGCAGTGTATCATCACTTCTACTCATCCTTAGTTTAATCTCTCCTAAACGGCAGAGCCCATTTACTAGCTAATGACTGCATTTAGCTCTAGTCCATCCAAATCCCGTTCTTGTTGTAGAAAAATTTAAAGGTACAAATCCCATATCAATGCTCTATTCAGAGGCTTTTGTGAATACTTTGATCTTTAAAATTCGCCCGGGTCAGCTCTCATGCAGCTTAATTAGTGCAGCTCTACCACAGTAAGTCCTGCTGAAAAGAACATATTTGAATTACAAAGAAACATCATGTTTGAGTAAAAGATCCCTTATTCTCCCACTTTTACTCTCTTCTCTGTCTCTCTCTCCCACTTTTTCACAGTTCTTACCAGCTCTCTCACGCCATACTCCTTCTCCACTTTCTTCTTCAGCTGTTTGAAACACTCCTCCATGCGCTCGTGAAACGGACGCAGGTCATCGGTCACCCTCTTCCCGTGGAGAGAGATTCCACCACCTAGTAATGGGATCTATAAATATGAATATCACGGTGTCAGAATGGCAACATAGGGGTAGCGCGACTGGTGGTGTGTAACTGTATTGGGGAATATGTGTTAGTATGTTCAGTACCTGCCAGGCAATGAGGTCTTTGAGGCGCACCAATTTATCTCTGTCCTCTGGGTGCTGCTGAGTGTATTCCTCAGTAAAGAACGCCTGAGGAAAATAATGAAAACTCATTTAATGATTGGCTTTTCCAGTGCATGTGTACTTCCAAAGCACACTGATCTCCTCTTGTGCTGGATATTATAGGGTTTGAGGATGAATACTAATATTTTGAGGCATGAGTAAACCAGACTGTAATAAGTTCACTACATTTAAGGTCATTTGGGCTGCAGGAATTGAAATTATTAAAATAAATTAATGTAGCTTCAGTAGTAAGTGCAAATTGGTTGTAACACACACTAGATACAGATAAAATACTGTAGCTAATTTAGAATTACTTGTTTATGTTCTAGTTTACCTTTTCATACTTGGCAAAGCCACCCATAACTGCGGGGTCCACAATGCCATTGAGCAGCATGGAGAGCGGGTTGATGGGAAGGCTCAAGTCAGCCTGGTATTGGTTAATCATGGTCAAAATCTTCTCATTGGTGGACTCCATGGTCTCTATGGCGTTCTCCAATGGAGACAAGGTTGTCTGGGGAGAGAGAAGCAAAAAGAGCAGAGGAATGGAGAGAGGAAAGAGGAAAGGATGTGAGTGAAAGAAAAAGAAAACATTACACTGGAGGAAATAGCTCACAGCAAACATACAAATCGAACATGGAATAAAAACTTGCAATACAGACTTACATGTTTCATGTCAGTAGCTTCAAACCAGCGCAGGATCCCTGGCAGCTTATACACAGTGGTGAAGGTTGTGCGTTCAATCCACATGGACTGAAACAAAAACACATAAAAATTAGATTCATGCCTGCCACTTGTGAACACTCATATCATGATACCACATTTTGTAATATGGTTTTACACTATAGTAATACAGGAATCTGATGTTAGATCTCAGGTGCTCTGAAATCTTAAAACATAAGTCTTATCATATAATTATATTTCAACCTGTTACCGTATTATTTTCTAGAACAGGAACTCATTTCTCCAGTCTGGTCACAGTGCAAGGCGACAACACCTTGTGAAATGTTTCCATAGTCCCAGTGGTCATAAATCTTTTAAACCAAGAAAATGTAACTCACAGCAAACTCATTGTTTGGGTCCACAGGTCCTTTCCTCACAGGTCTGGAATAGTGAAAACGCTGCACGTAGTTGGACTTGTAGAAGCTACATTGATCAAGAAAATCGAGACAGAGGTTTAAGTCAAACAAAGGAAAGAAATCATTTACGAAAGAGGGAAATGGGACATTTTCACAACTGCCCTTTACCAGTGTTAGTTTTATATTTTATTATTTACATTAACTTGTTACTATGTAAAAATAGGATGAGTTGAACAGCACTGACTTGATAATTTGGTCAGGGACAGGCTTGTTCTTCAGGCGAGGTGGGATTTCGAGGACTGGCTGCACCGTGAAACACTGGATATCTGGTTCAGATCACTCAGGAATAAAACAGTATCGGAACAGTATGTTCAGCCTCCAGCAGTTGGGGGTTAATATACAGAGATACACCATGAAAGTACACTTAATTGAATTTAAATTAAGTCTAAAACTGTCTGGATGAATAGATGTACAGCAATACAAGTAGATCTGATGTCTATCGACACATTTTTCTTGTGTTTGTTGGTATAAAGTCCCCGGATATTTTTCAGAAAACACTAGATTGATTTTATCATTTACTTTCAGAGTTGTTTCCAGACTGAAATGCTTGTTAATTCTATTACTGTGTATAAAAGATTGCAAATGTTTATACTAGTGTGCTTGAAGGATACACTGAAGTGGAGAGTTCTTGATGTCGTCCCCTGGCATGGTGGTCGTGTTGAGACGCACAGAACTGGGGAACTGGCTCGTCAGCTGGTTCTGAAAGTCCTCTCTGCGTTCGTACTCCTTACCCCGATGGATAAAGACCTTATTCTGAAGCCATGGGACATGAACTAATGTTAATAACACAAATGAAAGCACTATTAAATATAAATAAATATATTATAAATATAAATGTGCTGAACTATCCTGTAATTTTTAGAGTAACATTTATTTCCTACTGTCTACACAGTGAGAGGACAGTAAAGAAAAAGTCTAGTCTACCTATCTAGCAGGTGCTGTTAGAAACATGCCCACGGCTGCAGTTTATAATAGCTGAGTTTCACTGCTTACAATGGAGAAGAACTTTTGACCCATTTGTTCAAGAAACTACTCCTACTACACCACTTATGTGCTGCTAATCTACGAAACTTACAAATATAATTTAATATAAATATTTCCCTGACTAAACTGTGATATAAACACAAACCCTGAGGAATGGAGGGTAGCCCTGTCCATAGAAGCCCACTGCAAAGTAGTCTGGCTTAGGTCTCAAGATCTTCATAATGTTCTCGTAGAACTTGGCTTGTTTTTCCTGCAGAGAAACAAAGGAAGAGACAGAGGGTGCGTTCAGGGGAGAGCTTCAGACGTAGACTGTCTGCAGTGGTAGCAGTTTTATTCAGCTTGTGCCAGTGACAAAGCTACCCTCAGCAAAATGCGGGCCTTTGAAGGTGATAGATGTAGAAAATAAAATAAAGTGCACGCCATCCATGGGCAATAACTGTCATCTATAAAACCACATAAATTACACATTAGCCAAGAGAGTCGCTGTAGTCATATAAAGAGTGAGAGAGATTTTTCCATTTGGTGGAAAATATTTCAGAAAATCTCTGTGGGGAGAGTTAAGGGGAGACAGAAGAGGACGTGGTGCTAAACTACAAGTTAGACTTTTGGGCGTGGAGGGACTCACTTCCTCTGTGGTTTCAAGAGGAACAGAGGGGACAAAGTGCAAAGTTGATGATGATTGACAATGAGGGATTACGCTTTTAGGGCCATATGGTAATTTTAGCAGCTCAATAAAGAGTTGTTCAAAAAAAGATCAATTTAAAAGGAAAATCTGAAATGTCAAGAAAGTATAAATTTTTAAACATGGATGAATGGTTGTGCTGCATCATTTGAATGTTTGATAGTGCTGATAAGTAATGTGATGTGGAAACTAAAATCAGATTTTAACAAAATGTTACTCTTTGCTTAGACTGGCTGCTTTATAATTGGCCTAGATTTAGTTTTAATTCATGTTCTTTCCTTCAAACAACGCCTTAAACCCAAGAACATTAACAAAGGCATTTCAGAAAAAAATATCATCATCAAGATCATGAGTATATATGAAGATATGAAGCTCTGAGGTCATTACCAGTCTCCTGCTGAGTAACTCGTAGTCAAAGATCTCATTTTCGTACTGTTCAGCCAGTTCCTTACACAGAGTGATGGCCTCTTCCCACATCTAAACACACACACACACACACACACACACACAGAAGCAAACATGAGTGCCCTTCATTACACCATCTGCTAATTAACCTGCAGCAGCTGTCGTGGTGGGAATTCATTTTGTGAAAATCTCAGTTTTCACGTCTCTGCAGTGTCGAGGAAAATGTCTCTATCACTGCAGTCAAAGAACAAAAGCACACATGGAGAATACAAAATCAATGTGACAAAGGCTAGGACTGCATGACTGCTACACTGTCTCATCCTTAAAAGGTGCTGAATGTGTAGATAGACAGAAAAAGGAAAGAAACCTTTTCCAAAATAAAAGTCTGCATTGAATTTTCATTTTATGGGTTTTTGGATTTTGCTTACTCCAAAGTAAAAAACACAAAACAAAGAACATTAACAATAGTAAAACTATTTGTAAAACTGGTGCAGAAAATCATCATTTAAAAAGGTCAAAGTTTCTCCAATGTTTTTCAAATGATCATATTTTTCTACGAAGAGCATGAGAAGCATGAAGCAGACTCAAACAACGCTGACCTTGCCCTTGTCGAAGTAGTCGATAATTGTGTCGTAGAGCGTTTCTTTGAGCTGTCGCTGGGTTTGGGAGCCATGGAACTCAAATTGGCTACACATGTCATCTGACCACTGGGATGGAGACAAGAACAGAGACATGTGAAATGTGAAGAGAAGGACCAAGACCTGAAGCTACGTGTGGAGATATGTATCATTTCATTTGCTGAAACAGAATAAGAAAAGTTCTAGTTGGGACCAACTGTGATTTTTGCTGTCTTAATAATGATTATGTTATAAAACAAGAGGGGAGAGTTTCTTTGCTGTGATAAATCAGTATTAGTCCTAAGTGGGCAGTGTAGAAAAACGGCAGCACACTGCTCATACATTATACAGTATAAGTGAGACAATAATTTGTCTTCCATTACATAAATTAAACATAAATTAATTGAGAAAGTAAACAGAACTTAATGTACTTAATGATCTCTAAATCTTCTGCTTAAGAGGGTGAAGATCTTGGACAGAGCGTGCTGTGTGCTACAGCCCTCGCTTTCCAATTATGTGAAAAAGGTACGACAGGACTGACACCGGAGAGGAATAGAGATTATAAAAAACATTACAGAGTTTAACTGCTCTGATGTAATGGTTCTCACACAGAGAGAGGAGGGAAGTGGGAGCGAGAGATGCCCCTTTACTCTGCCCCTCTCTGCGAGCCTGTAAGTGTTCCATAAAAGAGATGAAGAGACAAAAGAGGTCAAACACACCCAGATGCATGCACAGACACACACACACACACACACACACACACGCACACATACACTGCATCAATCACAGCAGCGATCCAGCAGCGGTGGCCGAAGCCATGCCATAAACTAACCTCGGAGCGTCATCATTTAGAGGACAGCGATGAAGCGGTCATTCATCAACTAATAAAAAACGGTCTCACTCATGGCAGGCAGAGTAGTGATTAGGCAGAGAAAGGCACTGGATACCGGCATTAAATGACAAAATACCTCTTTAAATGTGCAAGTGTGTGTGTGTGTGTGTCCTACCTTCAGCAGACGAGAGTGGAGCAGGAGTGTGTAGGCAGCTTCTGTGTAGTTTTCACCCTCCAAGTGAAGGTCTCTCAGCTTGTAAAGGTACCTGAGCACAAGACATGCAGTCAGGAGAGGTCAAACTAATTCGATATGCTAAATATGCATTACTCCACTAGATGCCACTGTTAGGCAACTTAAGGACCCACAAATGAAGCACGCATATAAATCACAAGTGTGTCAGCATCTCGGGCTCATAAACATTCGGACATACCTTCACATATGTACACAAGATAGAAAGGTCATTGAAGGGCAAACACATGCATACACACAAAAGGAAGATTCGGTATGTGTCTTTGAATGGACTAACAGATGTTTATAGCCCATAAATGTTTTATAGGCTTACCAAGGAGGAATGAGGGAACTCTGGGTTGCATTGAAACAACTTCCTTTTTTAGTTTAGACCATTTTCTTGATCTATTTTTCACTGCCCTGAAAACATTTTGCCAGATTTCAATCTTTTGTTTTTTTTTTGCAGAGGCACTGATGACAAAGCAGAATCAAGTACTGTCAAGATGTTTTAAATAAGCAATTGTCTGTCTCTCTAAATGTTGAATTGTCTTCTTTTCTAATTTTCAACTCATGCCATGTTCTTCTACTATTGTCTATACACACTTTTTTGGCAGGAGCTACTGTTTGCTTGTTGTGTTAGTTGCACAAGTCAGATGGTGTTGACTGTTAATCAACAAAAGGCAAACATTCAGTCCTTCCCACGCTTCCCACAATAGTTTTTTTTTTGTTTGACTTAACTTTCACTATTTAGGGAGTTGTCATTTAATTTAATTGAATAGTCACTGAATTAAAGCACTGCAGTGCAGTGCAGTGATTTACTACATGGATACTTTACTTTATTCTGTTATAATGATGCAGAGTCCTGAATGAGCAACTCTCAACACTGTCAAAGTAAATTTAGTATTGTGAATCGTGTGCTATGCAAATAAAATTTTCTGAGTCAATATCGAGAATAATAAAGCTTAATAAGTATTAACCTTCTACAAATGGCAGATTCCATTTAAGATAAGGGTAACATTCAATAGTAATGCTCAAATCTGTTGTTAACTATCACCTTCAATTTAAATATGAGCAATTAAGCTCCAAATTTAATATTGTATAATTCATACCATGGGCCACAACATAATTAGTACTGGCTTTTATTATTCATGCATGGCCTGCAGTAATAAAGCTACATTGTTGTATAAGCGTGCGATAACATTTTGACTTATTATTTTACACACACCGTATTTAAACGTGTGTTTGCATTCAATTCTCTATTTGCTTGCTAACACATAGTAGCAATCCGGTCAAATGCTACCGTGTTCACCACAGGACAGACAGAGGCAACTAATCAACCACAGAGTTGAGCTCACATTCACACATACTAAAAACTGATTATGTCTACAGTAAAAGTCACTGCAGAAGTGCATCGTGGGACCTCACAGGATCCGTATGCTCTCTCTCTCTTCCCTGCTATCATTCTGTCTTCCTCTGTCTTTCCACCTCTCTCTCCCTCACAACCATCATGTGTCTCTTTCTCTCTGTTCTCCCTCCAGTCAGACCAAGAGCTGATCCTGTGGATTTTGACATTAATTCAGTGGGACTCATATAATCCCTTGTCAGATTATGGAGCCACAAATACACTCTCACACATCCATGCGCATTCAGACACACATACGCATGTACATAAAACACATACAAAGTGTACTGTATTATGTCAAATACCTGATATACATTCCTTCACGATTGATGTCCTTGTAAAAGTTCTGCAAAATAGAAAAGAGGGGATGGGTTAGTGTGAGTCTACGTGTGTGCTTTCAGTTGCATGTGAGACTGACTCATTTTTTATTTAGACGTGGCTACAGTCCATTATATACCTGTACAGTTTGTGTGCATAGTGTGTGTTATACTGTGTACTTCAAATTGCCCGTTTCAATGTGTGGGGTTGTGTGCTTGCACATTTGTTAGTGAAGCAGCACAAACTCCCATTTTAATCAAGTTTAATGACATCTTCAGAGAGCAAAGTGATATGAACTGGCGTAACCCCAACTCACCACCACCACAAGCCAGAAGACACAATAGTACAGGCACAATATGAGATTCGCTGTGAAGCCACAGCACACTGTATGCATATTTATATCTGCACTCTTTAAATACTTATAGGACTGATACATCATTGTATGCATCAGTGCATCTTAACTTCTGTCAGACAATTGCTTGCTGGAGGCTGCTCATCTACTTTATGGTCTGATGTTTTTTAATTGCAGTTTTACTGTGTAATATACACAGTCTACAGTAGAACCACAGTAGAACATTATATACAACTGTGCTAGTCTGCAGAGAAGATTTCTCAGCTAGCTAAACAAATGAGAGAGAATAGATAATGGGCACAAGCTACAACTACAAGCTAAACACATCTGCCATGTGCCAGCAGCTCTCACCTCTTCTGGGAGAAAATAAGATATAAACAGATTCACGTCCATTTATCATGAATCCATCCTCAGATCGTTAGCGTCACAGAAATGTCGTCATTTTAAAATTTAAATTCGAGGAAAGACTTTAAATAAATATGATCAAAACAAAACAAGAATTTTAGAGGTAGAGTTTAATATGATATGGAGATGATCATGTGCTGAATAAATGGGATCCATTACTAAACTTGAGAATACTGTGGAGAAGAATCTGATTAAGAGATCACATAAGAAAAAGGATGTGGAACAGACAGAAGCTGATGCAACCCTCTGCAAACAGTTAGAGACTAGATACAGAGATTAATCTTTTCCTTTAAATCAATCAGCCCACAAATAACACGTGGAATAGAAATACAAAGACCTTGGCATAAAAGCCAAGACATAAAATCAGTGTTTTATAATAAACTCTTCAGGAGTTGTGGTTCTTTTGGTGTGAATGAGATTATTGATTAAGGGCTGTCCAGAACAAACGTACTTGCTAGTTTTTCCGACAGTAATCTTTCAATCAATAATAAGTTTATTGATGAGTGTGTGTGTGTGTTTTCGTTTGTATCCTTTTATGAGAACACTCTTTTGTTGCTGTGGGATTCAATGCTACAACCACAAAGTACAGCTCATGAATCACAAGGTTAGTGTCAATAAATGCAAATCCATGGTGATGTCAGCCAGATTCACAACATGTGGGAGATTTTTAAAGATTTAGTGAGCATCAATGAAACATGAAGAAAACAAAAAATGATGAAATTCTCATGGAGGAAAGGCTCACAGCAGTATGGTGAAATCCTTGGATTCAACTTCCTACTTTGTCCAGTGTCCACATCGGCTCCAACTAACTTCTAAAGTCTACTAGAACACCTTTGCTGTGGAGAGGCTGATTGAGTCTCCCGGAGTTTAAAGGACACGGGAAAGACAACTCAGCCAGCTAAGTGGTGTATTTCCAAAAAAAGGTGGGACTCACCAGAAGATTGACAGTGCAGCTCATGCGGTTGTTGCGGCTGTCATCGCTCATCACGGTGCGGTAGTCAAGGAGACGGATGAGGAGCCCTTTCACCAAGGCGACAAAATGCTGCACCTGTGGCCTCAGCGTGGGTTTCTCGGCAGCGCAGTCCAGCAGGCTGGCGAACAATCATCCAAGTTAATCATCAGAGATGTCTGAGAGGAGTCTGCCTGGATGTTCAGTCTTTACATTTTGTGAATGTATTGCCATGGAACCACTAACACTTGTGAACTCTTGAAGTTTAGCAGGAAATTCCTGCTTATAAGTTATGTGTGAGGGCAAAAGCAAAGACATGATGGATTTGAATTTAACTGTTTTCATACCACAATACCATTTCTTGCAGAAGCAGTTTAACTACTGTAATTATTTGACTGTATTTTTCATATATTACTGACTATGTAGACGTGATATATCTTAATATTCAGGCCTACATGGTCTCCAGTAGTTGCATGTATCTCTCGTCACCTCCTCCACCCTCCACCTCATGGTCCAACTTCAGAATGATCTCATTCTCAAACTGCAGAAGTAGAGAGAGACGAGAAGGAAGCAAAGTGAGGGACAAAAGGGAGAGGAGGAAGCAAATTAGAAGAGGAATAGAAGAAGAAATCAATTATGCAGGCATAATTAAGGTGTCTCTTTAACTAGATGGAGAGCTCAGCGTGTGTGTGTGTGTGTGTGTTTCTGTGCAAGTATGGAAATGTTATGTCCCTCCTTGAGGTTATATGTTTAAGTACTCACTATGTTCTGTACATCATTACCTTTTGGAAGTTCCCAGAATGTGAATGTTCACAGGTGATCATATCAAAAAAGATGGGAATGGTTGCCCGTCTCAACTCCTCATCAGGGATCAAAGTCATCTCCAGAATGGGACCCACCATGCCAGGGATGAAACAGATCTTATGACTGCCTGAAAGATACAAACACACCTACGGTATAAAAAAAAAGAGACAGGCAAGATCAGACAGTTTTGACCCCCCCTCCCCCCCACGCTCACCACCTGTTTTGACTTTTGCCCTCAGGTCAGCTTCACAGGTTTCTGACCACCAAAACATTCCAATTCAAGAAGTGTTTTCTTTTGCAAAAAAGACTTTGAACTCTGCTTCCTATCTCCGAGTACAAAGTAATGCTGTGAATCATATACACTGAGTAATATGTGAGACACTCAGAGTCCTTGTTACCACACTGAATGGAAAACAAATTCCAGTCACTCTAATTTGTGTTGTGAGGCGAAGTGCAAGTGAAAAGATATGCTATGAGGGTAAACACACATGATTGCATATTCTGAAGGGCCTTCATTTATTACCTAGTTTGTACCAAATGTCACGTATAGCAAAGCCGATGAGTCTTCTCATATCTCCATATCTGAAACAGAGAAGTAACAGAGAGTCAGATAGAAAGAGAAAACAGCCCCTAAGTTTAGAAACAATGTTGTGATCAATACAATTATTTTCACTTTCAGAAGCTGAACAGCGCGGTGGGAAAGATAACGTTGTGCTAATCTATCCCAGAATGAACTAAATTGAACGTGTATCTGCAGGCAACACACGGTTTTAATGGGCAGTGGGAGGGTAAACAGTAAATGCAAACAGATAGATCAGAAATCTGCAAGTGTTTCACTAGATCAGAGGGTTAGGAAGGAATTGATATAGCCCTTCTCTCACTTGGCCAGAATCTTGTTCCTCTTGGTTGGCGAGAAATGCTGAAGCTGCAGAGACTCCTGGGTAATAAACGCCACCGCCAAGTGGAAGTAGTTATTCCATAACTAAGAAAAGGAGAAGCAAGATGTTGAGAAAGAAATTCGTATTATAATGAGCACAGGAAAAGAACACACCTAGACACTGTCGACTTAAACTGTAATCCCACTCAAACACAGGTACCTGTACTTCAAAGTCATCGTTGTTGAGGAACTTTTGGTTCATTGTGTCGGCGTAAGTATTGATGGCTCTCAGGAACACTCTAACGGACAGAAGCACATAGTACAAGTACATATATATAAACACATATTGTATACACTCACACTCATTAATGCAAGTACAGTGGAAAATAATGTTGCTAAAAACTACTTCCTCGTGCAGCAGTTTAAATGTTGCAGCCTTAAACCTCTTGAACCCCGGGGCTCAAGGTCTCAAAATGAGTATATCTCTGCAACTACAAAGTCTATTTGAATACTTCTGGTGTCATAATAAAAGAAAACACTTAAAAGATTTCTTAGGATGTCTAAATATCAAGCTTTGGGTTGCTGGTGAAGAGTAAATAAAGATGGCACACAGCACAAAAACTCGCATAGTGATTAGTGCATCGTTTCATACTGTGTTTGCAAAACCCCCTCAATTAGGGGACTTCAGGGCTCAAGGGGTTAAAGTTAGTTGTCTATGAGTTAAAAGAGAATCTGACGCTGATTACAAATGCAATCTATTTGCCTTTAATCAAACTATTCAAATTTTGGCAATAGCTTTAACCTGTGGATTTATGCTGCTATTTCAGACAAGACTGTAATATTGCTTCATATTCAAGCCTTCTGTCAAAATGATAGATCACAACAGCGACTTAACACACTGTGTGCAGGTATATCAATGGGTTGAAACTATTTGCATTTCTAAACTTAAGTAGAAAACCTGCTCCCGATTTCTTTTACGCTCCAACAATATCTATCCATCATCGTTATTCAGAGCTAACTGCCATTCCCTCCTTTAAGAGGGATTTTCTCTCTCTATCTACACATCGTTTCCCTAACCCCAGTGTGCAGACTCCTTATCAACCTGTCTTTTCCTCTAGCTCACCTTCACTTTTGTCTGTTTGCCTTTTCTCTTCCTCTGACACAGCTTTAGCCTTCCCTCTAGCTCGCATCACAAAAATACACCAGTGGCTTTACTTCAGCAGCTCACACTACAGACACATTTGTCACATCAGCTGTTTTCATCATTGCAACCTTGATCCCACCTATACTATCTATAACGTCTCCCTGTGTGGGTTTGTGTAAAGGCACCATCCTTTAAAGTATGCATTCAAGCCTCAAGGGCCCAATAGTAAGTCACACTAGGGTAGCTGTGGCTTGTACAGGTTACAGAGGCAGAGTTAAGACTAAAAGGTCGATGGTTCAGATCCTCTGTCTATGTATGGCTTCAGTACAGTACCTGTTCTGTACCATGATCATGGCCATCCAGTCAGAGGGATACACATGTTTCCCAATCAGGTCCTTGAAAAGTAGGAAGGACTCCATCAGGAAGTCCTGCAATTTAATGGGGACATGAGAAGGATTTGTGTGTATTTAATTAAAGCAGATGCTGATACAGAAAACAGCTTAGCAGTAAAAATGGAATCTATGTTAGAATGTATTGTTCTATTACATGAATCTTATCTAAACATGAACATGTGTCTACACAGAGTGTACAGTATGTATGAACTTACCACTAGATCTGTGGTTCCTCCGAAGGTTTCTATGTATTTAGCATAGTGATGATCGTCCATCTCACTGAGGATGGCTGTCATGCAGGCGACCACTCTGGACTATAGATGTTAAAGAGGGAAAGAGAAAAAGATGCACAATTACCTTTCGGGGACGGTGCAGCTGCTCTTTAATTCAGTGCAACAAATCTAAAGCCAAAGATATTTAAATCCCTTAATGTAATTTGTTCATGCAGCACATCTGAGGCTGCCTACAGGGAATTAAACAAAAAAAACAACAACAACGAGAAATCACACAGGGCCTGCATAACCTGGAACAAAAGGTCAAAACAGCGAAAAGGTATTTTTCATGATATAGTTTTTTTTAAGATGCTGTATACAGATTAGATTAGTGATCTACTGTTGTCTGATATTCTCTATAACAGTAATGGCAATGACATAGCATGCTAAAAACAACTTAAACAAGCTGTAAAATATAAAATCACACCAAAACAGAAGTTAAAAAGTTCAGTCAGTAAGATTTTGAACTGCTCTAGGTAACAGTTATGACTTTTATTTCAGTGCTATATTTACTGCTAGTTTTCAGTGTTGCACTTTTTGATGAGATATTAACTCATTATGTGCACTGAGCTCTGTATGGCTCAAGGTGAGTACACAAAAACTCTCAGAGACACAGGTAACGCAAAAAAACTGAGACAGAAGATGTGAGAGAGAAGAAGCCAGCATCGTTATGACTGGAGACAGAGGAGACACATGTAAGATCAGGACAGATACAAATAATTTGTCAAACATGTTTTGAGTTTTTACTGTGTGTAAAAACTACTTCTGCTAAGAGAAACATTCTGAGCTGGATTAAAGAGCAAAATCCATGGGAAGCTCAGAGCATCATTTTCACAGCCAGAGGCAGAAGACACTGAAAAGAGCACCAGAGGAGAAGAAAACACAAGAGGACAAACATGGACCTGCACTGAGCAGATGTGAACAGACATGGAAATGAGAGTGAATTATTATGTTTCACAGCCTTAAGATCCCATCTTTGAGGTGGGTGTAACTTCTCTGGTTGGTAATTAACTTTCTTAATTATGTATTTAGCTTTCTCCCCTTTGCATATTCAATACAGCCAATAACATCACTAAAAAACGGACACAATAAAAAGAAGAAAAGTAAGAAAGAACAGAAAACAAACAGCAGGCTTTTTCTTTCCTCTGTCAGTTTTCCAGCTCCTCTTTTGGACCAGCCAGCCTGATTTTTGTTTCTTGCGCTGTCCATAAACCATGAGGCATATACATCACATCAATACAAAACCAGAGGGTCCAAAGCCACTTTCACTTTGTTTTGTTCGCAAAAATAATTCACAGAAGTTTTCAACCTGGCAGCCAGGATTTGAGTGAAATTATCCTCTTCAGTTGGTGGCAGATAAGGGAACGATGAGACAGAGTTGAAAGATGATGGATGGCTAATAGAAGATGAGAGATGGACGTGGCGACAGCTTCCACGCGATTAAAATGGGCAGTGTGTGTCTGTGCGTGCCTGAATCCTAATAAGAAAACACACTCTTTCTGCAGTCACATACGTGTAACGTTTGAGCAAATATAAAATCACGCACGCACGCACACACACACACACACACACACACACACAAACAATTAAGTAGTGTTTTTGGGTTGACCTAAAATGTCATTACATCAGCGTCCAACTGGGCTTGGAGTACTCTGTGTTCTTACATGTGTGTGTGTTATTTTGTTTTGTATGTTTGTTGTTGTTGTTACACTTCCTATCACATGTCTCACCCATCAAGTGCCAAGATATCAATTTACTACAGGGCTAAGGAACAAAGTACAGTAACATTAAAATGAGAGAGTACAACTTAGTTTATCTTTGATTATCTATATTTACATTTATTTTTATGTCAACTTAATATTGAGGGTAACACAGGTGCATAAACACACACAGAGACGCACACACACACACTAACAGACAAGAGTTAGTAGCTCCTTTTCCCCTGTCACCCTCACTAAGGAGGGCTGCATAATGGGATTAAGAACACACACACTCTAACCAAAAGTACTCTGCAGTTCAGTACTTTATGGTATCATGTCCACAGCGGTTTGACTTGTTTGTGTGTTCAAATGTAGGCCACGTGTCACATTGCCCTACTTCGGTGTAATTGGTCTTCTCTGAGGACTTATGCTTTCAATCTTCTCTAACACCCTCTAAAACACACACAAACACAAATGCTTAAAGAGCCAAACTTCTCACAATAAACTCACATGTAAATGTGTTTCATGTCTTTTCATGTTATAATACCGCATGCACGGACCTATGGGAGGCATATTTACCTTGTGTATATTAATAAAGCTACTGCAGTGTGTGTGTGTGTGTGTGTGTGTGTGTGTGACAGACAGGGAGCTCAGGGCTTGTTGAGGCGAAGGTCTTACGCAACAGTGAGGAGATTACTGACAAAACAGGACACAGATGCTGGCGAGGTCTGGGATTTGTCTCCACCTCCTCCCTTCTAGAATTTCCCCAAATTTATTTATCCATTCTCTCACTTTGGCCACTCTCGTTAATGACGTCTTAACAGCTTTAATTTCAGAGTTGCATCAAAATGACAGTTATGTGAAAATTCACCAACATGAAATAAATCTACACTTGACCTTGCTGTAAACCCAGAACTCCACTGTACAAACGAAACCAACGACGCACGCGTTTGTTGCGCTATTTGTATACCCGTACCTGCAGCTGAAGTGAAAATATACAGTTTGTGCCCCGAGTGGTGCTCAAGAAAAGGTCATGGTGTCATTGAAATCAAAAGTGTTCAACACCCGGAGCTGCAGTTTGAATACAGATAACGTTCACAGTATATCATCCTCTAAATGATTTATGTCTAGTGTGACGCTGCCATAACTGTGGCAGCAGAATCGAACTCAACAAATGTAAAAAGTCTTAGAGTCTTAAAGTATTGCATTGCAATCAGAAGAAATACATATAAAGTAACATACTGTAACATACTAACATAAATTGGACTAATGAATTTTCACCCAGTGAACACCCAGAGGTCAGAGGAATATAGAAGACAGAGCCTGGTTTAGTGGCCCCTGGTCTGTCTGTTATCAGCACTGAAAAGTCTGTGTGGTTTTGGTGACTTGCAGGTTAAACAAGGTTCTAGCTGTTTAATAAAAACTCAATATATATATATTTCTTTTTAGTTGAAAAATGTGTTTAATATGTTCTACTTGGGCATTTTGATGAGCATATTTTTTAACAGGCTCTACAGGATCTCCTGAATGTATTTTTGGAAAAAGTAATATCCATTCATACATTCATCACAGTGTTATTGCATTACTGCAGTGCCAATGCTGCAAGAGCTTATTTACTTTTATCAATACTGTAACTTGGATTCATCTATGAGGTAGGTACCACTAGGTACACTATGCAGCGTGTTCTCTCACTGAATGTTTCAACAACACCTTCAGTCATTAAAACAGTGAATAAAACACTGACAAGTTAACAACCTGGGAACTGCTACAACATAAAGTATCATAAATATGGCAGAGTCATAAAGTCAAGCAACTACCACAGCAATATTTGAACTGCACCAACATTTGTTAGGACAGAGAGCGTGCGAACATAGGAGTGACTTTACTTGTATGTTCTCACCTATTAAATTGCCATTCTCCAAGGCCTTCAGCCTCTTTTGTGGACTAGCAAATAAACAAACACACAAGAAGTGATGCATGGAGCAAAATAGGACCAAATACATGAACATATAAGAGTTTCAATTTAAAGTTCAGGGCGTATGATAACGGCCATCCATTGAAATTATTCCTTATCAGGCCCACTGATGCCTTTCACAGCACTTCATTTAGGTCCATATCTTGCCAGTGCTTTCCTCACTAGTCTTTCCTTTTTTTCTCCTCTCATCTGTTTCTACTTTTGTTGTGTGCCCCCAGGTGGGAAGTCATTATGCTGCTCTCATCTGTGATTTTTCATCATTTTTTTAAAACAAAAATCTAAAAAACACAGGACGCCTGCAGCACTCCTCATTGTACCATCGCAGACACGTGCTCATCCGCCTCTATTACACATCCTAACCCCACTCCCACCGGAAGTAGAGAGGAGGGTAAAAAAGTGAGATGGACTGTGTGAAGGTGCATAAAAGTTGTTGTGTGCCAGCTTCATGGGAACATGTTCATTTTTTCACTGTTCAAAAAACAGATCAGTGTGTTCTCAGACCCCCATTTCCCAGTCAAGTACAAAGAGACACAATCAGCTGATAAAAGGGAGAAGAGAACAGAAGAATGGGCAAAGAAAGATGCAACTAAATTAAACATGAACTTTCTCTCCTCCTACCTCTTTGACAGTGACTCTCATCCTCAGCTCAAATAAAATTACTGTCACCTCAGAGCTTTATGATAACCATCCCATGCTTTGTCAACCTTGCATGTTTTCGTTCACTTGTGAACCATTTTATTTATTATAATGCGTCCCCGTGTATTGCACTGCTCCCATACTGCTTACGCGACATGCACAAATGCGTTTGCACACTCTCGCATACACACTCCCTTTTGCTTGTCTCATCAGAGGTCAACTGAAACACACACAAGGTGAGTCAACCACTTTGCAGTGGCGCATATCTCGCCAGTTATTTTCAAATGGGGGAGGGGACAGGAGAAACATTTTGATGCTGCATCAAGGGACTGCCCAGAGAACACACACACACACACACACACACACAAACGCACACACACACACACACACATGCGCGCACAGGTAATATTTCATTTTCCATATATTCACAAATACTTCACGGTCAGTCATAACTCAAAATACTGTTACATAAGCACACATTGGGGCAAAACGGGTTCACTCTATTTGTGAAAACCACTGTTTCACTGGCGTACCTTTATGTCCCACATTTGTCAACACTGTATTCGACCTTTAGGTAAAGGAAAAACCTAATCTCAGGGATTATCCAATGTAAACCTTAAATTCAAACTCCGATTCGAAACATAAACCTGCCTATAAAAAGTGCATAATAGCAAAACATCCTAATCTTTCCTGGTGCATGACGGACAAGGAAATTAATTTTCACCACACAATTCATACTGTGCACCAAAGACAAAGCATGCATAATTAAGAATAATTAGAACCTGATGTCATATGGCGTTCAATATCACTTTCTTTTCAACTTATCTCATTTTTGCTTTGTTTACCTCAAGAAAGAAACCAGCGTCATCCTCAGCTGGTACGGTATGAATGGAGCAGAGAATGAAAGAGAACGAGACAGATGGTGGGCGGATGGTGGGACAGCCAAATACAAAACAGGAGGCTACTATGAGAGATAAACGAAGAGGAAAAATGGCACAAAGTGGCTAAAGTGGGGCAAAATATATGGAGGACAATGATAAAATAAGGGGAGAGTGAGCCAAACCTACCAGGGAGAAAGAAGCAACAGAACAGAAGAACAGAGAGAGAGGCAGCAGTAGAAAAGCAAAGATAAATAAAGTCACTGACAGGAGCAAGAGTGCGTGTTTGTGTCCTGGCTCGACTCCCGGGAGCAGACACTTCAGTGTTGCCAAAGTTTCACTGGGTCCACCACCATGCCAGGGTCACTGCAGGGGCACACACATAGACACACACACACGCAGAGACACTAAAACCAGGGCAGGGCACGGGATCAGCCACCAGTAAAGAGAAATAAATGGGAGAAGGGATAGAGTGAGAGAGATGTGAGAGAGATGGCAGAGGGATTGAATATCAAAGTGATGGTATTTGGGAAATAGGTGAGCACAAAAGAGAAAGAGAGAGTGAAAATTGCAGTGATTAGAGAAATAGAGATGGATCAGGGAGAGCAGAGAGGGAGAGGGATACAGAGAGAGAGAGCTAGATAGAGAGGGAAAGAGAGAGAGAGGGAGAGAGAGAGAGGGAGGGAGGATCACTGGGCTCCGCGAGCATGCAAGGATCAGCAGCAACAGAATGAGACGGTGAGAAAGATAGAGAGCGGAAAAGAGTCGGAGCCGAGCACTGCTGAGGACTAAAGGACTACCAGAGACGAGACTGAGATGCCAAGAACAAGGAAGAAGAGAAGCATGAGGACCAAAGAGGATAATAACAAAAGGTAAGTGACTGAGAAAGCAATGAAAGACAGTTGTACAGTGTGTTCAGTAACAGTGTGTGTGTGTGTGAGTGATAGCCTGAAAGCCTGAAATGTTCTTGGCAAAGATGGTCTATTTTGACCCTCTGAGGAATGTTTCCAGCCTAACAACCCAAGGCTAGTACTTTATTTTTTAAAGCAGCTCATTTAACATTTAAGACATTGACCAGGCTTCTGAATGGATGTAATGGCAGTTGTATGGCAGCATATATCCAACTGGACTAATGAGTAAAACCCAGAGATTAAAGCTCTGGACCACACAAACAAACAAAAAGAAAAACACACACACAATATCTGGCTTTGGCTGGATGTCTTGTTTTCTGCAAAAGTCTAAACACCTCTACTTCAGGAAGGCTGGGTAGTGTATAGTAACTGTGTATGTGTGCTTTTATCTTTAAAGAAGTCGAGTGATCACAGCATTAAAACCAAGTGTAGCTCTATTGTGACTAATCCTATCCATCCGTCAGTGCAGGATTTGATGCAGATAAATATATATGTGTGTTTGTGTATAGGAAATGTATGTGTATAGTGGTTTATTTTGTGTGTCCATTCAAAATGTATTTAAACTTTAGATATTTACAAAGATTCTAATGATGTCTCTATTTATGTGTTTGTATGTGTGAGACTGGGTGTGCGTCAGTTGCCCAATTGCTATTAAAAGCGTCTGAACCAATCGTCAGGACAGCTAGTGTAGCTTTAATATGGGATTATAATGCAATAAGCCTTCTATTATACACTAATGCTGGCCCTGTGCATGTGTGTGTTTGTCTATGTGCACATGAGAACAAGCCGGGATCTGAAACTAAGGCAGTGTGAATATATGTGTGCACTTAAAATTTATCCAACCGCATCAGTCATTTTAAGAGCACAATTTAAAACAACAGCTTCCTTTATTCATGCACGTGTGCCTGATTCATTGGCGCAGACACACGCATCAACAAGTCAAAAACTCACCAGGGAAATAATCCCAGTCTTTACGTTGTCTGTCGCATCTCAGTGTCCATTCATTTGATTTGGAGTACCACTAGGCCGCTTATGCATTTAAACACATTATGAATGATTGTTTGAATTATGAATAAGCTTTGCTTGAAACTGAAAATTGGACCTTTAGCAACAGAAGCCCATTTCTTGATGCCTCGTAATCAAATCTCTAAAGAAGGTTCCTTCAATATTCTCATGAATGTCCTGTATTAATATGGGTGTTTTCAATACTTTCTTTCTTATTAAATATGTAAGGGCCATTGTTTATTTGTCTTAACTCACCTCAGATTTTACAAACCCCTGTGATCTTTGGGAAATTCTGTTGTTTATATGAAAAGTTAATTTAGTTCAGTTGCTGTGATGTTTTTGACACGTCTAGTAATACATGCAACAATACACACACAGTGACATGGTGACAGAGTATAAGCCAAAAAGAGGGAAGCTTGATCCTGAAGAGGTAATGACATCATACTGCATTGACTTTTATTACATACGTTTTCGCCAGAGTGGCAGATGATAGAGAGAAGGAGAAATAAAGGTCAAAGGTGACTGACAGGAAGACGAGACTCAGAGTCAAAAGTAATGTATGTGTGTCACTGGCACTTTAGTCGCTCTGCTAACCAGGCAGGCTGTGAACAAGTGATGAGAAAAAGATGAGTTTAGGTGAAAGTGAAAAGGACTAGAAAGTCAGAAGGGCAGGAAGATGGATTAGGTAAGGGGGGAGAGAGGGCAGGCAGAGCAACAGGATCGAGAGATGAGAGGCATAGCGATAGATTGGGGGTTAATGATGAGAGATTGGATGGGACGTGTGGACAGGACAAGTGATATGGCAGAGAAGAGAAAGATGAGAGGACAGAAGAGCAGGGAGTAATCAGAGGAAAGGAAGAGGTGAAATTGATGACTAAAAAGGGGAGAATACAGCAAGAAAGAGCAGCCAAAGGTGCATTTACTAAATACTGACCTAAAGGGGGTGATCTAAAACACAAAGAGTAAACTATGTAGTTAGAACAACAATGAAAGATTCAGACCATATCATACTCTATTAGCCACGCTCCTAAGGTGTGTGTGTGTGTGTGTGTGTGTGTGTGTGGCCTCTTTTAACTCAGACACCCTGTTTTCCTCTGGTGGTTTAAACAATGTAGTTTTCCACTTCATCATATATCCTGTATCACTAATTATAAGATTTGGGGGGGAATATCTCATAAATATTCCGTTTTACATTGGTTCTCTGCTCGCAAACAATCCTCTAGCCAACAAACCAAATGAATTAAACCGCACGGCAGATGGATTTGTCAATAATGCACTATTTGCCTATATATCACCCAATTCCTTGTTTTACGTACCCAACAGGTTGTAAATAAGCTTACACCATAAAACCAAACACAGTTCCCTTTTCTTCCTCTTAGGGCCTTTCCCAGAATGGGACATCACAAAAAAATATGTTCCATTTATGCCCTTATAATAAAGTAGAATAGAAGCCTATTAAAACTTCAAGAAAAGCCATTTTATCACTGTATGTGGAATTTAGTTGTTTCTGCCATCAAGCTGTTTAATTAAGTCATGTCCACACTCATGTGTACTGTATTTGTAAATGGATGTTAGACAAGTTTACACAGGTCCAAAAGAAATTAATTCACACACGGAAGGTTAAATGAACAAGAAAGTCAATTTGTATTCTGAAATGTCCTCTGAAATGGTCACTGAAGGCAATCCTTTTAATGATAATCTCGAAAGAATGACTCATTGTCTACTGAAAATATGCTTGCATGAAATGTGTTAACTAAAAAGACTGAAACCCATTACACTTATTTTAAATTCATAAATCATTATCTGAGGGGGCCTCAGAGAAAACGCGAACAAGCCCGAGCTAGTTTACCTACCTTCTAATGAAGAATTAAGTAATCTGTGACTAAATTCATTTTCTCCTTTGCTCTAAATTATGCATCACATTCCAAACACACACACACACCAAAAGTACATGGTCTCAGGGGAGTTTGTCCAGTGGCAAGGACTGATAGTGTTGGCTCTCAGTATATAGCTTTGAGGGTCTTTGGCCCAAACCAGGAGGGTGACTCATCATTGGCTACATCGCATAGCATAAACACATAAAGCCAAGACTCAGAACCCTGATCCAGATATTCATAGTAAAGTTACATCTCACAGGCATAACAAAGATGGTGAGCCAGATTGGAATGTAAAATTATCATGAACATACAATGGTAAATGTCCCTTAGAGCACAGACAGTTTTTATTCATAAAACTGTTTGTATGTTGGTGAGTGCGTATAGGAAAACTACATTAAGTTCTCATGTTGCGGGTTTCTTGGACCAAACAGTTTTCACAGATTGCATGCAGTTGCCTTGAAGAGGCACTTGAGTTTCTTACTATCAGTCATGCACACAACCTGCCTGAGACAATGCTTCAATGAGAACCTCACTTGCAATATGTATAGGATGCTGGTTGACTGAGATGCTTGGCTTTTGTGATATGCACATTTGCAATTGTGGCTTAAGCTTGCCATTTGAAATTGCTTATTAAAGTGCTGCTGAAAAATGGAGTTGCACCCAATTAAAACACAAAGCGAAACGGTTTGCAGAAACAGCTGAAAGGTTTCCTTGTTGTTTTCCTGATCATTACTGCATTCCTCTTCTGTTTGAGGTGCAGGGATAAATGTTACACCATGACCCTTTAAGAAAAAAGCTACCAAACAGAAAACTAGTGACCAATTACAGCACTGACAAACAAAAGAAAAACAGGTAGCAGCATGCACATGCGACACTTTATACAGCATCTGCAATGCAGCATGCAAATATTGGACATCCACAGACATACAATATTAATTTCTAAGTAGGAATTAATCAAATATTAATACTATTTGCTACAGCTACAAATACTGTCATCCTCTTCAATAACTAACAACATTTAGTCACATTATAGCTAAAGCTATAAACTACAGAGTTTATATGTGAAGTGAAGTCATACCCACATACCCATACAACCGACTTGTGATGGCTTGTCTGCTGATCATCAACAGAAGCCTGTGCAAGTTGTCCTGAAATATGCCTGATTTTGTATTCTTATTCTTGTTGATTTAGGAAGCGCTGTCAAGATCTGAGCATTTTTCTGCCAAGTAAAATTGTAGTAATTTCTTTGGCCTAAGTGTGCTGAATAAAAATGTGCACTTTCAAAGGCCTGTAAAATAACAGGTAATAATGATATTAAAAAACAGGTTCACCGATATCAATTGGGCAGAAGGCAGAGGCAGGGCACACCTCATCGCGTTGCCGGTCTATCAGGGCTGACATATAGAGACAAACAATCATTCACACTCCATCAACAGTTTGATGCATAAATGCATAAACACAAATGTTTTCTTTTTTTATTTTAACACCAAGCAATAAAGAAAGAAGTGACTACATTACCCAAAAATCCAGGATTTGGCCTGTCTCTTAGGGCCGGTAAAGTACTGTGTTTGCCATGTTCTGAGGGTGAGTGGGTGTGAAAGATACAGAGTGAGAGATGTGGTGTGATTACAGAGCAGTAAAGCGAGTCTCTGTCTCCCTAAAACACACACACAGAGCCCGTCAATCGGCGATTGAAAAATGAGGCTCACCTTGAAACGACAAGGGACTCGATTCGCTGGAGCATTCGGTGCTGTGTTACCACTGCAAAGGCCCGAGTGTGTACTCATTCACATATGCACACACTGACACACAAGGCCTCACTGAGACAGCGTGTTGCAGACAATTCCTGGACAGCCCAAACCCACCGACTGGTAAATTGAACTCATTGCATGTATAAACAGTTTTCATTAAAAGCTGCACCCCGTCAAGAAACTCCCTGTAGTGTTTAAAGGGTGCGTTTGTGCATGTGTGTGGTGACAGATGCTCAAGCACACTTGCAGTGCGTATTGATTACTGACAAGCTGTGTATTCTCCTTCCCAGATATTTTTCTTCTTCTCTTCTAATGTCTGTCTCTTCACGCATTTCTTTCTGTCTTCACTCTTTATTCTTTAACAAACTCCATCAGACACTTTTGAAGAATTCAACTTAGAAGAATCACCCTTTACATCTCTTTCTTCACACACACACTATCACTCACATATTACTTTCATCTTGCCTTTGATTGTTCTCCTTCATCTGTTCTCTACCCTTTATCCCTCTTCTCCACCTTCTGCACCTTCCCGTGCTGCTGTCTCCCCTGCTCGCCTCTATCGTCTCCTCCCCTTCACCACCCTAGCCAACAGCATTACCTCCCTTTCTCCTCCCCGTTCATTTTGCACAGCCAGAGGTGTGATGTGGGCGAGAGACTAAGATTAAATATAGAGACAGAGGAGGGGAGAGAGAAATGCACAGTAAATCAAAGACAGCATGACAGAGATGGAAAAGGAGGTGGTGAGTGGGAAAAGTCCAACAACAAACACGGGGTAATGATGAAAGACGAGAGAGACAAGTGGAATCCATTAAAAAGAGACGAGGGGAGGAGATTGAGAGAGAAAGAGGGTGGACAAATGACAGAAAGATTCACAGGTGTGTGAATCAGAGAAAATGATTTCTGAGGATACGGTGTCACTTCCTGCCTGACAGCTTGAGGGTCAGTGGTGTAAGAGTAAGACTTGGGGCACACATACACACATATGTGCACAGCCAGGAGAGGGAGTAAAAGAAAGTTTGTTGCAGCGTGTGCTCTGGTGTCTGATGTGGCTGCTGGTGGAAAGACAAATGCTTGGAAATGAGCTGCTGTGAAATTATCTTCAATTGCCTTAGCCTGAATGCCAAGGCAAACTACCTGACAGCACAACCACACACATCTTCCTGTGTCTGCTGCACACACACACAAACACTGGCTGAATTGTTCATTCACACCTTCCCTCTCTTTTTCACTCAGGAAAAATAACATCTACAATTTGTATTTGCAAACAGCACATCCATTTCGGCCCATTTCTCAAAGCCCAGTAGCTGCGCCCTGCTTTGCTTTGCAAACAGATGCATGCACAAACAGAAGATATCACACTGACACATCAATCAGAAATAAAAAAACATGCAGAAACTTGGAAGAATGTGTGAACTCTCAACAAGTTCTTATCCTACAGTGTCAAACAAAGATGCGTTCCACTTGGTACCTTTGGTATCATAAACACACTAAACACTGCTTGACACCATTGGAATAATGGCAGCTTCCTGTTGGACCTCTCGCTACTGGGTGGGGATGGGTGAAAATTTCATATCACAATCTTTTTCAGGCAGCATCATGTTTCACAATTTCATCACAATTCTTTTTCGTTTTGGTTTTTAAGACTGGATGACTGAGTTTTACAATCAAACTAATTTCTCTATTTAAAATGTATAGCCTAAATTAAATAAATGGTCAGACTAAAACAAGATTCAGAAGTGCCACTAGACTATGAATTAGCTGTTATAATAAAAACAGCACGTTTTTAATTTTGTATTGAATCATTCTGACTACGGTTGAATGGCCATGTTTGAAAAATATTTACGGCAGGGTGTCTCCTACCCCCATCTTCCAATTTTTATGTGACTCATAAACATTGTATTAGTTACCTCATTCGAACGCCTATTGTCCTGTCATACGAAGTTCCTTTCTGAGATGGCATCACTATAGTTGTTTGTTTTGTAGCACTCATGAGGGGTCCTCTCAATATTTGACTGTCGGCATTCTCTTCTGGGTGTTTTTGTTCGAGGTAGTTATGAAGGTTTGTTGTGTTGCCATTCAATGTTCGAACAGTTTGTTTGTGCCATGTCAATTTTGGAAAGTCCACACCAGTTCCATATTGCCAACAAGTAATTATTTTTAAGAGACCAACTCTTCTGTGTTGTCGTCCATCAATACGGCCTGCGATGTTGCTGAAAAGATAATGTAAAGTATCTCAGGCTGCATTGAGTGTCGGATCGAATGTAGGCCATAAACTGCAACTCATAGACAGCTTACAGTGGCATAATAATAAATATAACATCTCACTGTAAAGCCAGGTTGTAGAGTCAAGTGAGTTTTACATTGCCATAGACTGAATAACTGCTGCCCAAGAAAGAAGAAAAGCGTTTCATGGCCTGTTGAGACAAAGATTGAGCTTTTAGGCCACAACGGCTAGGGGTTTGTTTGAATGAGTAAAGGTGAGGTATTAAATCCTATGAACTCTGTACTAACTGTTAAGCAGTGGCTGTTGTGTGTGTTTTGGAGCTGTTTTGCTGCCAGTGCACCTGGCAAGAAGCTGGAATATTGAAGAAGCACAAGCATTTCAGCATCAGCTGAATGTTAGACACACAAGGCAAGAATCCCAAGCATACATCAAAACTGCTTGTGGAATAGATAGCAGGCTTTTGTAATTAAATTGAAAAAGGCCTGACCTCAACTTTTAAAAAATATGTTTTCCATGCTTAAGAGTCAGGTCTGGGCCAGTAAACCAACAAATGTATATCCAACCAGATGAGCAAAT
This sequence comes from Anabas testudineus, assembly GCF_900324465.2. NCBI lineage: Eukaryota > Metazoa > Chordata > Actinopteri > Anabantiformes > Anabantidae > Anabas > Anabas testudineus. Next base: position 12,124,256 of record NC_046619.1, read on the forward strand.
GCAAGGAACTGTCATAGGCTAACTAAACATTACTATATACCAATGACTCTCGTACATGTAGCTAACATGCAGTAATAGTGATGCAGATTGAAAACAGTGTGAGTTTAAGATATTCCTAATCTTGTACTGTGTGCCGTGGGCAGGCAGTCAGTTTTAAAATTTAATGATCCTAAATGAAAACTGACAACATTAATTATGTGCTGTCATGGAAAACAGAATAAAAGGGCAGCATGTGACATCAGTCTTCCAAATGAGTTGATATGCTGTAGGTCACACGGAGCATTGGTATGAATGAATGTGTGCATGAATCTGTGCCAGAATACATATGGAATATTAGAGCAGCAGTCAGACTTATCAGAGTCAGGATGCGTTAGCATCTGTCCACTGGTGAGAACATATTTAACACTACAAGGACACTGTTGGCAGTGATTTCTAAAACTTCTTGAAATCATGAACTTGAAGGTCAAGTCTTTGCTTTAGGGTAAGGACATACTTAATTTATTTAGAAAAATATTGCACAATTACAGTGTTGACCATAATACAGTACAGTAAGCATCTGTGCTGTGATGTTGCACCAGCTGGCATAAAATAAGCTGTTTTCTATGTGTGTGTGTGTGTGTGTGTGTGTGCATGCCAGCTGGTTTAACATCACTCAATGTCTGTAATGAAAGAACCCTGAAGAAAAAGGGAAAAATATTTATTAGATTTCTTGGACCTCCCTAATTTCATGCGCAAATGCTCCTTTGTGACCACATCTGTCAGTTGGTTAATATTCAAAAGTCAACACCGTTCACAATTGGGCAGTGATTTGCTTTGTACATTGTAGATAAAAAGACATTTTCTGAAATGTGTTTGTTTTTTTTTTTTTGCCAATGCAAAAAATTCCACAACAAATTCACAGAATTTTAAATCACAATTACCCTCAGGAGTCAAATATGTGTTGGTTATTTTAACCTGACAAATTTGGTTTGTTGAATACTAAATAAATTAAACATGCTTGTTATAAATAACCTCTGTCTACTTTGTTATCTATGCTTTTTTCTTTGATGTTCCCCGGCAAAATTTGCCGCTACAATAGCCCAATTTCCTCTTTATTTTTATTCCAGATTCCCATTTTTATCAGCTGACAGATTTCTCAGTGATATCCTGTGATTAAGATCAAATGGCTAATTTTGTTCTTTCCCTCCATAATCCAAACATTTTACTAAGCATATTAATAAAAACCAGATAAGGTTATTTTAATTTAATTAACTTATATTTTTAGTTTCTGGGCATTGTATGTAAAATGCAACTTTAAAGATACATACATTAAGATATCTCCAAAGAAACAACTTGATACTATTTTGAGTTTTGTCTCTGTTACTCTCACCTATCTGCTGGTCTAATAAGAGGTTGATGGAGTTGTATTGATCTGGTCAGTGTGTGCATTCAATCTGGGTTAAAGCTTTATGTGCCTAATGTTTGTGTCTTCTTTCCAATCTAACCGTTTATTCCCTGATTTCCTCCTTTCTCCTGTAATTCCTCTAATTTATTGCCTCTTTCTTTTTACTCTCTCCCTCCAGAGCTAACCAGCAATGCCCAGAGAATTCATCCAACCCATTCAACCCATATGCAGGCCGCTGCTCAGAAACTGAGAGCAATGTCCAATCGGAAGAAGCCAAACTAGTTAGGAGGTCGTTAATGGAAGCCCATTGAGAGTTAGAGCCTTATTGGATATTGAATTCCTGTCTCAAGCTTCCACATACAAACCCTGCTACACTGCCTCAAAATTCATTTGGATTAAAAAAAAAGCTGGAAACCTTCTCACTCCTTGGATATAATTCTGCAGACGTTGGCTAATGTCATTGCTTGCTTCCCTATCGTTCAGCTCCTCAGGGGGCTGAACCAATGTGCAGAGGAGTATGGGCAGGAGAGTGGCTGATCCAACCAATCCGGTGCCTGCACTGGGGGTTCCGTTGGCAGGGGGCCGATGGGGCCCACTGTGCAGTGTTGGGGTGCAGACATCTCCTGGACTGCGATCTCTCCCCTCCATCAAACGGCATGGCAGCCAACCCAATGCAAGTCGTCCCCTCGCCATGGCAACAGACAAAACAATGACAGCAGAGACAGGAGGAGTTCTCAGAAGTGACAGCAACAGTCTGCCAGTGTCTAAGGAGACATCTCAGAACGAGATCAACAGCTTAACACAGGACGACATGGGGTCACAGGGGTCAGGCAGTGGAGTTTACTGCCAGATCAAAACTATACGGACAAACCCCACAGACGCAAGAGGTAAAAGGACAGCTCGGTATACAAATGGCAGCGTGGTAGCCTCTGACATGGTGGGAGGAGTTTGCACTGAGTCCGCAGAAAGTAAGGAGCCAGTTCGGGAGAGAAGGAGGGTGCAGTCTCTTCGTGGGGAGGGCCACCGCTCAGTATTAAAGACAGGGAGCGTCGGTACAACCGTGCATGCCACTCCTCCTCGGCCCTGTCGAGTAATGACAACTTCTCCGACACGCCTCTGTGCAACTTGTGGGAGGAGACGATCTCAGATTACACCCTGCACAGGCGCATGTCGCAGGAGGGCTGTCAATCTGTCAATTACAGCCAGCCAGACTTTACCTAATCCCCGTAAACCATCTGTAGCCCCCAACCAGTCAAGAAAAGACTTTGGTCTGGACTCTCAATTGTACACCAAAAACACAGACATAGCAAACACATCAGTAAAAACATCTCAAATACCACAGCTGTCGCACACTATTCCAAAAACACACAACTCACATTCCAACAACATATCACACAATCAGACTAAAACTAAAAATTCAGTTCACCAGACAAGGCCACTTTCTGCTGATATGATTCATTACAAGGACTCAGCCACTCAAACAATAGATACATGCATGCACAATAGTACAGACAGAACCACAGCTACCACACATACACAGCGAGCACACACACCATATGAAGGGACAACAGAACCACATTCAACTGACAAACCCGTGCATGGCATGCCTATCCAGCCTGTTAAAGAACACACATCTGTCCACACCAGTTCCAAAGTATCGGCTCCTTTCCTTGAGAGTGACTCAAAATCTACCACCGACCCACCTCCCCCACCAAAAAATTCTCCCAAATCCACTCATTTAGACACTCCTGTAGAACAAACCAAAAAAAACCAAGAGACCACTAATATCCCCAAACGAACTTCCTCGGAGCGGATCAAACTTAAGGACTGCACAAAACAAACGAGCAAATCATTTGACGACCACGCTTTGCCTTGTAAAACCCATATGAAAGCACAATGTAATGGGGCTCCGGGAGGACTGTTGGGAGGACACACGGGGAACCCGCCACGTGGGCTGGAGAGGCAGTTGCAGAGTGTGGAGGAGAACCTGCTGTCCAATCAGGAGAAGATCAAGGTGCTTCTCAACGTTATTCAAGATCTGGAGAAGAGCAAGGCCCTCAGCGAAGGGTGAGATAAGGGAATTAGGGAGGGAGGAGAGAGGGTGATGGGGGTAGAAGAATAGAAGAAGGAAAGGAGAAGATTACATTGAGTAATGAGACAAAAGGAGGCTAGCTACAGAAAAGATGTATTATATTTAGGTAAGAGTGTAAGAGGGTGACCGAAAGTGATAGAGTGAAGAAACAGAGCAAGTAGACAGGGCGACTGGGGAGTGCACAAGATTGAAAAGAGAGTATGTTTGAGTTTTTAGAACAATACGAACTGACAGGCTTTCAAGTCCATGTAATAGATTTTAAATGTCAGATCTGTGGAGGATTGCTGAAGTGTGTGTGTGTGGGCACCTGTGCATGTGATCCAGTCGTGTAGGGATATGCGATACCTGCCAGCCTGCAGTCAATGTTCGCACTTTCTTACATCTCCCTTGTCTTTTTAATTTTATGCCTTGTAGTACTCCCCATGGTAACAGTGTCCCTCAGAGATGCTATAGTGCCCCCATCTGTTCTTTATCTCGCCTGCTAATTCTGGTATTCTCGAATCATCGTGGCCTGTCCCATTTCCTTTGTTTCTCCCATCTTCGCACATGCCAGTTGGCTCTCAATGCTCACTTCAACTCAATCAACATCCTCCCCTTTCTCTGGACTCTGCTTCGTGCTAACCCTGCCTCAACCTCCATCCTCTCACCTCTCTCTCATCCATTCTTAATTAATACCCTTCTCTGTCCTCAACTGTCTTTCTTTCTGCAGCTTATCAAAAGAATCATGTCTGTAACTAACAAATGTGAATCTGTCCTCTGTCCTCCCCATTTCTGGATTTTTCCCCCTCTGACTGCCCAGACAACCTGTCCATCACACTCACCTGCTGTCATGTGTTAGCTGTCACTCTCTTTTGTTTTCTCCTCCCTCTGTCGCTCCCCATTTTTCTTCATCTCCCCATTCTCCTCCTTTTTCACAGTTTCACCTTGACTGTCAACTGTCAGTTGCTCTCTTCCTGTACCGCACTTTATACCACATTTCTTCCGTCCTAAATCTCAACCTCTTTCTCTGACTTGTGCCAATCACTTTTTTTTTTCATCCGCATATCCTAAATCCTATTTTTAACTGCTTGCCACGTCTTGTCAAAACAATGATGTTTCTACATCTCTATCTAAACTCTCTTTACATGTTTTTACTCCTCTCTCCTTCTTTTTGAACAGGGTTAACAGATGTCTCTAGCTCCACACTAATCTCAATCAGATTACCTTTGAGAAATGCAATTAATGCTTGAGCTGTGCAATAAGGCTCCTCGACTTAATATACACTTGTCCTGCCCTGTGTGTGACTGTATACGATTATGTATTTATAGCATTTAAAGTCTGTGTGAATGATTACTACAAGGATGCTCACACATGCACATATCTCAAATAATATTTGTGTATAGGTGAAATAAGGGGTTAAATAAAAGCAAACTGAGAGGTGGGCTGATGAGAAAGGGAAAGACAGAAAGAGAGCAATTGAGAGATAAGGGGAAAAAGAGAGAAAGGTAAGAGAACCAGCAAGTAATAGGGGCTGCAAGTATCTGATGCTGTGCCAGAAATGAGAGTACTCTAAGTGGGCCGCTGTGATAAAAGTGTCGGCTGAGCGAAAAGGTTGTCGCTGTGCTCAGCTCCTTATTTCCTTCTCTCTCCTTAAGCAAATACTTGTCTTCTTCTACTATAGTTGTCTTTGATAAAGACAGCTAGGGGAGAAATGACGCCAGTCACACAGCCTCTCTCCATGTAATTAAAATGTCTATTTTATCAACATGAATCAGTTACTGTCTCAGCAACACAGTTCAATGAAGGGGTAGCCAAAATGTCTTGGCAGAATTAAGCGTTTTAATTACATAGCAGTCAGCTGTATGTATGTCAGGTTGTTTAGCCAATTTCATTTCCCAACATTTCTGCACTGTCTGTAGTAGTTTTGTAATGTGCACCAATTTCCAACACTATTTCCAAAAACCCTTTGCTCACAATATTTGTGTCATGTAATGTCTGGCTTCTAGTGAGACCACCATAGACAAGCGCTGTAAACAAACTTTAGTGACTTGCTTGCTTACTTGAATGCTAAACAGGCATATATTCACCCACCAGGATTATTGCAGTGATGCCCTGGCTAGCCCTGTCCAGCTACATCATACATCCTAAACATCACAACACACTATTTTGTGCCCTTTGACAACCCCCAGAGTACACGACTGATGTTGCTGCATTGATTATATATATGTGGAGAGAACAAAAACAACACCAGTCTTGACACCAGCAGTCAAGAGAGTAAGACTCTTTTACGGTGAAAGAAACAAAATATTAGCTTCACTAATAGTTGCTTAAATAATGTCAAAATATCACAGTGGATATTTTTCTTTAAGCTAAAATAAATAATATAATACCATAATGCCATCTACATGTGTACATGTGTGTACATGCTGTGTTTAATTAAGCTCTTTTGGGCAAATGTGTGAATGTTCTGCATCTGTTGTTTCTACAGTCGCAGCTCATACAGAACTGGTCAGGACATTAACAACTGCCCCACCTGCCAAAAGACAGCCTGCATCATCTACAGGTAACCTGATCAAGATAATGAACCTACTGTATTACATAACCCCCAAGTGACAACTCTTTTTTTATGGAGGGTAATAAACTCCAGCAACATCTGCTAGAAAACAATACGTTCCATTTCCTATTGTTTTCTCTCAGCTTTACCAGGTTTTATCTCTTATTCAGCAAATCTTTTCTTTCTCAATAGCCTTTCTTCCATGTGTTGTATCCTGCTGTCTTTGCTGTTTTCTCCCACTTTGATAATTGTACTCCTACAACATAGCATTATTATTTGTAAAATGAGAGTCTAAGATTGATGCTTCTCGTCAATATGTGTTCGACAAAATGTTTCCTACGCACTTAAGGAGAATTCTCTCTCCAGGAAACATTTTTACACATAAAAAAACATTCAGTGGAACAAGCAAATTAATTCTGCACCTAAAAGATGTGTTTGTCCTGTTCCAGTTTTCCCTTGTGAGTGTGACCTAAATAAGTAATTGCATTCTTAGATTCTCTGCAATTTACAGAGCTGCACACTCACAATCTGATACCACATACTGTAGTTTAATCCCCGATCCTTCACCACCTTCAACCCATCTTTCTAATTCTCCTCTTTTCATTATGTAAATCATCTTTTCATCCCACGTCTGCACCATCTCTCTTCCTGCCATCTCAAACCTTCCATTAAACTGGTTTCCTCTGAACATCTATGCCTCATTCTATCTGCCAATTGCCAAAGGTATCATCACCTGCGCCCCCTCCCACCCAACTTCCGAGGCACTGCTCAAATGGGTGTTAGAACACAGTAAGAGAACCTGGCACCTTTATTTTAGTCCAACATTTTGTGTGCATGATTCACACAAAGCTTTGCTTGAAGACAATTCTGCTTCTTCCCAGTCACATAAAAAATCTCCCTTACAGGCCACAAGGGATAAAGACACATTTTACAGGGTCTCTCCATTTTTTCCTCACTTTCAAAGACACACCTTCCAGCAGTCCCACATTTTTGCAAGCAAAGATTGATTATGACTCACCATTGCATGAGAAACCTTAATACTATAATGATAAATACAACCACCCGTCACATGGACATGGGAGTAGTTTGGAAAACTGTCAACAGGAAGCCATACATCAATTATGTCCAGGAAACACAGTTCTCTTGCCCCTGTTCCAGCTTGTTTTCAGAAAATAGCATGGGGAATGTAATAGTGTAATAGTAAACAGGGGATGCATTAGTCCTACAGCATAGGCGACTTGCATATGTGTGAAGGTACCACTGACACAGAAGCATATACCAGGATTTTAGAGAGAAATATGCCATCAAGGCAACATTTTGACCTGGGAAGTCAGTAGATATTTTACCAGGACAATGCCAGGCCTCATTCTGCACATGCTACAACAGCATGGCTTTGTAGAAACAGAGAGTGTGTGAAAATGTGCATCACGAAGAGGAGAATCAGATAATGGCAACCACAGACTTTGGTTACAACCCCAAACCTTAATATCCTAAATTCCCAAATGACTAAAAAGTGCAATTAAAAGGAAAAACGGAAAGGTACAGTAACACAGTGGTAAACAAGCCTCTCTTCCAACATGTTTAAAACGGTTGCAGGCATCAAACTACATTTGTTGTTTAACAGTTAAACATTTTGTAATTTCAAGTTGGTCACTGAAAACAGTGAATTGTTTTCCATGTGCCATGTTCTCACTAGAACAGTGGCTTTACTGAGTAATCTAGTCAATTCATTTTATCAGAGAATTTATCTGTAGTTTTAAGACAAAATGCAGTACCACACTGTAAAAAAAGGCTAGGGTCTACCCTGATCTCAGGAGTATATTCTTACTTCTCACATCATTATAATCCTTCTTTTCTCTCCTCTGGGACATTTTCCTTTCTGCTTTCTTACTTTGTCTTGGTTCTTGCACACAAAATATTATATGCAAATATAATCATGTATACACACATTCAAATTAATCCAACAAAAAGGAAACTCATCTTCTGTTGGATATGTATATTCATGCATTTCATATGCATACAGTCATACATACTGACAAAAAAAAAAGAATATATTTCACGCTGATGTGAAGGATGTTAATGACTTGGATAGATATGCAGAATCTGCTTCCTAATCATATTTCTCCTCACATAACAGTATAATTTTGTGCTGAACATTTTTATACAGATTTGGGACAAAAACACACAAAAGTCAGAAGTGCAAGAACTCCATTTGTTTGATTAGACTGTATCAACCTTATCAACCCTTCAGAGAGGATGCGAGAGAGATACACAAGCAGAGGACGATAATATGTGTGGGACAGAAACATTCATCCTAATGATTTGTGGTGAAACAAATGGTTTGGATGTGGGCTGGTTGCCTAAAGATGTTGTGCCATTGTTGGTCCTAATTAAGCTCTATGATGATGGGGCGAGGAACTTTTGACAGCCTCTCTGTTTTCCTCCGCAAGCTTAAACAGCTCAAACATGAACACACACACACACACACACACACACACACACACACACACACACACACACACACACACACACACACACTTTTGTATGGCAGTCAGTGTGAAGACACTCATTGACATAATGCATTCCCTATCCCCCTACTTTCGTGAAGGTCATGCTAATCTACTCTGTTTCAATTTTTACTGTCACGTGTACTGCCTTACCCTAACCCTAACCCTCACAGCTAACTGCCTCACACTTAACACCCTTTTCATCGTGAGGACCGGCTAAATTGTCCTCACTATGTAAAAATACAATCCAAACTCACACGTATTGTTCTACTCACTTACTTTTCCTCTGATAAAAAATAAACTAAACAAATTTATGAACTCTATCACACACATCCACACATGAGAAACATAAACTTTAAGCCTGCCCACTACATGACCAACGTTAACCTCTACTTTAAGTATGTCTCCCAAACACACACACACACACTTTTAAACATGCTGAAGATGACGGCCTGTAGTAGGAATCAAGAGCAGGAGCTTTGCCCTCTACACTGTAAACCCATGAACAATAGGGTGAGAGAGGTAGATATGGATAGAGTGAGGTAGAGAGGCAGTTAAAGAGGATTGAGAGGGGGTTGTTGAATGTATATGGCTAAAGAGAGACCTCACAGACAGAAGTCGTCCATTCTAAAACAGGATAGGCTCCAAATTGACTGAATGTGGGATACATCCACCACTTTACCATTTTATATATATTTTGTGTGTGTGAACAACATCTGTGTCTATGCGTAGTCATACTACATCTTTAATTTATCATTAATTCATGGCAGCCATCTCCCTTCCTCTATGCCTAACATAGTTTTTATTTTCTCCTCTGCTCAGTCATAGCCCCACACACTCAATCACTGCACTCCTTCTCAGGGAGACAGGACCTTTTAGCTCTTCTCTCACTGCATCTCTGGTGGCACTTATCCTCTCCTTCTTTACCTCCCCGTCTTTTTCATTTCCCCTCTTTCTTCTGCAGTCACCTGTGTGCCTTGATTTATTAAAGTTTGCCTTTCTTTTAATTATCCATCTTGCCACATCCCAGAAAAGTGAGTTTCTTTCCTTTCTCCATTCATAAGTCCCTGCTCTGTACATTCCCTGTTCCCCTAACTCAGCTGCTGGCTTGTTATGGCAGATGCACACATTGGATGTCAGGGGAGACCATATGTGTTTGCATAGTGTGTGCGTGTGTGTGTGTGTGTGCGTAAGGATGTTGGGATACAGGAGGAGGAGAGGATGGTGCAGTTGTCTCTGCTCTCCTTGGCTCATCATTTGGCTCATTAACTCCAGATGCCAGGCCCTGTGCAGCTCCACCCCTATAATCCAACTCAACAAACACACACTCCATTACACATAAAAAAAACACACACACATATATTTAACAGAAGGGGAGAGAAACTCCAAGTCTACTACACTATGACCCGCAGCAATGGACACTTCAGAGAGATGGTGAGAAAAAGAGCACAAGAGAGATGAGGAGGGGAGCAGGGAATGAGAGAAGCATAGAAAAAGAAAGCCAAAAGGGTCTGCTTTGAACACATCAGAGGAGCAAAAAAAAGTTCCTCCCTTTCCTTTAGCTCCTCCATTTTGCAAATGTTCTTCTCTTCTCCTTCCCTGCTCTCTTTTTCATTCTCCTCCCACACGTCTCATCTCACCAGCCTGTGATCTATCAGTGCGTGAAGTGCAGAAGAATACTATGGACGTGAAATGAGTGCTGAGTTGAGGAGTATGTGAGTGTGCCTGTGCTGAAGGTGCATCTGTCTGAGTTAAGAATGTCACATGATTTTACATCACCATGTAAAGCTGCAACGTGTGCAGGTACACCCTCACTTGCATTGTGATGTCATAGCTTTTTTCTCTGTCTCTTTTAAAATGTATTTATGCCTTTTTTCTCCTCTTCGGCCCCACGTCGAGTGAAAAATTGCAATATAAATAAGTTTGACTTGATTTGACACCGCCCTGAGCTCTAAATCATCCCACTCATGCCTGTCTCCCTCCCCTTACTCTCTCTCAAACAGTGTTGAACATGATTTCAGACAGCAGGAGGGACGCTTACAAGAAATTATGGAGGCCCTGGACGGGGAGTACGATGTGCCTGCGCCCACTCTGACAAAGCCCATGCCAACGCCTCCCACTTCCAGCCGCCCCAGCACCAAAGCCCGTGTCAAGAAGCTCCGCAAGAAGTGTTTCTGGTGGCTGTAAATGCTGAAAAAACCAGAACAGCGTCTTTGGGCAGCATGTGCATTGCAAGTGTGGACTGGTTTTCATGGGACCAAAAATGTTTGAAAGTTAGGCTTTCTTCTCGTGGTCTGTCAGTGGTTCGTGTGACATTAAAATCGATGGCAGTGCCTGTAAATGGCACTTTTTCCACTGCAATTCATCCTAAGCTCTCACAAAATACCGGGGACTGAACAGAAAGCGTGGAAATGCCATAGAGGCAGAAAAGCAGACCAAAAGGAGTTGAAGAACTTTCCTTCAGATCCGTGCGACGGGCATATTGAGGATTTTATCTGTTATTTGTAATTAACTTTTGACTGAAAGTGAGAATACTGCTACCCCATCACAATTCTAATGGAGAAATGAAGCATTAATACTTTGGATGACAGGCGGGCATACTGTTTCACTTGGCAGAGTAGCTGTGTAAACAGATGGACAGATGCATGAGTGGATTTATGCCAAGATCAATTCACGCTTACAGCTGGGAGTGAATCTTCCCACCGATTTTGGTTAAATTAAAGCAATAAGCAGAGGAATTTGAAAGATTCAAAAAAATCCGGGGAACTTAACAACTAATTGGAATACTGTTTCTTTGGAGGGCTTGACAGACACAATTTGAATGTAGCAGCAACTGAAGCACTAAGAGGGTATGACTGGAAAACAAGCCGATGAACTCTCCGAGAACAATGAGACAGCTCGCTGCATGGATATCAGGGTTTGGAGAGCACAGTTGAGATTGTATTAATAATACATCAAGAGACAATGTGATAGGAGCTGATCAGCGACTCGCAGGCTGTGTCAGATAATTAAAAATTCTGTCAACTTTGACTGACAGAGTGATTGATTCTCTCCGCCATTACCATTCAAAATGCAAGTGTTCTGTGTGAAATCAATCATGTTTCCGGGATATTCACACTCAAATGTGCATAAAAAATGAACACACAAAGAGAGGCATACATTTGCAGGCAATAAATCACACATATAGTAAAGTCACAGACCCAGTGCAGTACACATTTAGTACAGTGGCGAATCGGGACATACCAGTTATTAGTTCAGTGTTCAAGATTGGCCTGTATTGATGTTGTTGTTTAAATGTTTTTGCAAAATAACAGCAAATAGGGCACCAATGAAACCTCTATGAATCACGCCAGAACTAGCTGTTGATGTCTGGAGATTTAAACATGGCTCAAATTGTGCAGCACAGTTCTCCAGCCATCAGCTTTCACATAACTTAGCAACCACCAGCTGTGACAGTGTGCACTTTCACAATAATTACATATAATAAATCTGAAAACTAAACTGGAAAAAAACAACAACACAGATTTTGTCTTTTTTGCTGTTCAGCATGTTGAACACTGTATACTGTACACAATAAGTGACTATTTCTAAATCTGTAAACTAGCATTCAAGCCACCAGGCGCTGCTAGCTCATTCTTTAAGCCTCAATAAGCAACAAAGATCTGAGCTGCAACATATGTGTGTTAGGCTATTTGAATGACCCAATGACTAAATGAAACCTTGATCAAATAAATGAAAAATAAGGTCTTTGCAAATGCAAAACACAACTAAAATGGCTGATATTGTGACACATATTGATATCAGAAAATGAAAGTGATGTTGCAAACACACACCTGCATCATTATTGTGCACATACACAGACACAATCTGGATAATGCTTAGTTCACAGCAGTTTAGAGCAAATGAACTTATCTCACAAGGGCCTACTTCAGCTGCTTCTGGCTGACAAGTTGCCACCAGTTAGAAACCTAGATTACACAACACACTAATTAACCAATCTATATCCAAAATATGCTGTCCCTGCATTTTTATAAGCTGTCCATAACATGGTGTGAGTTCCCACAGTGCCCCTTTATCCCTGATCTTCCTCTTGTATGTACAATAAAAGTGTGTATTTTAAAGAAAAGGCATCATTGTCAACGTATGTTCATACTTATGTTTAAGTATGAAACCACATAACAGACAAGAGTGAATGTAGATCAACTATGTTACTAATCAACATTTAACAGCAGAGTCAAAGACACAAGTCAAGCATTTAATGGTGCCGTTGCGTGTACTTACAATGAGAGCGTGTTCTCGACCCATTGTGATGACCGTCTGGTTGATGATCCTAAGCAGAGATACCACAATGTCCTGGATATGTTGAAATGTTTCCCCCTGAGAAAAGCAAACACAGAGAGATGTGAAAAAAAAAAACAGAATGATGGAGAAGGATGAAGTGGAAAAACAGACAAAGATTAAAAAACCTCTACACCTCTCTCTAAACCTCTGTAAACACATCCAACACGCAGATGTCAAACAGCTCCTGCTCTATTCAAGTATCATCCACTGAGGCATAACGCTGGCCCAGCTTCCTGGGACACATCAGAGCTGTTCTCATCAGGTTCTAAATGGATGGATGGCTAATCAAATGAAACGAGAAATAATCTAAAGTTTTCAGAGTCTGAAACTCAAAAGTGTTCACTTTTCAGGAAATGAGCCTCACCGGAACATTCAGTTACTCCTTTACTCTGTGGACATTTGAACCGCTAAGTGTTTCTGACACATGAATGTGTCTTTTTCTGTGCACACCTGCTTTCCTGTTCCTATCGTCCACTTCACTTTGAAGCCATTTTCTGTCATGTCCTCCATCTGCTCAAAGAGATCAAAGTGGACGCAGTCTGCTTTTACTCAGACCTGTCCTAAATCTACTACGAGCATTTTTCTTTTTTAAATGTCTCCATTTCATAAATCGCCATGGCCAGCTAAGGCTGGATGAGCTACATAGACATTTCTAGAGTCTTCACATATGAATGATGCTTTTTGCTGTCATTTTAATTGTTGCACACATATCTTTAAAAGGAACACAAACACATTGTATAATGATTCACAATATTCACCTAAACCTAAAGGCCAATTCTTTAGTGATGAAGTTAAAACCAATTCCTTAAACTTAGTAGTGGACAATATAGTTTTAACTACCACCATATTCTAACCAAAGTATATCTAATTTTATATAATGATACATGTGGATTAGGACACTAAATAACTCAATATGAATATATAAGAATAACATTTACTACTAATGCTTTTTCACTTTTTAAATATGCATATAATGATCCAAAAACAATGAATTCACATTTTGTTAAGCTATAAACAGAAAATGTTATCACTTTAAGATATAATATCTTAAACTGAGACAAAATCTTTCATCACAATATCAGTCCAGCTGCACAGTACATGAACCTTTATACAATTTACTGTGAAGACTGCAAGTGGAGAGGGGTCTGAAAAATGATACACACATAAAAATAGGACAAAGACCTCTCCAGGGCATCCATGCATAAAATGTATGTAAAATGTGTACCTTTTGAGAGGTTGGTACACACACACACAGCTTAGGTGAAGTCGGTGAATGGAAGCTGACTCAGACTGAGGGACTATCAAGTCACTGAAGCATCTGCTTTATCCAAACACACCTTAGCAATACTGCTGCAGGATGCATCTGTGTGCATTTGTGTGTCCAACCTTGTCAACTGTATCTGACCCAAATATGCTTTGTGCACTGTACAGTACGTGGTAGCATAATAAAGAAAGGTCCAAAAATAACTAAAGTAGGTAAAGAGGACTCAAGTTCAAAGTTTTAAACTCTCTCAAATGTGTATGTGTATGTGCTGGATGATGGGTGATGATTTGAGCCTGTTCAGAATCAGACAGGCATGAACCACATTAAATGCACTGACTCCCACGAAACACAGAACACAACTAAGTGTGTGTGTGTGTGTGTGTGTGTGCGCGCGCTATTCTGGATACCATTTTCCTAGACTACCTCAAACTCACACACACATAACTTAAGCTGGGACACAGCTGCTGGTTTTAAATAAGCCTAAATCTTCCTGGCTCACTGTAGGTATTTCGGTCTCCCGGTAAGAGTTTCTCAGACAAGACGAGACATAAGACACAATGCTCCTTTTCACTCCTGCAGAACAGTCAATACTCTGTTCATTTATTCAAAACTGTAGCCCGGCTGTTTTATCATCTCTGCTGACATCATGATATAAAAAAAAAGAAAAACGAAAACAGTTTTTGTTGGAGCAAAAAAGAAAAAAAAAAAAAGAAACCCTGGGTGAGTTATGTCTCCCTGTCTTCCTCTGTTAGTGTCCTCCCTTTATCACACACACACACACACACACACACACACAAAAGTTACTTATCAATTCAACACAAAACTCCCCAACAGACACGAACATATATCTATTGTGTTGTCTTGTTTTCCATCACGCTTCCTCTGTGACGCTGATTTACAGACATCAGCGGTGTAACAAATTAATCAGGTAGCACGCTGAGAGGAAAATAGAGATGGCTGAAAAAGAAAGGGAACAAAAGAGGTGGAGAGTGTCCCCCATCACCTCTTCCTACTTCCTCTCCCGTTTTTGTTTTAACTTCTCCCACCTGTTTTCTTCTCTCCCTCGCCTTCATTTCAAACTGTCATCAACTCCCTGTATTGTTTTCGGTCCAGCTTATTGTCTATGAAATAAACATTTTCCCCTCAGTCTCTTTAGCCATTAACTCGCTGTCTGTTTATGCATTTGTTTTTCATCCTCCCTGAATGTCCATGAGCAGTTTTCATTTCTCAGTCCTTTAGTGCTCTTGTTCATTTTTTCCCCTCATGTATTTAAAAACTAATCCTTCATAGTTATCTTTTTTTCAGCCAGATATCACATCTGTCCCTAGGTTTTGTGAAAATCTGTATAAGTGTGTTAGCTATTTTTTAAACGCACTTACTTGAGTGTAGTCAAATTGAGGATTAAATATCATAGCCACTGCTCACTCTGAAAGTGTCCTTAACATTTAAACAGAATTCAGACAGCTTGCTGCAGCTAATACTTTCATTTGCAGTCATTGCTCTGATAGCTGACTTCAGGCCTCACCTAGTTTGATAGAAAACCTGTATGAGTCTGTGCGTCACTGGGTTTGTCGTCCACACATCGTTGTATTTGTACCTGTCATGTCCTTGTAACATTTGTGATGCAAATTCATCTAATCACATTCACTCCAGTCCATTCATTATTTCTCTCACTGTCTCTCTTCACTTGGCTCATGCTTCATTAGTGGTATCCAAATAAATAAAGCTGAAAAAAAGCCATACCTTCACTTCAAAGACTCAGCACGCTGTCAGCAACTGGGAGCAGCAATTAAAAAGCCTGTGGCTAGATACTAGTGATGTATTTGTTGAGTGTGTGTATGAAAGTTGTTCAGTTGTTTTGGGAGCAAACTGGATTTTGTTTCAACAGACTAACATGCAGCAACACACATGAAACCGAATCACTTACACTGTAATTGGTCAAGGCCTGCTTCATTCCACGACTGAAAGACAAAACAGCTTAAGGCTATTAACTTTAATGTTTAGGAGACAAGTTCCTCTGGACTGGCACAGAGCTCAGGGCTACTTGAAATTCACACTATGATGCTAAAAAAGAGAAAGGAAACGTCTTAATGTATGGGCTGGATCATTTTGATATTGCATAGTTGTGTTTGACAGGTCTGTCAAACACCTCAACCTCAACCCGACCCAGCCAGTGCTGTTCAACCACAGCTGTTCTGATCTTTCTTTAGATGCATATTGTGTCTAGACAAACTCTAAACTGGCCTCAGAAGGAGTCACATCAAATGCACTTCAAGTGACCACTCGGGATCCGATGTTGTTTGCTTCTAACGTTTGATTACATCTCGGGGAAATGTAAATCGCCGTTATATAAAGAAAAATACACAGGCGCGCACACAAATGCACAAAAACATTTTAGCTCCACAGCTACTAAGTGGAAGTGCTATTTACATACTAAGTAGAACAGCCTCAACCTCAAAATGAAAGAAGAGGGGGAACTTTATATTTTGCCTCAGGTTCAGTCTGTGGTTAAGTTGGTTGGTGCTATATGCAATAACACAGAGCAAGTTGTCCTCAAGAACCGCTTCTCATTTAAAAGTAACTGCACTTGAAGTCAGATCCATAAGTGCTTAAGCAGTCAGACTCCAATACGCATGGTGTCAATGCATATCTGTGCATGTCTCAGTCCTTGAAAACAATCCCCCAGAATGCAGTTCAATGAATGTGAGCTGCATGTGTGTCTTTTACTATGAACCAGTGCTGCGTGTCTCACCACGTTGTCTCTGCTGAGGACCTCCAGGATGTTGTTGAGCAGCTCCAAACTGTTTCTCCTGTCATCATGAGGCCCATCAGCCATGCTGGCCAGCGCCCCGCTCAACTCCCGCAGCATCATGGGTAACAACACATCGCGGCACTCTGAGGAAAATCAAAGCACACACAGTCAGGTTTTATAAGATGTAATGTCCTGTTTAATTAGCAGATTCACACATGGTAACTGGAGAAAGTTGTTCTTTGAAATCTAAATAGGGAAAATTTGTCTGTATAAAAGATGAGATGGTGTGAGACAGCGTATTAAAGGCTGATGTTGAAGTTTAAAAACAAACTTCAACATCACATCATCAAGATTCACTTTAATGTACCTCCTTTCTGAAAACCCCTTCAAAGTGTAAACCCCAGACCTTTACATCAGTCGGTGCAGCACCTGGGGAGACAGCTGCACCCACACAGCTATGAGTAATGATGCCACTACACCCTGCAGAAGAAATTCAACCCTAACCCCCGACAGCACAATGGAGGGATATCAATCAAGCGTATATTTACACTTCCATGCATGTCTGCTGCTCTGTCAGCCACGGAGTCAACACATCAATCACCACATTTTAACATTTTGCTCTCAGTCAATTAATGTGTTAAATTGACCACATGTGTAATACATCATGAGTAATTACAGAAGTCAAAGTGTGGAACATGTGTTGAGTGAGAAAACAGTTTGATAAATTTCAAAAACACATTGTTGTCCATCCTTCATGGATATGAACCTATCTTTTGTCCAAAGTCAACTCAGCACTAAGAAACATGCTTTAGTGAGAAGTGAAGTAGAAGCATGTCTGAGTAAATTAAAGGATGTGAAACTTTAGAAGCTGAAGCAATAAAAAAAAAATGTTTTCTTTTTTTTAATGTGTCATAAATCTTCTCAACTAAGTAATTTAAAGACTGTAAGATAGAACTAGCTTCAACTGATGCTAAGACAATGCAACATAACATTTTTAAACCAATCAACATATTTTTTACTGTCCCACAACAGTCAATATATATATAACACATTATTTTGTTCGCTTCCTCCTCAGTTGCTCTTCTCTATTAATGTTATGGGGAATCCCTGTCCTGTTCCAGGGTCAAAGGACACAGTCCCTTTGTGAGGTGCGAGCAAAACAAAGTATGCACTACAGTTAAAAGTAAGTGTGTATACAATAAAATATGTTATGAAAATAATCATACTTATTGTTTCTACTGATTTAATTTGACCTCTCCCGTTCTTGTCGTTATCGTTTTCCATCTTCCGGCCCTCCACCCCCTCCGCCTCATCCCTCTCTTTTAGCCGCAGGTAGACAGAGCCCATTAAAAGCTCATTTGGGCTGATGCTCATTAGTTACATTAGTAACTGCACCAAGACTATGCGCCTGCTGAGTGGACCCCCATCACAACACTCACTCAATCACACAAACATGCAGGGAGGAAGGATTGATGGGTGGGTTGAGGGGTGGGGGTGGGCGCATGAGTCACTGAATGCCCTCCATGACTCAAAGAAATGACGAGAGGGGGAGATGGAGGAGTAAGGTAATTTAAGAATGAGAGGGAGAAACAAACTAAACTAGTATGTTGATAGTATGTCATTTAAATCAATTTGTTCCTTTGTCAGAATAAAGCAACAGAAGTCCTGTGGCTGTTAGAGAGGAAGAGGGTGGTTTACTAGATGCTGCCAGATTTGTATTTTAGTTGAAAACCTGCTAAACCTGGTTAATCCATCAAAGCAGAAACTCATCATCTTTCATCCTTTCAGACAGAGAATACAATGAGTTGTTTTAAAGCAATACTGTTGGGTGTGCAAGCCTGAGAATTAATCCATCTGCCTTCCGGTGGCTGGATATGCTATTAAACCCGTGGAGAACACCATTCCCTGGTGAAATGACCCCAGAGCAACGTGTTTCTTTATTTCTATTGATCTAAGAAATAAATCCAGCTGATATTTCTGTGTACAACATGTTTCTTTGGGAGTGAAAGTGAAATAGAGAGCAGATATGGAGGTGGTGAAAAGGTAGCCTGTGGTGTGATTGTGCGCTATTTTGTTTTTACTGTGTCAGGAGTCGGGCATAATGAAAAAAATAACCATGACAGCAAGTTTCAAGGTCCATGTACAGAGCTGTGTGGCGATTTTCTTAATAAACTTTCAGCAACAGTCAGGTAGCAGGCACTCGGATTGTTTGTTCTGTTCTACAGACGGCTGCAATTTCATTGTCCTGACACTGGAAGACTGTTTATTTTCAGCGATTTGAATAGAGATGGAAATAGAGAAAGGGGCTCATGGTCTTCTGGCAGCTTGTGTTAGCAGACAAAAAAAAACAACAACTTTAGCTTAGTCAGCAGCTTTTTTCTCATCTTACAATTCAGGAAACAACGAGCACCCTGATATCACTCTCATCTGCAGTGTCCTCCTACTCTAATGGCGCTGTCAGGGTGTTTACTGTCTGTTTACTGTCTGTCCTTCACTTCTAATCCCACCTGGAAACTCTTGAAAATAAGCATATGATCAAAAGTGATGAATTACAGGCAGCAAACTCTGTGGCTGATAGTCTTCAGTCACTGATGCGGAACAGCACCTTTAACTTTGCTGCGCCTCGTCTGGTCTGGAATAACATTAGGAATATTAATATCTGCTGCTTCAGTCTGAATGGTAGCTTTCTCAGATCCCAGAAAACCAACTACACCATGGTCAACACCATGTGTTTAGGACAACTCAAATCACTGCTTCTTCTTGCTCTGGGCACTTTGGCTACACGATAACCCTTGTCGAGTAATTTTGCTCTTTCAAAATTCTCCAAAGAAAAACCTTCAGGGTACTCTAATTTAATAGTAGTCTGTCTATATAGAAACTGCCTTTATTATATGGACTCATTTAAATTAGAGGTGTGATAATGCATGCTACTGTCTTGACTTGAAAAAAGAAGTGACTTGCTGACAAAATGAGATTAATACCTTTGCACAAATGCGACAGATCTACAAATGTCAATCTGTTGAGTTCTTATGTGCAAAACCTGCACATTTAATATCCTTATGGAATCCCTCCTCCTTGTGGCTGTCTTCATTTCTTCCCTTAATTTCATCACCTGTTATTTCTATACTTGTGTTTCCAGTTTCTATTCTCACTGTCTCAGTCTTTTTGCTGTCAATCTGTTTTGTTTTTTCTTCTTCACTGACCTGTGCCACACCTTTTCTTGTGATTCCCAATTCTTACCTTCCTGTTACTACTAAATATTGCTCTGTCTGTAATCACTCTAATTCACCAACTAAGCTTTTTAGGTAAAAATGCCAGCCAGCCAGCTGGATGTCTCGTTTTCATAGTATTGTGCTATCAGCTTTAGCTTTATTCTTGTTGAGCCTCTCTGCCTGTGTACAAATTCAGCATCCTTTACTAGGAATGGCAGTCTAGCACTAGTTATGGCCCAAATCTCATTACCATAAACCACTTTGCAGAGTTCTGTTTGCTGTAACTGTGACTACTTTGTAACATACCAGCCTAAAAGATGGCGAGTAGTGGAAGCAAAAAAAGACAGCAAGAAGGAATTTGAACTGATGCAGCATTTTTCATGTTGATGCTTTTTAGTCATATTTGAAAATGTCTGACATGGCTTATGAAGAAAAAAAATTCCAATCTGTTTTGTAATGGAAAAAAATACAGTTTGACACACACACAATGATAAAATTGGTTAATGCCCCATTGACTGCAATTTCCAATGCACACCTGTGTTACCATGCTCCACTTGCCTGTGTGATTTGGTTGCATGTTGTGTGTTATAGCCTGTGGTGCAACAACACAGTAAATCAATTCATTCATACTGTGGAAGAAAGCATCGCCAACAGGCACTGACAGACAAATGAAAATCAAGGTCTTAAAACAAACATCAGGATGCATTTTAACTTTTTCTCATCTAGCTTTCATCTAGTACCGTGTGCACATATACACACTTGTTCACAGAAACAGAAATACACACTGACACACACCGCACAACATATTCTGAAGGCATACCAACAGAGCTTCAAGTACTCATCTATATTCAATTCAAAATGTCTATTTATTCTACACATAATCTCAGCCTTTGATTATTAATACCGATGTGTGTCTGCGTGCCCAAGTGTGAATTGTCGCCCCCCACCCCACCTAACCTCTTTTTTTTTTTTTTTTTTTTTTTGTGAATGATTTGGAGCTTCGTCGCTATTTGATGTGTAGGAGCTGGAATTTCTTTGTGCCTGTGTAAGAGTGTGGTTATGTGTTTGGGTTACCAAGTCTGTGGGAGCAGACAGCCGCCAGAGCTGGCAGGCCACCACACAGAGAGCAGCTCTGATGGCTCAGCAGCCAGCTCATCCCTTCTCTGTTCTCCGTTTTTTAACTTGACAGCCAAACACAATAAACTATAGCGCATGATAATGAGATGCAATCTCAGTTTCCAAGAGGCATCTAAATCAGAGGTGTCTTCCTCCATCTCTTCGTCCGTTTCTTCCCTCCCTTTTCGTTGTCGTCTCTTGCTTTGGGGAAGATGGAATGACAGGAAAGATGATAATGAGAAAGTTTGGAGGAGGGACGGCAAGTAAATCGTCTGAGCTGAGAGGCAGTTGGGACGAAGCCAAGTGTCTTCCTGCTTTGTGATAACTAAACGTCTCCCTCAGCAGGTTTTCCATCTCTGCTGGACACTGTGGGTGTCGCCGCTCATCCACTTTCCGTACATGTTTCATTTTTCTCCTGCCTCACTTTTTTCCACTGCTCCATTTGAAATTTAAAGACCTACATTTTCTCTGTTCATATTCTGCTTGTTAGTTCACACCTCTCTCTGCAGCTCTCTCTCCCTCTCTCTACTATATATATAACTGATATGATGTGGTGATAAAATATATTTGACATGTGTGATTTGTAAAAGTAAGAAAGCTGTCTCAAAATGGTTTAGTAGGATCATATTTTTTTTCACAGAAATGTATAAAATTGTCTTGCCTGTTTGAATAAGTGCTCTCCTACAAGCATGGGCTCATAACTTACAGTTGATAGAGTGCATCAGTGAATGATGATTGGTGGTTTTCACTAGGATGCTGATAACACCTGGTGCAGAACAAATTCTGTCAGCAAAACAACACACAATACACAATAATAGTTCAGGGCTCTGTCTTGAGTAGAACAGCTTTTCTTTTTGTCATTCATATGCGTGCGTGCACACACACACAGTAGACTGAACCTACCTGAACAAGAATTTAACAATGCAGTAGAGATTTACAGCATAGTACGGGCTGATTTTTGTTCATTAGTCCAGAGGGAACTGGACTCGATAGTCAGGTTTAACCATCAAAACACACATTTGCTGCAAAAATATCAAGCACTGCTAGGTATTGTTAATATAATCCCTTGAGCTTTGCTTCCAGATGCAGCTTTTATTTATTCAACCCTGTATTTCAAACAGCGTGTAATTTTTCTTTTTTCTTTCTTTCACCTGCCTTAGTCACTCGCTATGAGTCACCCACTAATTGCCACCCCTGCTCGCTGCCTCTCTCCTCTGCTCCATCTTTAATATGACTATTAAAGTGACTGACCAATTAGTCAGCTGCTAGAGCATTAGTTTTAATCAATTTACATGTAACCAAGGTAGATCAATGGTACACGAATGCCTTGTGGCAACCCATCTCACTGTTTTGACTGATGGGAAGACTGATAGCAGTAATCGATGACTTATACTGTACCTACGTTTTTAAATTCACTTAGTTGCAATTGAGTACAGTGAAAGCCCAATCTGTAAATTCATATTATTCATGTTATATTATTATATTATCTCCAGGATACTGTTCCAATAATGTGTCATAATCTCATCAATGCCATCCACTGCAACTGTTATCACTGCTGCTGTATAATGACCCAGATTCCCAATGGAGATCATTAAGATTTAAACAATGCCAGAAATATTAGTTTGCTTTACAAGAGAAACAGATCTGTATAGACAGCACCAAGCTGTTCTGTCAGGTTTCTCCTGCTTCTAGTTAACATTAAAGCACCTGTACCTTACAAATTAGCGGGTAAGTGTGTTGATGCACTTGTCGTTGTGTCCCTCTACTGTTCTTGTCTGCATTCAGCTTCCATTGAGACCACCCCACAGACACGAGCATGGATCAGAATATAAATGAGATGGAGAGAGAGTGTGAGACTGAAGCATTTCCCAAAATGATTAAACTCCATTCACTTTGCTCCATTAGTCTCATCCATCCCTGTTTTCTGCCACTGTTTCATCCACAACCTCCCAAACTGTCATCTCCACAGAGACTGAATGACAGCAACTACCTCTCTCTCATTAACCTCACGGAACCATCAACCTGCAGCTCTACTGTACGCTCAGCTGTTAAAACTGTTAAAAATCATTTGTGGCAGGTGAATCCTCTGCTGTCCAAATACCCAAACACACACGTAATGAGCATACACACATATGCACACCATTGGCTGGACCCAATTTACATTTATAATTCTGCCAAGTGATGACAGGCAGTTATTTTATTTTGTTGGGGGGTGTTTGTGAGTAGGATCTCACTATTACATATTTACAGTAAGACACAGCACAAACCCTTAATGTGATGTAACAAAAGTTAATGCTACGTAACAGCATTAAATGATATATTGGCACAGCAGGGGGCTGAGGAGAGGAGAGGAGAGATGCAGTAAACAAAGATACTTTAGGAAGCAAGAGTGGAGCAGAAGAGAGATACACACTGAGACAGCCTAAGGGGACACGGCAGGCATATGACTATCTATGTTTCAAATGCTTGTCTCTTAATATGTCTATATAATAAAGGATGGAGCATATGCCCACAAAGGGGCTTAGCGGACCACCAAAAAAACTGCTACTTTCTGAGCAGCAGTGAAGCTTACAGCTTTAAAATGACAGCTCAACCAGCTGCTTTTGAGAATATGGCTACGAGAAATACATTACAATAAACACTGGTGGCTTTTAGTGCACGTAAACACTTGCAATCCCTCAGAGTCACCCTTTACAGTATATCACATCTGACTTCTACAATACCAATTGAGTATCTATATTCATAGACAGCTTGTGCTTGGACTAAAGCTCGAGAAGCCAAACACATTCAGCGTCATTATGACTGGGGCCTTAAGTGACCTGTCACTAATGCTGATTGGTATGGGGACAATTGAGATCACTCAGCCCTGATTAAATCCTGACGATAATAACTGTACAGTACATTAGTCATCCACATTCATCCAGTACTGGCATGCATCTATTAAGTAATCGCAGCAGGAGAAATATAGACTTGAGTGTGAACATTGTTAACCATACTGTAAAATGCACTGCAGTAAATGCAAGCAATTAAAGAGATTGCTGCTGTTTATATAGATTGATGTGGTAATTTAAAAAGATATTGCATTATTCATTATAGGGTTTTTTTTTTTTTTTTGTATCATGTCATAAGTCCCCTTAAATTTATTTAATATGTACAACAAGACACGTGACATGCCTGCAGTCTTTTTACCAGCTGTACAGATGGAGGAGGGGATGTGGTAGCCAAGCTGAGAAGATATAGAGGGTTAGTGGATTGAATCAGGGACTTTGACCAGCTTTGGGAAATGAGTGGGCAAACAAAATGACAGACTCATCCCTCTGTCCCGTTGCTCTTTGCACTCCCTGATCTCCCATTCCTCTTTCCCTTTATCAGCGTTGATGCTCTCAAGCTGTCACACTCATTCCCTGACGACATAATTTGCGTAAAATGAGCCATAATGCACCTCGTAAATTTAATTTGGTCTCAAAACCAGATTAGCGCACATGACAGGAAGCACATATCTGTATCTGCGCATGTGTGCCAGCATGTGCATGTGGGCATTTGGTGTATTTGTGTGTGTGTGTATGCAGTATATGTTTGCCAGGACTCTTAATCCCATGAGTATATGCTGAATAAATCAGAGGAGGACTTTTGAGTAAGAGAAAAATAATCCCATCCCTCCAATGCTGGTTGCAGCTAATCATAAGGAAGCCAAGCACAAATGGACAAACAAAATCAGCACATTGGACACAAACACACACACAAAAATCCATTTAAAACTACAGCTGAAGAAGAAGCTTTGTAGTTTGGGTAAAACTCGTAGTGAAGGCAGTCAAAAAATATTTTTGTAATAGTTTTTAAGAAATAGACAGTGGTGCAAATGCATGTATATTATTTATTGTGCACCTCCCAGTAATTGAAACAATTCAAAACAATAGTTAAATAGTGTGTTTGAATTGCAAATTGCACTTTTAAAATCCAATCCACCCATATTTTTTTATTATTAATGATTTAATGTTATTTATTTCTAAAATAAACACTAACAAATTTAAAGATCTCTTAAATGATCCCAAGATCATGTCAATTTTCACTCAGTCAAATATGAACAAGCAACTGATCTCACAATGACACGCGCACCAAACCCCTCCATCACCCAACTTCTTCTCCCTGGAGAGCAAGCTTGACAGGTCTTCTCAGACAGTCAGACAGATATGCAGGTTTATTAAATATGTATTCCTGTACAGTGATAGCACACCAGAGGCCATTAGCCAATATAAATATATAATTTAGCTCAGCTGTATATTTCAGCCGGCTGGATGAATGGAAACCTTGCACACAAGCGCTCTGATTAGCATCTCGATGCATCTCAATTACGCTGTCAGCCCCGATTTGGTGAGGCAGGGATTGAGATGGACTGGATCAATGTAAAAAAAAAAAATGAACAAATAAATAAGCGCTACAGCAGAGGATGTGGGGAGAAGACAGCCGAACATGGGCTAGGTGTCGCTGACCAACAGTCTGCTGGTTTACTGATAGACTGTGTGTGACTTTAATTACTTCTGGAGAACAAGGCCAGTCTCTCTCACACAAACTCACTTTTTCCACTCTCCCAATTTTGTTTTCTCGCTGCACCACCATCCACCTGTTCTCTCTTTATATGTCTCAAATCTCTGCTTCCTTCTTCTTCAGTCATAGTGTGTCTCTTCCCAGTTCTTCTGCTTTTCATTTCCCATGTATTTGCTTATTTTTCTGCCTGTGTCCTTCTATTACCAATCCTCTTGTCATCCCCACTTCCTATCTTCTCAGTTCCTTTTTTTTTTTCAGAAAGTCTTTCTCTGTCCTGTCTCATTGCTCTCTCTTTTTCTCACACTGCCTCTTCTGTATGTTCCTACCACCTTTGTCTCTTCTATACAGGTACCTGACTCCATCTGCATCATTACGCACGTGAAGCCTTTAATTCACACTTATAGTTATTTCTGAATCTTCTAAAATCATCGCAGGATAGTCACCTACTTTTCACATATTAACGGGTAATTTAGAGGTCTTTGCTAAAGTTGGCATGTAGCATTTCGACATGAGGCCCTGCATTCCTTTGCTCTTTTTCTCTTTATCCTGCTCTCTTTTTCTACCTGACATTCCCATCACTCCCTCTCCTGTTACTTTCATTCACTTTCTTCCCTCTCCCCTTCTTTTCCTGGTGACAGAGTGTGACTCTGAGCGTGTTGACAGCTAGCCAGAGGGATAGGTCTGTCGTCTGGGCCTCTTGGGAATCAATCGCCTGAGCCAAAATCAATATCAAAGGACCATATCCTGGACCGGTTACCGACTTGGCAGGCAGCGACTGACTGATGAGTGGATCCAATGCTACACTGGGCAAAAACAACATTCTATGCACACACCTATTAAACATGCACCATTGCACAAACATTGAAAAGCACAAAAACATGCACACCCACATACAGTGGCATCAGTGACTCCCGGGCAAATAAATACATATTGCAGTTTGTGAAGAAGAATGCGTTCTTGTGCACTTGGAGTGTGTCAATGATGTGAGTGAATCTGCGTCGAACAGCCCAGCATGGGTCCAATCTCAGACCCACTCAGGTCAATTTCTATCTCAAACCAAATTCGGTCGACAATAGTCACTCACAGACTACTCCTACAGTTCTTCAGTTTGTGCTTCAGAAGCCTGATTATGGGCCCCATTATCGAGTCTGTATTATACAGCACCACAACATTAGCACACTCTGTCCATCACTGTGTGGTCCTCTGCAGGGAAACCACCACTTGCCAACCCACTAGAGGCAAATTAAAAAGACATAATAGGGCTGAGGAGAGGTACAGGATGGACTTAGATCAGCACAGTGTGTTGTAATCCTTGTTGTGTAGTGCACTTTATAGGTATGATACAGACAAAATCACGTGTCCCTGGCAATTACGCCAAATCTAGTGAAAATCATTTAAAAGCCGATTAGACATGGTGAGAAAAGTGACAAATTAATGACAGTGAAGCTGCAGATTTCTGAAAACACTTTATGTCTTATCTACCTCAAACACTGAGAGATATAATTTCTTCTCCACTGGCAGGCAGCAGGTGTCACCTGTGACATTAATATGTATAACACTTATCTCTCTCTATATTCACCACCAATATCTACTGAGGCGTGAATGGTGCTCGCAATGAAGCTGATGGACATTTTCAGTCTGGGTGCAGAGGGACATTACAAGGACAATCAAATACTGCTAATGACTAGCAAGTATAGGTTTAGGGCAATGTTATTTCAGCCTCAAGATAGTTTCATCTCAGCAAGAGTGACTTGAAGTGGCCTTTGTCATCAGTGGAGTAGTGTATTAATAGGTGCCACTTGTGCTGATTTTCCTCAGATGGTTTCTGATTGGGTTCCATTGCACAGATTGTTCAGTGAAGGTGAATAAAGCAGCCGAGTAATTTTGTGTTCGGATATAAAATATCCATGTTATTTTCTTCTCCTGAATAGAAAATACCTCGAGCCCAAAAGATTGTTTGGCAAAATATCTCTTAAATATGTTGTAATTTAAATATTGGTAGATGCAGGAGATCATTTGAGGTAAGTTCATTGTTCACTATTTAATCTAATAAACAAGTCAATTAGCAAAATTTAGTTATTTACAAACAACAAATAATGATGATTAAGTCAAATTTCCCTTATTGAATGTACCTGTATCCTGCACTACTCAAATAAAACATGCATATACAAAAATATCCTTTTACTATCACCTTGGGAATGGAATAGTACTGTTTTTAATATTAGTACCAAAGTGGTATCAAGCTAAAACTTCAGCAAGTACAGTGGGAGCAGCTGACTACACAGCACTATTGATGGAATTACTCACTGATTCTTACCCTTTTCATGCGATCTCAATCTTCACATAAGAATGCTAAGATTTCATAGAGAAAGGTTTGGCAGTTGTTTGATACTGTGCACATCTGTGGGTGGTTCTTCAGACAACCGTTAAGTGTGTTATTGCTTGGTGGTTCAGTGTTGAGGTCTGTCACTGGAAAAATGTACCTTGTTTCTGGAAGAGTTGGCTGCTGACAATTTCCGTCATGGAGGATACTTTCTGTTTCTGGAGTTTGTCGGGGGGTATGGAGGAATAAAAGTCATGCAGCAGCTGACTGGGGAGAGAAAGCAAAGGAGATTGCAATAAATAATCATCAAGATCATCACACTGTAAGTGTCCGAAATAAAATTCTGCTGGCTCTGATTCAAAGAATAAATACACAACTCTACCTTAGTAAGTCAACATTTGAACATTTTCCCTTAAAACAGTTTCCTTAAAATATGCAAGTACAAATTGCAGTGGGTGTTTCAGAGTGCAGCAAAGACGTGAGTGAGGGAATGCTGCATGAAAACAAATGAGCCGAAGCCTAAATGCACTTTAATGAAGACACAGGTTTGACTCACCCCCCCGCCCCAAATTCAATTTTAGAATAATTAAATGTGCTGGTTGCAACCCTTATGCCTCTTATAAAGACTGAATGCTGGGAGCATTGTGAACCATCTGTCTCAGTTTTTTTTTACCTGTCTCTCAGTTTGTCTTTGTCTTCTTAAATTATGCCACACATGCTGCAACAGCACTTACAATAATGGCATAAAAGGATGAAATGCACCACCTCTGCTCCCAAACCCAAATACAACAAAGAGGTTTGTATGACTTTTGGTGTGCATCAGCTGGCACAAGGACAGGCTGGGGCACAGAGGCTCAGTGCAGACTTATCAGGCCCACTAATCATTTGAGCTGAATCTAATTAAAACCCAAAATGTCAGTGTTTACCCTATGGGCATACAAAGGACATGGAGAGCAAACACCAACACACTGATAGTTGATAATGTTTGTGCTTGTACCACTCTGTGGATCACACTACAGGTGAGTTTGCAAGGTGCAGGACTGCGACTATACAGGAGATGAGACTTGTTTTGTCTTTTGATTTGATCCACTTTATGCGCAATAATTGTAATTCAGGCAGCTTGCTTTTGTAAACCCTGCTTAAGGCAATCCTGATCAGGAATGCAATAGGCACCTTGCTTTTAAGTTCAGATCCAGGTAAGACCCAGGTACTGTATTTTTGTGCAAGCATATGTAAAAAAGTGAAGACAAGACAATGAGAGTGAATAAAAGTGTTTGAATGAAAGAGAACATGAATGACAGAGAGTGAGAATACAGCGTGTGCATTGGTTTTTAACTCTCTGTCCTTCATCACCTTCCGACCTGGCTTGTGTGTGTCTGTGTGGCAGGTGCTACAGGAAGCAACTCTGTGACACTGTGCTGACACAAAGCCTCTCAAAGGACTCACCTCGCAGATGTGGATAATCCACAAACACATAAATGCATAACACACACACACGGGTCACATGAGCGTGTTTGAAATTGAATGTGGTAAGTCAAGAAAATGTAACTAAAGGTCAAGACAATGGCTCTATAGTTGGAATAGTGTGCGTGACTGTAAAATTGCTAGAAGACACAAAATGTACCTGAAATTTCTAGTTGTAAAATGATCTACCAACAGCTGAAGTATATACACTGAGGTCAGTTCCCGGCTAAGTTTGATTCTGGGTCAATCAGAGGTCAAGGAAGCCATTTGAAGTTGTTTTGCTCTTCACGAGGGTGTGAATAAAGTTAAGAGAAGAGGTTCAAATGGGTTCTGTTTGATGGTTTCACTGAAATTGTCAGTTCATTCGGGGGCAAATGGAGGAGCTGCAGAATGTTTTGGAGTATGTGTCCTTGTGTATATGTCGTTTTGACGAGATTTTTATTGCCCGATAAAAAAAATAACACTAAAGCTCAATCTAGATGAAATGTGTGGGGGGAAAGAAGGATGGGGGTCAGTGAACAAAGACGAGAGGGAAACTTGAGCTGAGCCAAAAGCTCCCATATATCCTCTCAGTCAGTGTCCCTGAATGAAACTGAAGATAAGGTGCTAGTGTGTGTGTCTACATGACTGTGTGTGGGTGTGTTTAAGGGTAAGCTTACCTGAGGAGTTTGGCATTAAACACTTTCTCAACATCATGCAGGACTGTTGGCAGGTACTTCAGAGCAGCAACCTGATGACATATAGGTAAACACTGTGAAATTACTGTGTTGAAATCCTGTGGAAGTTTCTGATTAATAGAAGGTGACTTTGAAATCAAATAGGCTCTCATCATAAGTGAGAGAAAGCGTCCACTTTAGTTGTCACATGGCTGCTTGTCTGTCTACCTAGCTCTTTGCATCTCAGTCTTTATATATGTCTGCGGTGGTGTAAGTAGTGAGAACAAGTGGACGGCATTAAGACTACAACAGAATACTGATGTAGTCTGAACCAGATTGAGAGATCACAGAGAGGGAAGATGACGTGACTCAGAAAAACAAGAAGAAAATGAATGATGCTATAAACATGGGAAGAATGTCAAGAAAAGTACTAGTTCATGAATCCAGTGTGGGTGCAGGATAAGCATATGTGATTACCCTGAGCAACAGAGTGGTTGTGTAGTCTGTTCTCATCAGGTTGTTGATGGATTCAAAAAGTCTCCTCAGCGATTCCTCAAACTCCGCCTGCTCCTTCCCCTCATATAGCCTATGAAGGTAGGAGGAATCGATCAATGCAAACGCAACAGGAAAAACAGAAAGACAGAAAGAAATGCCAACATCAACCTGTACCAAGAGACAAAGAAGGTTTAAGACATGATTCTTCCAGCATACTATATCTAGTAAATGTGAATACACAAATCAATGGATCATAATAAGCTATGGGTTAATTTTACTGTTGTTTCAAACTAAAACAAGCACTTATTGAAGCCATCTCTTGTATACACAGGCCAGGTGAACTTATTTACTATTTAGTTATGCACTGTTTTCTATCAAGATCTACAAATACATATGCAAACATTTTAATGACTCCACAACAAACCTATGTCCATAATTATCGTATAACCCTGATAACAGAATTATTTCTCAGTTGTTAAACTATTTCTATCAGTCACTCCACTGCAACACCGATTTCCATGCAATAGTTGTTTTTCATTATAGTTTAAATTGGATCCAGGTTAGTAATGATTATGTTTTGAAGGTATCTTCATCAAGCCAATGCTGGCTTTCCCTGCACTAACTCAGAGTAAACTGAAGCATCAACTGAATCACATCCTCTTTCAATACGGTTCAAAATGCATTCAACATGAAGGTGCTACATAGCAATTTAACACTTAAGTCAGTGTATCATAATGCGAATCAGCAAGATGGTGACACTAAGAGTCCAAGTAATTATAGAGGTACACAGATCCTTGCAATTCAATGCATTATATTCAATAATGGTGATGCAGCAAACCAGGGCGGCATTTTTGTAGGTAGGTATTATGTAGACAAACAAAAAGTAAACACTCATGAGCACTGACTGCTCCTATTACAACACTAACTTTGACAAAATGGGTTATCTTCTTTGCTCCTTTTCATGTCACATACAAACACCCACGCATCCATCTACCATCCCATTAGTCCTACTTCCTCCACACCTAGCAAACTTTTCTCTTATCCATCTCTACACCCTTCTCCTTCATCTGTCTTCACACCATGTCTGTGTGATTCAGTGGAGCTGTGCAGTTGTTAATTACAATGGAAATTATGAGAGCTGGAGGGAAGGATTAGCATGTGGCACACAGCAAATTTAGCATGTGGGGGGAGGGATTAGGCTGTAACACACAGAGGTATTATCACTGGGCACACTTTGCAGAGTACAGTTATGATTACAGATGCATTGTCCTAACTAATCCATCGGCCCTGTCTGTGCGTGAATGTGTGTGTGCGTGTGTGCGCAGAGAGATATGTGTCACACTGTACTCACACCACACAAATACTGAACATCAATTGTGTCCCCTTCTACCTAAATACAAATCAAAACATATATGTACAACTAAAACATGAGCACAACCTGGACATGCATATATATACAAGCAGTCAATACCCACACATAAGTACAACAATACAAATACTTTACTAGCATACAGGCTTAGCAAACTAATGCTGAAGACAGATGGAGAACAGAGAGAGGGATGAAGAGATGACAATCAGCAGGGGGGAGGGAAAGCGGCAAGATTCACCAAGAAAAAGTCTGAGGAAATCAGAGAGTGGGAGGTAAAGTACAGGGGGAGGATGGCTCAGCTTTATGTATTGGTGAGTACAGCATGAGAAGAAAGGGGAGAACAACAAGGCAATCACACTGACATGTCCCCCATGAATTATGAAATCCTTGTCTGTGCAAATCAGTTGAAGATGTCACCTTGTTTTGATGCATAATTGCAGTTCCCCCATGGACCAATCAGTAAAACTGCTCAAAACTGCAAAGTTCCCTCAGGTTGGGCCACATGTGAACTGCAGATGTTCTGCGTATCACATGGTCAAGCAATAATAATCATCCAGAGACCAACTTTGCTCAAATGCATCAATCCTTTCACTGTTTGCACATTAAGTATATGGGAATTACATTACCTTTTTAAGACTTATCTGTGAAACAAGTAAATGCATCAATGGTTCAATGCATATATATTTGTTGTATTCTAGCATCATGCAGACAGTTAGATATGTGTAGTATACACAGATTAGTTAATCAAATGGGATGGATCCAACAATCAAGTACCGTGCATGTCATTTTAGTCTAAGCTTTCCATGTAATTAATGTTATATTATTACGACCTATCAAATGAAATGATCTCAGAATAGATATCGCAACAATGGCACAATATAAAACATCTAACAGGAAACAGAAGTGATTTTATCGAAGTAAAATATCAGAGAAAATCTTCACATTAGAAAAGAGCCTTCATTTTAAAAGGATAAGAAGCAATCTGGCTTCCATTGGAAAGGTTGAGGAACGCAAAGAGGAAGAATGAAAGTATGAGCGAAGGTGAACCTTAAAATGAGAGGAGGGATACAAATAAAGAGGACGGGTAGAGGAGGTGGATAACTCAAAGGAGGAATATAGAACACAGGAGTTGCTCGAGGGAAGGAAAAAAGAAACGGATACAACTGATGAACTAGACTACAGGAAGGAATGAAAACTATAAGGCATGAAGGACAGAAAGAAGGTGAAAGAAAGAGCAAAATCTGGTTCAACGTGCCATACATATTTTTGAAGTAAACATCGCATGCTCCTAATGGACTTCGTATGAGCACGAAGGGAGTTTGACAAGCTAATAAATCTTCAATGCTGCCTCTTAAACTATTAATGACTGTTCGTCTTGATGGTGGTGATGATGATGATGATGGAACCTGTAAGAGCATCTTCAGCATCGCTGGGTCCCTTGAATAGCTGATTTTCTTTGGGCCAGAGCAAGGCCTAACAAAAAGAATTTGATGTAAAAACTTCAGATGCAGAAAAAGTTACCTGCCTCGGGTAGTTTGTGGGTGACAGATAAAGGAAGAGTGATAGAAAGAGAGAAGGAGACCGAGATTTATAGGTTCAGAAAAACCCAGGGGACGCTGGGAACTTGAGCGCAGTCCAAGAGCAGTGGAGCAACAATGCGATGCACACACACAAAGACACATTTTTGTAGTGTGCTTAAATGTATGTGCGTGGGTTTGTGTACACACATGCTCACAAACACATACACACACACACACACACACGCGCGCATCCACTTGGGAATCCATACAATTCATCCACCAAATTCCACACACCCTATGAATAAACAAGCATACACACCCACCGTATCGCTAAACAAACAGACCAATTTCAACAAACAAAAGGCCATGATGGCCTCTAGAAGATTAAAAAGATAGACCTGCATTGACCAGTGATCTGAATGACAAAAACACACTCACAAGTAAACAGAGATCACCTCCAAATTGTTCCCAATAAAGCTACACACACAGTAACAACAATAGGGCTTCTAAACTTACACACACAAACACTCTCTTCCAAACAGTGTTGTGTCTTGCATACCCCACACCTACACAAAAGTACATACAGTAGTGGGTGTTCACGTCAGCCAAAGGCACGGTGCCTAACACAACTGTGGATCATGTTTCTGATCTGTCAGCATCAGCTTTTGCCCTGCCGTTAACAAATGTTGTTTACACTTGGGACGCGCAGCTCTCTTCCCTGCTCAGCACGGTGGGTGTCATAAGTCTCTCCAGGAGGAACTTTGGCTGGCTGGCATATACCGGTAGCTGGCTGCACATTCAGCAGCCCAGTCCTGTCACTAGGTCTCACCCGAAGGCTGCACTTCATCATCGATGCTTATTAGCAACGTTAATGCTGCAATCAGCAGGCTTTCCTCACAAAGCTGTCAAAAACAATTAATCCGCCAATGCTGTGTCAGTGGACTCTGCGTTGGTGCACCTTCAAGAATCTCGGTTTGCATTATCGAAGGTTCAAAAAGAAATTAGGAGTAATTATCATAATCATTAGTCCAAACAAAGGGACTCTACACAGATACTTACTGGGAGTAGAGCATGCGAGAGCGGACAATGAACTTGAAGATGTACTCGAGGGCTTTGAGGGTTCGGAGGATGGGCTCACACTGTTCCCCTCGGCTGGACACATCCAGATACCTCTTCAACACTGACATCAGCTTTCTGTGAGAGAATGATACAGAGAAAATAAAAAAAGAAATAAGCCAGAATCATTCACTCAGAATTGTCATTCCTTTTCTAATGTTCGACAGATTGGAAAGTTCATCATCCAACTCTATTTTTCACTTCCATAGAGCATAAAATACACAGTGCAGCAGAGTGAAAGTGAACAATTCAGGGAGGGGAAAATCTGGCAGGGAGGTGGAGGTGGAAAATGGTAAAAAGGTATTTCACACCACAACAGATGTACCTTTCACACAACTCACAGATATTACACAGTATTTACCCTAAGACGCAGGATAAAAAAAAATTTCTAACACATGCACACCTCACATACAACCTCAAAATATTCCAGTGTGTTAAAGCAATTGGGGAGAAGTGCGTGTGAAGCAGAGTTCAGCCTAAGTTCAGGACCTATCAGCATTTTTCTGCAAAATATTACTCTGCATCATCTCACTTGCAGGTAATCCAAGTATACTAACATAAAGAAAGATTGTAGGTCAACGAAGGGTGAAAAACTTTGGCTTTATGACACCTTTATTTCCATTAAAGGGCAGGAGGATCATCACAACAATAAAAAATCATCCTACATGGATTTTCTTTTGGCATCCCTGCTACTAGGTTGGCTTGGAAAACATGACCAACATTAACACCATTCAGCTTTCCCTGGCTTATTTTGATCCATGGCTCATAAGCCAGCAAATCACGATTTATTATTTCTAAGAGCAAAAGATGAACGGTTCAAATTTGTAGTGTAAAGGAGTCACTCAGTTTCTAGGCAGACTGACATTAAGCTACAGTGAGAAGTAAAATGTATTTTTGTACTAGAGGTACAGTTAATAAACACAGTCAAGTTATCCAACACATACAGTAAATATACTCTGACCTCCTGTCGTAGCTGGATAGGGTGGAGCACAGTAGTACAGTATTTACAGTAGTATTAGATGGGATATGACATCAGACAAAAATAATGACATGTATCTAATGTAATTTCAGCTGATCTGTTCAACTGTTTTTGGCGCGATGACAAAGCATTATTGAGTTTATGATGGGATTTAAAAGATTTCACAGTTCCCAAGAGATGGAAGAATGGCATCATGAAAGATCATGTAATCCTCCATTTGAAATGCAAATGCAAGCGCTGCAAAACCTGCTGACACACTGGTGGTATTTTCACTTTACAGAAAGATTATTTGTTTGTCTATTAATATAAAGTCTAACACTGTCCTGAAACATCCTCAAAGTCAGGCCGACTCCAAATTAAGTACTCCACTGGCATTTTACAGCACCCACAGTAAAATTATTTAAACCTTAAACAGCCAGTCTCGCTCAGTGAGTTTAATTGATAATAAAGTCTCCTGTACCAGATTCAATAAGGAGCTGTCTGCTTTCTCAAGACAACAACAGGACGGTGGCATGAGCATACTGATGTGCTATTAAATGTGTTGCTTTTTGAATCAGATGCTCACTGTATTAGATGATGGGAAGTGGTTTCTAATCTGTGGGGTAACTTACTTGTAGGCCAATGTAGCACTGAAGTGCTGCTTGATGTAGGCTTCCAACACCGTGTTAAAGTGCTGAAACTTTCTGTCAGCAATCAGACCAATGATGTATATCTGGCAGACAGAAATAGAAAGAGAGATAGGGTTATATATTTTCATAGCAGTAGAAGTTATATACAATCATCTGACAGACGTGTTTATCTGTCTCAAGTGTGCAGACACAGGGATGTAACACTTGACACAGACAGTCTGTCAAGTAATCAGGTGCATCTGGTGACAAGACACACAAGCATTTGCTGTGTAAACAGGCAAACACACACTTACCAAGGCATCAAACACCAGTATGTCATAGTTGTCAGTCTGAGAATGCTCCATCATAATGTTGAACAAGGCATCCAGAGTGTCCTGCAGAAACTACACACATGCAAGACAAAGGAGAGCTTAAGTGAGAGGGCACAGGTGTGTGTAGTGTGCACACTTCTGCATGCGCAACCTCGTATTCACACCACTGACCTTGACCACCTCCTCTCCGTCAATGATTTTCAGTTTCTCCAAGTTTTCTCTGAGGAGCTCAGGTCGAGTCCTCCACTTGAGCAGCCCCAGGAGGCCCACTAGTGGGGGAACACACACAGAGAGTACTTTCCTGTTTTAACTGTAAATACACACATCGGCTTTATCAAGAGTGGATGCCCATCAGAGCAGCTGTAATAGAAATGTCTTCTTAGCTGACAATGCAATTTTCTAACTTGTACATTTTCACCGTAAAATGCGCTTGAACATTTGACAGCGCATGTCACTATCTGAGTTGCACACAATAGATTTAAAGTGTTCAACTTAATTCACCTTTTACTGACTTGACACTTTAAGATGCTGCAAAGACAAGTGAACTTGTTGCACTGCGTTTATATTCAATGTGAAACAGTTACTTAAAAGAAATTAGCAACATGTCTGTCTGTCGATTTGCTGTTTTTTTCTGCTTTATATCACTATAAATACTGTGTTTATCTGTCTGCGTTACAACAAACTAGCAAATGTCACATAATGATTAGTTCCTGTGTTTAGTGAGACTGAATATTTAAATCATTAATTCTGCTACAGTTTGACATGGGGCAGATTTCCATGTCTCTGTAGGGCTGCCCACTTGAAGCCCACCGCTTTCCCTGTCCAATCATTTCTGACTACCCAAGCCAAGCCGCACATCTGGTGGGTGGCCCCAAATAATACTCTGCATGCTTGCTTAAGTGCTTTTCCTATGTGTGTGAGTAAATGTGTGCATGTGGTACAGGTGATTAATGCTGCAGGATAATGTTCATTATGGTGATGGACTGGCTTCATCAGGAACAGCTGTTGCACTGCACCTGTCTCTGGTGCACCTTACTGTCTCAAGTGTGCATGCTTTTGTAGATGTTGATGTGTACTTCGGTATGTGGCTGCCTGCCAGAGTGTGTAGGACAAAATGACAGCACTCCCTACAAATGAAACCCATGTATATACACATTTCCCTAACATACTTTGCTTACTTTCCCATGACCATTACACATGCACAGTGGACCAGGACCTTTCAGACGTGAAGACACATTTCGAATACTAACCACCACTATCAATTTGGCTTAAGATAACTTTTTTCATTACCAAACTATATTAACACAGGTGAAAATGTGATAGCATGGAAAAGAAGTCAATTTATATGTAACTCCAAATGTTAGCGCTTTATTTGTGTTGCCAAATGCCTCATGTTTTATCTTGCTACATCATCAGAGTAGCTTAATGTCAGCACAGTGTCAAAAAGGAGCTATGTCAGCCTCCACATACATACATACATAGACACACATACACCTACCATTTTGAGTGAGTTTGGTGGAGCAGACCAGGGTGGAGATGGTGAAGGTGTCTCTTGAGCTGACCGACAGGCCTCCTCCACCACCGGACACATTGCTGGGACTGCGGTTCAGCCCTGCCCCCTTGTGGGTGTCACCGTGAGGGTGGCGGGTTGAGGGCAGCGACAAGTAACAGCTCACATCCTCCATGCGCTTGCTGTCTCCCTGATAAGACAACGTGAGGGAGTTCATTTAACCCAGTGATTTACATACAGCGGTAACAGAACAGCTTTGTTAATGAGGGAACAGATGTTAGAACTGTGAAAAAGAGAGGATCCATGACAAGATAGAGCAACACAAAAACAACTAATCAACTACTGAAAAGATAGAATCATATCTTGTCTGAAACTATTGCACATTCTTATACAACACATTGAGGTCATACTGTATATTCATTCAGGCTGGAAGCTCAGCTCGGCCCTCTTTAATGCCATACCACTAAGTAATTAGTGAGTTGGTGAAAAAGCAGTGAGCTAGAGATTGCAGTCATGAATGGCACAGGGATCGAGAGAAATGAACGGATAACGAGAGATAATCGAGAAAGAGGGCACAGGAGGACCATCCATTGGGTCTTTGAGTGAATCGCGAGTAATTAATCTTCATTGCGTTTGGCATTTAATCAATATGGGGATTCGATCTTAGCTCTGGCTCATTTGGCAGGAAATCTATTTGGCTTTACTCAACTTGTCTGGGTGGCCATAATCTCCTGTGCAGACGCACTATATTTATCTCAATGTAAGTCCGCTTTGATGATGTTTGCAACAGTCCTCTTGATATTACTTTCCTGGTAGTAACATTTCTCTGCCAAGCAAAAGGCTTCAGTAATTTCAAAAGTCACTTCTCCTCATTATATCAAAGAAAAAACATCCAGAAGCAGCCAAGGAATAGCATTGAGTGGTGTAGTGTCAAATTTCCCCATTCATTCAGATTTGAATGGTGCATCGAAAAGAATCACAACGACTGGTTGTGCTATAAACCACACGCTGATGAATTACCACTTTCATCTGACCTACTACCTCCAAAAACAGTTTGTCGTGATTGGGTTCACTGTGCTATGGGGCTTTTGCATCTATAAACACCTGAAAGCTTTCATTGAGCTGCTACTCTGTTGCCTAACAGTATTTTCCTGGGTTCAAGGAACATGGAGTTTAGGTGGTAAATGATTTAAATGAATCTACTCTCATTTACTTATTATTTAAAGTAAAGATGATGAATTGGTTTCTGGTTCTGACCTTGAAGACTATAAGGTCATGCAGTCCATCCTGTAGAACTGTCCCGTCGTCCTTCATCAGACGCACAAAGGCCATGGCAAAGTTCTTTTCGCTCTTGTCCTTGGCTGATGACAAAAGGAGATGGATATGTAAACAGAAGGAGAGAGGGTCAGGGGAGAAACACATCAGGGAGAAGAGAGGGAGGAGGGAGGGATAAGAATTTAGGGATGGGAGGAAGGAGAATTGCTGATTTGTATAATCAAGTGTGTGTGTTTGTGTGTGAAATGGTGCTTGGGCGATTCTTCAAATCGTTTCCAATCATTCGGTCCTTCCATTGTCACATTGTGCTCAGGGGATCGGAGGAGAGGAGTTAAGGGTGTAGATATATGGAGAGAGCAGACAGGAAGAGGAAGAGCGGCTCATACTTACACTCCTGGGAGGAGCGGTGTCTGAACATGAAGCGTAAATGAATTCTATGCATTTCTTCCAGGGGGACTGCCACCTGGAGGAAACCTCGTGTTAATATGGAAAATAAAATAATGGATAGCTTCGGGTTTTTAAGGACATCCTGTACCATAATATTGTAGGGTTTATTTTGGTAAGTTATAGTTCAAATGAGGAGAGCAAATGCTATTTAATAACTAGACATGCAAAGGAGTGACTGATATGGGAAGAAGTAAAACACACAAACCTTAAATGTCTCCATCCAGCGGGCCTGTTTGACTTGGTAGTAGATGACGGACCTATACTCGCTGACTGGCTTATCCCCTGCTCCCAGACAGATGGAATTCTAGCAAAGATGGATGGGGAAGAAAATATGCTTCATATTGAGCTGAAGGATTTGTTTTTTTGTGCTTGTGTGTGCGCCTATGTATGCCTAATATGGATTTTCATTCTGGGATAAAGCCACGTCTAGGTGTACCTGGCACTGAAAGGGTGAGTAAGTGCTTTATCGGTGCTGGGCCTGCTCACTGGCCCAAACCACCTCTTAAATACTGCATATATGCTGCATACTCTTCAATCTTCACTCAACTGCCCACACATAAACCTATCACTGTTCACTGATAAACTCTTTTTTTCTCCTGGTTTAAATACACAGACATGCTGCTGACCTGTATAACCTTGCCCTCCTCATCACAGACCCACATGATGACTTCCACGTTTTTCTGTGTCGTCTTGTTGTATTTATCGAAGTCACCACCCTGTAAGGTGAGGTAGATGTCATTGCGAACATCTCCCGGCATGATGATCTCCGGGAAGCCCAGTTTGCGTGCCACCACAGTGCTGCGGTCCACCAGGTGAGGGTACTCTTTCCGGATCTGAACAATGTCCCCGACCAAAGCCTTCATGGTCACCCACAGGCCTGAATGGAGTTGGAGAAGAACAGCAGGTTATGTTTAGATGCTTGGCCAGTATAGAATATACAGAACAGTCAACAGTGGATAAACTCTGTGATACTATATACTACACCCTTTAATTTGTATTAATCTAAAAAAAAAAACAACATTAAATTAATAAAGAAGCTAAATATCAATGTGGCATCGTACTTAAGAATGACCACCGTCAATCATGTATGACTGTAAAGGCTGGTCTGTTGGTTCCTGGTTGTGTATGTAGATGTGAGATTGTTTTTATTCAATAGTTTGCAGAAGTTGATGAGAACAAATCTTAATTCATATAAGAACACCTACGTAGATTAACAGCTGTCGATATAGATCATTTTAAGAAGAGGATTCAGAAAAAGTTTTCATTTCTCTCTGCGTGTAAGTACATTCAAAAGAAAGCTAAATGAATCAATAGACATTTCAAGGCCGGGTGTTACTAAAAGTGAATTTATAATAAAATGGGAAACATTTGGCCTGTGGGCTGAATGTAAAGTGAGATCCATTTGCATTTTATGTACAGAATAAAGGAACACAAGTTTTTCCAAAATTGAATGTTAAATTCTAAAAATTACAAGAGATAGAACTTGACTCCTAAGGACTATGGGCTTTCAAGGAAATGATGTGAGTCTTGAGCTATTTTAGGGAAATATAGTGCACCGAGTTGATTTTTTAAGCATTATTTGAGTGTTTGACAGTGGAGAGGCAGACAGGAAACATGGTAAGAGAAAGAGACAGGAAACACAGGATGTGACATGCAACAAAGGTGCCAGTTGGACTTGAACCAGGGATGCTGCGGTTCTGTGGCATGTGCAATAACCATTAATCTACCAGCACACTGCAAAAACCCAAATTTCCAAGGCTAACGACAGACCCCTAGGGAAAAGTGTGTGTGTGTGTGTGTGGTAGTAAAAGCATCACAAAATAAGAGGAAGGAGAGATTAGAGGTGAGTAATGTTAAGGACAGACATCTGGTGGCCTGGGGTAATCTGTCCATATCTGCTCGTCTGGGTGCTTCTTTCATATCTAGGTTATGCCAAGGGCCTTCGGGAGCATGAGGAGAGATACAAGCTGAGAGATATCACAGTGCAGTCCAACAGGGCAAAAATGGTGTTACTCTATGTGCTACAAGACAGTGCACACATAGGCACTGTCAAAGTCAGCCATTAAGATGAGGATGTGGGCAGTATGACTGGTGAGGGGGAAATAAAGGGTAAGTAATATGAAAACATCAGCTCAAGGGAGCACGGTATCCATCAACATAATGTCCTTCATTCTCACCCACAGAGCACACAGAGGAAGCAAGCATACTATGAGAAATTGCCATTTTATCTAACTGGCAAATGACTGCAGCATCCTCAGTCCAGTGAGAACCTTGAGTGCATACCGGCCCACTAGCTCCGGCAGAACAGTCACACTAGGAAACAGGCAAAGCCCGTGAGTGAACAGTACCTTGGCCACCACTGTCGCCTCGCAATGCTGTCACTTTGTTCAGCAAGGTGTGGAGGAAGTCATTCTCAGCAACTACCCTGGAACAAACACACCAACACAAAGTTGCATTTGTACAGGTTAGAGTTTGTTTGCTGAAGTTTCTTTGAGCAAAACGGAGGCAGAGAGGGAGACGAATAGGACGTACGGAAAAAAGGGGATGAAGAACTGCTTCTCCTCATCACATTCCATCTTCCCTTTGATGATATCACTTATGTCCATAACTGCCAACAAGAGTAAGAGAAAACAAATATATCTGTGATGCCACAAAAAGTTAAGATAATGTTGCACAAAAATTTGTGATGTGGACTGACGTCAATGAAAGCCTCTGCGAAATATCTGAATAACTCACTACCACAAAGTATTCTAGCAAAAACAATCTTGGCTACACATCCTGGCAGTTGTTTTGTGAGGTTACATGAGGATAATGGCAATTTTTTTTTGAACCAGTGAAAACAACTCTAATCCAAACAATATATAGAGTAGTGGAGAATAACAAATACTTGTTTTGTTTGTTTGTGGTTGTGCTGCATTGTACCAGCTCCAGGGTGTCAATGTGTGCATTAATACCTGCAGCGGTAGCAGCAGCTGACAACTCAGACAAAATTATTTTGACCGTTAGGGAACTAAAGTAAAAATGACTAAAGAGCTTTCTGAAGGAAATTACTTTTGGCAAAACTGGGGAAATTTAGTAATGGAATGACATCACGTTGCCGTTCAAATGCACAGTATTACAATTTTCAGAGAGATGCTATTTAAAGCACTATAAATATTTACAAAGATGAGAAACCCTTTTAATTTTGATGATCAATTTGCTAAGACTAATTACTACTAATAACCACTTCTTGGAAACTACTTCGGTAGTACCTGCCACCCCAAAAGGCCTTCTCAGGCCCTGAGTAAATTTCTTGTTGTTTGCCTCTTTCAGGTCCATCCTGCCCACTCTCACTATCTGACAGATCAGGTAAATCTTCTCTCTGCTCAGGTCCTTGTTCCCCAAGTCCTGGTAGAGACAGAGATAGAAAAAAAATCAAAAGCATAGGTAGTTAAAATAAAAGAAAAAAGGACAGGAAAAGGATATGAGAAAATAATGAAACAATGCAATCTTTAAAAAGAAAATAACTCAGTTAAGTCCTGTGCAGTTCAGCGTCTGCCATGCTAAGACGTAGTGCAACACTTCCCTCCTGTGGCCACTTACTGTAAAGACAACCTTCAAGTTGTTGAGCATGTCAATCTCCTTGGGGAACCCTTTGCTGCCCCAGCGCACCAAGTAGTTCTCACTGTACAAAGAAAGGCAAAGAATTGAAAGACATGCATCATATCTGTTAGATTACTGATGCATAAAACTATATTACAGGTCAGAAATGGGGGTCACAATGAAGGTGATCCATCTCATCCACCTTAACTAAAATTAATAAACATATGTAAATTTATATCTTCATCTAATCCAGGAATGAACCCTGACAATCTTAGCTAAGAAAAAGTTATATAAATATTCATGTTACCACTACTATCTTTCATTTTTCAGAGAGAGAAAGACAGATAAATAAGCAATGTGATAGAATTTTTGTTAGAAAAACAAAAATTCAGGCATTCAACCAATCAAACTAGCATAACAAGTGTAAATGAGACAGAAGAGACTCATCAGTCATCAGTTCAAATGGCAGGACAGCAAGAGACAAACCACATGGCAGTGAATATATGATCAGTTGATCCAGGGCTATCTCAGTACTCCCAGTTGCAGTGGCTGAGACATAGATATAACCAGTATGACAGTGAGTGGCACGTCTTAGCATCAGCTCTGTTGGCACCACACAGCGCTGCCAGTCAGTTTATGGCACTCTGTAATAAGTACTTTCTGCACTTTTATTTTTGACATTGCAGCAAAGGAGGAAAGAGGACAAATGAAGAAACAAGACAAGAAGAAGAAGAGCTATGTAGTCATGAGCAATGGGAGAAAAATGAAGGTGAGTGAGTTGAGAGGTGGAGTGTGGAGTGTGTGTGCACACACATTTAAGAAAGCTGAGGGATTAAGATCAGATGAAAAAGAAAAAGAAAATACAACAGCATTGTCGTTCATTTGGTACTAGGA
Organism: Anabas testudineus; assembly: GCF_900324465.2. NCBI lineage: Eukaryota > Metazoa > Chordata > Actinopteri > Anabantiformes > Anabantidae > Anabas > Anabas testudineus. The sequence goes on from NC_046619.1 coordinate 12,168,572, forward strand.
AGGAAACTGTCGAGACAAAATCAATTTAATCTTAATTGTGCCGTGTTTTTATTTTCTTATTTATTTTCAAGGGTATAAAGAGGGAGTTAAATTAAAATGCAGCACTTTAACAAAACAAAGTCATAATTTGAAATCTAAACTGACCCGTTTAAACTTCCATATGAACATGGGGATTTTAATCCTCAAAGCAATCTGAGAAAGGGAGGAGTGATACCTGATGATGGTCTGTTTGATGGGGTCATATAGGGACATGAAGAGCTCTGAGTCCTCCCCAATGCGACAGACAAAGTTCCTGACAAAGACGTAAAGGCTGTGGGTGGGGGAAGACTGGATCCGTGCTGAGATCCCACTGTGGTCTGTCTGGATGTTGGACTGCAGAAGAGGACATTAATTTTATGAGGTTAACTTGGGACAAGGGTTTAAGAGGATAATTTATTTGCCAGTCAAAAGTGTTCATTTCAACCTCCTGACAAACCTGGCTGGCTGATATGACACTATAATAATGGCTGGTTGTTCAATTCATTCTCGTTTTATTATTGGCCCAGTGTTAAAAATGTGAAGTGCAGTGTGTGTAGTTGAAGCAAAGTCAAACTGTGGGGACCTGAGTTGTTAATTAGGATGAATTAGACATGATTGAAAAGTTTAATTTGTATCCATTTACATGAAAATAGCTTAAATTGTCTACTTTTCTTTAAAAAACAAACAAAAAAACACAACCATGACAAAATGGTAATTTCAAAAACACCTACAGTATTTCACTATAGCATTTACATTTACTAACAGTAATCCAGGAAATGTGTGTAAAGAGTTTATCTGGAAAAATTCATATTGCAGACAAACCACAAACCACAGCAATGTCAAAGAAGCTGCCAAATCAAGTCAATTGGGATTAAAACATCTGCGACCACATGCACTCATGCGATCCTCTCTCTGTCCGATGAGACTTTCTCTGCACTGTGTTTACATAGCATTTTGTCTGTACCTGCTCTTCTTTAATGCGTTCATTGATCTTGGCTGTGGCTTCCTCGTGGGCTCGAAACAGACTGATGACATTAGTTCGCTCTGGGTCCAAGATGTTCCCATCCTCATCGCGAACGACCAGGTCCAGCTCAAGGATCCTGGAATAAGAGTTGGAAATACAGAGGAAGAGAGTTGAGGATGGAGGAGAATAAAAGCAAGCTGTAGATAGTTATGGGGGAATATTATAAATATGTGTAAAGCTTTTAACAATGACCAAGTGTGAACAAGTAATTTTGTTTTTGAGCAAACATACTTGTTGCCATAGTCAATCTTGGAGGTAACTTTCTGCTTGAGTTCCTTGAACTCGTCGCTGGGCAGAGTGCCAGACAAGAGCTGTGAACGCCACTCCATTAGCTCCCACATCAGCCTCTGGACTTGCTTCACATGCGTCTCTTTGTTGCCCTAGAAGGCAGATGTATGGTGTCACATTTCGCATACACATGGTTGCACATACACAAAGAGTGTTTTTACTTTTTTTTTTTTTTTTTTTTTACCACAAAGAGCTGCTTCCAAATGCTGCCCCACTCTCTCAGTGTGGTAGTCACCTCCTTCACCAAGGGCATCTCTGCAGAAATCACCACCTCCTCATTACTGCAGACGCACAGACACGTATGTAAAACACAAATTCAAAAGATGCAAACTTTGGAGGGAGATGAAGAGTTTGTCATTCCCGTTACCCTCGTGTTTCAATGACGACTTCTCTAAGATGGATAAAACTGGCAGGGAACACTCCCTGGAGGAGAAAAGAGAAAAAAAAGTCAGTGATCTCCACAACTTAAATCTACTAAACTAGAATAGAAGATCTCTGCATAAGGATATACTGTATATTCATTATGTGATACACAGTCTTGGCTAAAACAATAAAATATATATGTGAGCTCTTACCTGTTGTGATTTGTTTTTGGCCAAGTAGCCTCTGTACCATCCTGAAAGACAAAAAAAAGTATCATCACTGAAATCTGGGAGGCTTATCTTATATCTCATAGTACCATATTATTCCAAGTTGAGGTTTGTGAGGCAGACACCCTCTCTACTTTTAAGATTTCAAATCAAATGTTTAATCTGAGAAAAATTACCATTTCTGGAAAAAAAAGGCAATTTTGAAATTGGCAACAACACCTAAAAAAGTTGAGACAGTGCCATGTTTACTACAGTGAAGCACCCACTCTTCTCTAAACAACAATCTGTAAAGTTTTAGGAGAGGAACATTCTCCTATTCTTCCCATAGGATTCTAAATGCTCAACAGCCATGCTGTTGAAATTAGAAAGGCTTTCCCTGAAAAAGTTTGGGATGGGAGGATATGCTGCTCTGTATGCCTGTATATGTCTTTCAGCATTAATGGTGCCTTTGCAGATGTGCAAGCTTCCCATTCCATAGACACTAATGCACCAACATACCATCAGAGATGCTGGCTTTTGAATTGAGTGCTGATGACAAGCTGAAGGAGTCCAGAGGATGCAACGCCCGTGGTTTTAAAAAAGAATTTCAAATGTAGATTTCTAGGACCACAGACCATTTTAAATTAGCTTTTGGCCCAGAGAAGACATGCTTATGGTTCCTGTTCATAAATGACTTCTTCCTTACATGATGAAGCTTTAACTTGCAATGTTGGATGGCACAGTGAAGTATTCTTAAACATATGCAGCCATGTCCATCACACACTTATGCCTGTTTTTAATGCAGCGTCATATTGAGTTTCAGCCTTGTCCCTTATTCTAAGACATTTTTTAGTTATAACTACTTATATGTTTAAATTATTTAACCCTAACTGATGCCTTGAGTAGCTTCTCATTCCTTAAACAACCACGTTTGAAGACACATGCTGTGTTCGTGGAAATTATTGGCAAAGAAAACATCTATTGAAATTACTGGAACTACTAAAATTGTTTTAAGAACTGTCCAGTGGAAGTTATGTGGTCTGATGAGTCCAGATTTACCCTGTTCCAGGGTGATGGGTGCATCAGTGTAGGAAGAGAGGCGGGTAAAGTGATGTACCCACCAGCCTAGTGTCTACAGTACAAGCCTGTGGGGGCAGTGCTATGATCTGGGGTTGCTGCAGTTCGTCAGGTCTAAGTTCAGCAACGTTATGTGTCAAAACAATGAGCGTGACACATCAATTTCACACATGGATTGGCCACCACAGAGTCCAGACCCTAACCTCACTGAGAATCTGTGGGATGTGCTGGAGAAGACTTTGCGCAGCGGTCCAACTCTCCCAATTCAATACAAGATCTCGGAGAAAAATAAATGCAACTCTGGACGGGAATAAATATTGTGACAATGAAGAAGTTTATCAAAATGACACTTGATCAAAGCCAAGGTTGGTTCAACAAGATGTAGTGTATTATGTACTGTAGACGATGATATATTCAAAGTCTTTGCACTTTTACATTGAGTAACATTATTTTGAAATTGTCCAACAAGTTGTAGGTGCAGCTTTCCACAGATTAATGAACCTCTGCTCATCTTTACTTGTTTTGATATTTCTGGCCCATCTGATACAGGATTGGTGCTGCACTCAGGAGTATAACAATTATGTTTTGAGATGTCCTTACCATCACAGACCTCCTGGATGTAGACCATTTCTCCTATCTCCAGGGAAAGGTGCTTCTCTCCTTTGCCGACAAAATTCCACTTTACTGAAGAAAGAAATTGTTAAAGTTATTTAAAGAGGTATATGTTTTAATTTTTATTGATTTACAATCATAAAGTAGCCTACATTTACATTAGTAATCTCAGTAATCGAGCTCTTTTAACAAAGCAATCTCTAAATCAGATTCATTCATGATATGTTGCGACACCCTGTCACTCACACACATTACTATTTCAGTATCACCTTCACTGTACAATACACGACCATCCTCCTTTTCATAACTGCACTTGACAAAGTTTGAGTCACACTGGATTTTGCTGCTTTTATCATCATCATCATCATCATCATCACAATGGATGATCATCAGCATTATGTCATCAACATTTTGACCTTCATTATCATGATTAATTAGTGTGCCATTCTGTCTCTCTAGTTCATAACTATATTTCTGTGGGATTTCATCTGTTCTTTGCACACCTCCTTATTTCATCTTTAGACTTTTATTTTTGTCCACAGATGGGGAAGTTATTTGTTTTTATGTTGATGTGTTTTCTTTTATTTTGGGCAAATAGCTTGTGTAACAAGGCAAAGGGATTTCTCCCTGGGATTAATAAAGCTCTGTGTATTCTGAATGTACAGAACATTTTTCTTTACCTACAAAACAACTTAACAGTCCTCTGTGTGTTGAAAAAGCACATTATTTTTACATCAGTGGTGAAATTTAAATTTTCCGTTTCTAAAATAATAACCCTCAACAAGTGTACAGTAGCTATGTAACACTATGTGGTTTCTACTTGTACATCAACTCTTTCTACAGTTTTCAGTCAGTACAGCTACAAACTGATACAAACTTCCTTCCTTCTTCCTCCACTTCCTGTGTTGTATTCTTACGCCGACCAGAAAGATAAAACACATAAACAATACTTCATTGAGTAATTACATTATTAATTAATGCAAAATGACTTCATAAAATAGATTTATGTATGTTGAGCTATCAGCATTAGAACTAACATCTACAATCTGCATTCATTGCATACTGATAAATCAAAGCATCGTCTGCAACAGGCCACTAAGCTTCTTATACGTTTTAATCTGTATTAGAAGTCAGAAACCTTTTCAGAAGCGTTTTGCTAAGTTTGGGTTTATGTTGCGTGTGTGATGGCAGCACACGGTAATCTCTCTCAGTGTAGGATTTGCTCTCTGTGCCAAACATTCACACATAAAATATAAAATTACAGTTGCTTTTCTAGCGTATGCTGTATAATGTGCACTGTACATTGATTGCATTCTTTTATCACCTTGGGATTAACATGGTAATTTTATTTATTACCACAAAATTGTTTACAGCTCTTAGAAGTTTTGTTGCTTTGTGGTGATGAATGTGATTTAAGTTTTTGGGGGGATTATATCCAATGTGTACATCAGTTATGTGAGGCCATTGGCACCTGCTCACATCCTGTCAAGCAGGAAATGATGGCTGCCTACTGTTATTTCTTTCATATTCACAGAATTGACAGTTTACAATCACAACTAAACTGAGAGACAATACAAATGTTTGCACATATGTGCACATACACTTGGAGAGACGCACACAATGTGACACATTTGAACTTACCTACACCATACCGCTCTGTTGTGGTCTTCATCCAGGGAGCCATACTTGCTCGTATTCCTACAGCTAGTTTCTACTTTGAATCTTGTCTTCCTGACTCTCCTCCTGTTTTTAACTGTATTACTTTTTGAGGTTGTCAACTAAACGTCTTACTTCTGCATTTTTTTACTTTAAATGAAAGCAATAAGCCCATCCCCCTTTGCTTCTCTTCCTCTTCTGTCTCTCTTCTCTTCCTGACTTCAAGCGCTAAGGGGAAGTGGGTGACTACAACAAGGTGGAGTTCTATATAACCCACAGACCTGCGCATTACAGTATATGTTAAGTCTCCATTTTGCTCATTTGAACTGAGTGCATTTCACTCAATCTGCACTACAACCGAGCATGAAATAACAGATGTATTGGCTAAAAAAGTAATGGAACGTGACAAGTTAAATTTGCAAACCTGTCAAACATCAACAAATGATACTAGACGTAAACATGTTGTTGAATCATATATAAGTATCAGTTTTGCGGACCATCCTTCAAGATTTAGTATAAAGAGGCATCATCAGAGGAAATAGCTTAAGTTTCTATTCATATATCGATAACCTCAGCTCACATGTATCACATCCTCACCAACATCTACACACGAAAGGTAAGATCTTTTAAACACAATAACAATAATGCTAAACTGCAGATTAAACTGTAAAATAAAGATCCAGATTCAACCCATAATAGCAAATTGCCTCTCATTCATTTTCACTAAATGAGATGCGAGTGCCTCTTTGAGCTGGTTAGTTAGGGTAAGCTCAAACAGCAGTAGAAAATGTAAAAAAGAGGTGTGTCAATTTGTTTCTGGGTTTGCTTGTTTCAGTATTACTTTCTAAAGCTGATATTCACATCTGATTTCATTTCAAATTAAAAAAACTCCTTCACCAAATACAGGCTGTAATTTCCCTGAACCTCCTCCAGATGATGTTGCCAGGGTAATAACCACTTCCTACACTGAGAACATCATCACCACAGTAACAACTGGCAACAACTATTCATAATGTATAGGTCCCTCGTGAATATTACTGAACACTCTTTTGACTTTAATTATGAACTACACACTTCAACACTCTCTAAGTGGAAAAACAGGAACACAAGTTTTATTTATTATGGATCAGTGAGCAACTCACTCAACCTCACTCCTGAGAGGTAGATTAATCTTTAAACTGGAAATACAGTACGCATCATAGTTCCCGTTAGAAGAATGGTGGATGACTAGAATTAGTCCATCGACACAGTACGAAGCCTCTTCAACTTATGAATGAATGACTGATCTTTATTGTCATAGTAAATATACTGTATGTGACATTTCTTTTATGTCTTTGGCTAGAAAGACACGGACTGCCAAGAATCTAAAAAGCTGTCTGTCAGGTTGACTCTTAACCAATGATGCTGTCAAAACATGATAGACACTAAACAAGGCCTATGTGTTGTGTTATCAGCTTGTGACTGTTACTGTGGGTGGTATTTGGTATCTCATCATCAGCATCATAAAGTGGACAGCTCTCATACTTAATGTTTTTTCACTGATAAACTGGTGTATACTGCAATGTAGTGCCTATAAAAGGTATTCACCTCCTTTAAAATCTTTTTCTTATAACATCTATTGGTGTGTGATCTTATTTGGCTGTTTTAAAAAAATCTACAAAAAGTACTCTTTTGTGTCAAAGTGAAAACAACAACTTCCTGGTTTCAGCTGAGTCATTTATTACAGTTAGTTTAATCAAATTATATTTTATTGACTACCTTTATTTAAGTGGCAATCACTCAAATTTATTAAATTATTCACATACTTGTTTCTGTGGGAACTCATTTAAGAATTAGTTTTCTGTTTTTTTGTACAGTATTTTTGTTGAACTAGACATGCCTGTGGCTGACACGCTAACAAATGACTAATTTCCTTAGAGATAATGTCATTACTTTGCAAATCCAAAAGAGGGTGTTGGAGTTCTAAATGAGTTTTTGTTTTATTACCTAATTTTATCTTATCTTATCAAGACATGGCACATTTTAAACACACTCCTGACCTAGACTGAGAGCTATGGTTTAACTTCCCATTGTAAAAAAAATTATACAATGATGCTAATGGAAGTTGAGGCACCACAGCCAACTGCTTTTTTCACAGTATGACTTTAAAGAAATGGTAAATTTATTTGGTCTGACTTTCCTGGGAACACTGCAGTCCAAAGGTACCACAGCCAAGGCACACCCATATGATCTTCTAATAACAGACATCAAATACTGGACATAATCAAATGACTGATTGATGACTGGCTCAGAGTTGAGCGTACCAATCAAATATCCTCCGCTTGCTCAGAAACATAAGAAGGTGAGGAGACTGTGTGGTTGTAGAAACTTGAGGGAAGACGGAGCTTGTCAGCACACTATGGATTAAACACTGTCAGGTTTAGAGTTTAGAAAATTAGCACTGACGTGCACACAAGAAGGTGAGAATTTGTGCTTTATTACAAAGTGGGGATAAAGAAAAGACCTGCAAGTGAAGAAAGAGAGAGAGAAGGGCAGAAAATAAAAGAAGAAATGATAAAGAAAGATATGTTATCACATGGTTCTGTGCAGTGGAACAAAACTGGAACCTTGTTCCTGTGACTCACAAGGAGAAATAAGGGTGGAGTTTAAAGGTGTGTGGAAAGAAAGAGAACAAAAGCAACCAATGTAACAGACAGATACAGCCAAAGATGAAGTGAATAAAAAGATGCGGCTGGCAGAGGGACAACCTCTACCAGACAGAAAAAGAACAAAAAGACGTAAAGAGAGATTAAATTCAGAACCAACTAAGATATGAACAGGGCTGTGGAGGCGGAGAGACAGAGCCCAAAACAGAGAGATTAGACAGATAAAGAAGGAGGAAAAAAAAGGACAAAAGCTATGAGAAGAGAAGTGATAATGACATATGAATGTTAGCCTGAAGCCAAGAAAATGCATTGACATTGGAAATGTGCAGCAAAGGCCAAAGAAAGGTTAGAAAGATTCAGAAATCTTTGTGACCTACTGGGTCATTGACATCACTCCAGTCCAACTGATGCCAATTCTCTTTACCCAAGAGCCATCCATCCATGAAGCTCTAAAGAATTGCTTAATTAACAAACTGTATAAAGTTTACAGGGCAGAGGCATGTGCATGAGAAAAAATCTTAAAGACAGAAAAATAAATAAATAATGCATGTATGAATACCATTGCTTCCTGTGTCCCTTCTCCAAACCAGACTTACTTGCCAAGAATTCCATTAGGGCTGAAGGCAACAGGTTGCTTGAATTATTCAGGTAGCACAACACAATTTCCAAAGCAACAGTTTGTTGAGTAGAACAAAAGAGCTATTAAAGCAATTTCAAAAGCAAATTAACCTCAAGAGATAGAGAAGAATAACAGGAGGAGACGCAGAGTGAGTGTAAGAAAAAGTGGGCGAGGCAGAGAGAGCTATGCGAGTGACTGTCGCTCCTTTTCTCTCTCTCTCTCTCTCTCTCTCTCTCTCTTCCCTCTCTTTCCCACACACACTTATATACTCATTAGACACACAAACACACACTTCGTGAGCGAGACTGTGGATGTCTCGTCACTCTGGAAGCAGTGCAGAACAGCAGGGGCAGTCGTCACAGGAAAAGAAAAGCAGCACAGTGGTAAGTTGATCAATTCCTACTTTGCCCTGCTAAAATGTATTTAATAAAAATAAAAATCTGAATGAGTTGCGTGTGAAATTCAGCTGTGTTTGTGGTGTGACAGCATAACTCAATGTTATGTTTGACTCAATATTTGCTTTAGGCTACACTGATTTACTGGTGCACATTCCCACAGTTAAATAAGAATATTAGAGGAACAATAAAACGTGATGTTAATTTGTCAGCTACTTGAATAAAAGCACAATTGTTGTTGTTTCAACTTTCTTTGAGTCCGGATTTTAAGCATTTTCATGCCAAGACTCACAAAGGGAAGTAAAGTATGTGATAAATAGTATCTGTGAGGTGAGTGACGGACGGCTTTAATCTTAAACAGTTTTTTTTTTCTGTGAGTCTGTTTGTCAGCTGAGCTGCAGGGGAACTATTTAGTTTTGAACTGTGTAACTTAAATTCAGATTGACAGCTTGTGGTTGTAGGGAGTTCAGCTGAGTAAATCAGGAGTCTGGTGTGATTATGTAAACTAAAGACAATGACAAATGTACAAGAGGTCATTTACTCAGTCCTGAAAATGAGGAAGTGAGATTTTTCCATTAGCATTTTTGAGTGTGTGTATTCTAAAATGAATTTATCTTTTCCCACTGCTGTATTTGTTTCATACTGTGAAGGCCCACATTTTCACTTCACCTTTACACTGTGGTAGTTTAAAACCAATAGTGTGAAATGCATGGACAGACATGCACATAGGTAGAAAAATATCAACAAACCCATAAAAACATTCAGATAGAATGAACTTACCTAAAGTTCATATAAAGGGCAAAGGAAGTAGTGCCATCCTTTTTTGTTGTTGTTAAATGTCCTTATTCAGTGGTCAAGATATGAATGACATGAGTTGACAGTGAATGAAATAAATCACAAAACCCCCAATGTAATGTTGATAAAGTTTGATTTTCTGCAGTTAGAGCTCTTTATTTCAGATTAGAAGGCACAGCTAGAGCTTCCGTGTGTTTGTTTCCAAAGGAGCTGCTCATGACAGCCAAAAAGAAAAAAAACTATTTTGTATGGGGAAATGGTATCAGATAAAATTATAAAAGCTTTCATGAGGTGGTGATAAGCTAAATTGTGATGATGGTAGCCCACAAATTAGTTAAATGGACATTTATAACAAAGAAAATGTTGCACGTGGACATGCTTAAACTAGGGTAACTTTGTAATGTCTGTGTTAGCAGAAGCAGACAGCAGAACAGTGACAGGATGTGGTTAAGAGTCATGACTTGGTCAGTGAACCATATTCAGCGCTGAGCAGCTCAGAAAAAAAACTCTACGAGCTGATGAAAAGTGTAACTGTGAGCTACAGGAAATGTGCTGATTCAGGTGTGTGTGTGTGTGTCATTCTATAAAAATATATCTGTGTGGGTGTCTGCTTACTTGGGCATTTATTAAATTAGATATAACAGAGATGTGCTATGGTCAAAACTGACACATTGAGATCCATCAATTATCCCCATGCGACCTACATGTGTGTGTGTGTGTGTGTGTGTGTGTGTGTGTGTCACAGCAATGCATGCTGTTACTCTCTATGCATATTTTATGTGTCTAACCTGCCTATCTGTGCACCTCACTGTGGCTGTGTCTGTCACTTTTGTGTGTTTCATTTTCACGCTTCGTCAAGAGTCCACACCTTCCCTCCGCTGGTCAGGACACACAGCTGTTACCAAGCAACCCCCCATCCCAAACCACCTCCTTCTCCCTCTCGCTCTCTCTCCAGTTCCTCTCTGTGGGTCTCTCTGTCAAGGACAAAAACAAAGACAAACAGGAAGACAGACACACATATGTGTGTGCACACACACACAATACAGATCCACCCACAAGAACACACACACACACACACACACACAGGCGTCTGCACATTCATAAATATGTAGACTGCTATAGATTGCATTGCAAAAGCAGAGGAAGTGAGTGAGCCAAGAATCTGGTGCACAATTCAATTATATTAGTATAAATGGAGCATTGAGAAGTCTGATTGCATTATGTTGCTCTGATGGACGCTGTGTGCAGGGTCAAATGTTGCTTTGAACATTTGTAAGCTTTTTCAGTATAATAGTCCCCACTAATAAAATGTTTATTGATCTGGTACCAGTTGAAATTCCTTGTGTTTCCTTTGCTTACGGTAAACCTGGAGTAAACAAACAAAAAAAAAACTACATGCATCCTAGAAAGTTCAGGAAACTGCATCTGCCTCTGTCTAATATTCTGATCACACTGTAACTGACAGAACAAAACATAATTATGTACTGTAGTCATAGCATGGGCTTTGCTGTTGCCACATGGTCCCCCACGTCTCAAGACTGCAAAGTGATTCAGTTGAGTGCATCACCTTAAGACACTGCCATACCTCTTTCCATACACCAACTGTGATTGAGTTTTAAGAACCGAATAAATTAATCAGTGAGTGGATGAATGAGTTATTTCCTGTTTCAATGACTAATCTGTAGCAACTGGCTAAAAATGTTAATTTAATCACAACAAAAACCAATATTGAAGTGATCTGAGACGGTATTTCCTGATTCTGTGAAAACATATCATACATCACTTCTAACTTTATATTTGTGAAAAACAAATATGATTACTTTAGTTTCTCTATGGGCTGAAGAAGATCAGATATCGCGTATGTATGTATTTCTAAAAAGACACATCTGGGTGGTGAAAAAAGATAGCAGAATGAGCACATCGTATTTAGAGAATCTCACATTTCAGACAGCGAGTCCCAGCTGAGAGGTAAATAACCTCATTACTCATCTCCGAGCTCAGACCATGTGTGGTAAAGAGCCACTGTTTCTGCTTCTTTTCTGCCTTCCATCAATACCCAAATTGGGCTCTTTTCACTAGACCACTTACAGAGTAAAGCAAGGTCTAGATGGGTGTAGGATGAATCCTTTACAGTGCATCTGATTTGTGTGCGATGGAAGTGAAGAGACAAGGAAATGCAGCTGTCAGGGAGCTTTTAAAAGTCAAAAACTTAATTTTTCATCACTGTTGTGTCCACCTACTGTTGGGTGTCACCTCAGTTACACACACATACATCTATTGCCAGAATGGACCCATTGTGCTCAAAATCCCAAACACGTGCGTCCACATTTGGATGAAGAAACCCGCTGAAAGTAGAGCAGCCTTCACATCCTTTGATAACACAGTACTCAGCACTTATTACAATCCATTACAGTCCTCGAAATCCATTACTAAGACATGTGTTTTGGTGTTTGGGTGTTAGTAGGTCCATGCAGGACAACAGATAGACAAGCGATGTGTGCACGTGTGTGTGTGTGTGTGTGTGTGCGCGCATCTGTGTGTCTGTAATTATATATACAGATAAAGTGACACTCACCATTGTTTTCCATTAGGGACAACTAATGAGAAGTCTATGAAAGAAAACAGATGGTCAGTAATAAAGTAGCACACTGTCTAAGTGAGCTATGCTCTATTTACTGTAGGAGTAGTTCTTGTCAACATTAAGGTGAATGAATGAATTTTTTCTGTAACTGTAGTCTTGGCTTTAATAAAATAAAAATGCAAGTCATTTGCATCTTATTTCTACTAAGTAAGTAGGCTATTGTGCTTCTTGATAAGCGAGTGGACATGATTGTATATTAATTGTTTCATTAAAAGCACAAATATTTATGCTAAAATAAACACAGGAAACGAATATGGTTGTGCGTTCACACACACACACACACACACACCGCACATAAAGTAATTTGGGAAAAGGAACTGAAGGGTAGATATCCTCATAAGAATGGGAGCACATATACATGAAGTCCCATGGTTGAGACAAAGTCCTTGTTGAAAAATTTTGTAGTGGCTGAAATATACAGTATGTCTCTAAGGCCCATGTTGGAGCCAAGTCAAGCCTCATTCCAGCTGTCTGTGTGTGTGTGTGTGTGTGTGTGTGTGTGTGAGACAGAGAGACAGAGGGAAAGAGACAAAACAAGAGTGACCAAGAGTGAAAGGGGCATATTTTAATGATGAAAACAGTTGAAATGTGTGGTCTCAGAGAGTCGGTCTGTGGTTCTGTCACAAAGACTGCGATGTAATGTGCATTTGAGAGCTATACTTCATACGCTAGTGACTGTGTTATCAGTGTTTGCTCTGGATGGAGTTCAAAGCAGAGAGTCAGTGACAGAAATGTGTCCACAGAACAAAGAAGTGAAGATTACAAGACTTCAAAGATTAGATATGAGGTCCTGGTTTCTGTAGACCCAGATTTAATTAAAACCTTTCTTTTTCTGTGTTTTTTTTTTTTTTTTTTTTACTTTTTTCATTATATAGTGTTATTTTCTTCCTTCTCGTCTTCATGTGAAGCCAGTATGTCCATCTCTTGACGTCTCTTTCTCTCTCTCTCTCTCTCTCTCTCTCTCTCTCTCTCTCCGGAGGTGATAAGTGAGCGGCTCTGGACCAAGTCTGGCAAATGTCCCGATATCCATTACAGTGTTAGAAAATAGACGAGCAAACATTACCCACCACCCACTGACGCAAACGCATGTACTCCACACTCACACTCTCTCACACACTCTCACTTATCAAGCAGTTACACTCATTCCACCAACCACACATAATAAACTCATGCCCGCATGCCATTATTGAATGAGTTCACAGAGGACAAATAACAACTCTGCAGCTCTCTTAACAAGGGCTATGTAAAAAAACAACATTTACAAAATGCATTAAAGAATGACATTATATTATTAGCAGTATATCATGTAAATAACTTTACAAGCTGTTGGAATCTGTATATGCTTTTATTTCTGTTTTTTATTTCTGATTTGACAACTGTTACTGTATTTATTACATTTACATATTACATTTAATCTGTTTTTGAGCCTAATTATATTTAACAGAGCAGCTTTTAACAGCCCAACCCAAACTTTTGATAACCATTTGACACGCAGAACAATGAGAGACGTTACACGGTTGCACATCTTCTGCTTTGCTGAACAAATACTGTGGCCACAACAAGCATGCTCATCCATCATGGTTTATTGTTTTATCATGGATAGATTGGAAATCCCATGAGCTGACTGCCTAAAGTGGCAGCTGTAACACTTGTTTTATTGAGAAAATGGCTGCCATGACATAACTGAACATTAGAGCCTACAAATATGGTACCTATACAGTACTTTCACATCTATTTAAAGCCAATGAAGTCCATGCAACGATAAATAATGTGCCTGGATTAACTGGTACAGTGTTTCTAAATTCTGCATGAAAGGCTCGAGTTTAACTTTAAGATCAGTACTATTGTAACCGCATGAGGTTTTTGTTTCACAACTCAGCAATAAATAATACAAGAACAATAGTATAAAGAAAACCCTGAAATGCTAATTGTTCATTTCTTTAACTTAAAGTAAAACTATGTAAGTTGTAAACAATAACACATTTTTTTTTCCTTTTGAAAAGTTGAAGATATGAGCAATTAAAGGCATCCCTGCTCAGTTCAGTGTACTCACTGGTTTCGTTGTTACAGCCTTATTTGGTCTGGTATGACCCCGAGCTTATGGTGGTTTATATTAGCTAATCTTAAAAAACTTTAGCTTGATATTTCTATGTAATAAGCATCCATGCGTCAGTGCACTGACTTGATCATTTTAGTCAGTTTTAACATTCATCCTGTAATTGTCACATGTAGCCGCAGCAGTCACTGTTCAGAAATTACTCACATAGTCTGTACACGATTCATCTTTTAAAGTCATTGCACAGTTCATTGGAACGTCATTAGAGAATATATCCACAGTCTGCTTATTCCAAAGACAGTTTTCCATCATACCGCGAGTCATTTTGTCAGTAGTTGCTAATTTATTGTTTTATTGCAGCTATTACAAACCAGATGCCAAGTTAGTCTTTAATTCTCCAGCAGAAAGAAGAAAAGACGCCATGTCCAGTGCACCCAAATATACAATATATCATCTGTAAAGACAGTTAGACATAAACACAACAACACATATGCACGGATAATACACTGTCTCTCTGCTTTGTCCAGTGAATTTATGAAACATCCTCTGATCGTCCTCATCCATTTATGGTTGTTATAGCTAAATCGTTCTAATGCACGTAAACAGATTAAAATAATCTATCTGAGACATTACAATAGATCAGCACCAAAGTGGTTTGTAAGTTACATTTTTAATCAGACTAAAAGGAAGTAACTGCTGCCAAATAAAAGAAACCTTAAGAAATACTGTGCCAACACTAACTGTGTCCCCCATCTTTGTCCACTAGGTGTCACTACAGCCATAGAAGATGGTAAATGATGCCTCGGTCAAACATGAATAAGCTACGAAGACAGGAGACAGTTCAACAACTATCACATTTCAACGGAGAAACAGTGCTGAATTACTGTTTTCTGTAGCAGCATTTGTCAGGAGACAAGTGGTGGTCAACGTCTTGTCTTTTTTTTTTTTTTAATGATTACTGTCAAGTGTGTAAATGAGAGCACTGGGCAAGTCACAAGGAAAAGTGAAGCCACTGAGTTAAAAGGGTCCAGGCCAAAAAGGAACAGCAAAAAGTCAAGTAAATTAGCAGCTAAGACAATGGTAACATTGTGAAAGTGGAGGAGACAAAAGGATTATGTGTGCCCAAGATCTTAAGTCACATTTAATCATGGAGAAAGTGAGGTTAGATTGTATGCACCTCAATAAATGGGAGCACACAAGTAATCCCTGCAAACGTATTTATTAATATTATATATATGATCTCACGTCTTATTGTGTGACAGTTGTCTTTGTAAAAAGTAACTCATGTAGCCTAAAACTAGAAAGAAAACATAACAATGGTTCATATAAAAGCTCAGTCATGATGTCATCCGGTTGCCTCCAGTGAAGCTTCAGCGATAATGTTGTCAAAAGTGATGCTGGGTTTCATCCTGTCCCTCCTCATCCTTCTGACTGTCGGTGGTAATGTGCTGGTGTGCCTGGCTGTCTGCGCCTCTCGACGCCTCCGCTGCCTCACTAACTGCTTCATTGTGTCGCTGGCTGTGACAGACTTGCTACTCGGCCTCTTGGTCCTCCCTTTCTCCGCCCTCCTTCAGCTCAACAACGACTGGCCGCTCGGCGCGGTCTTCTGCAACTTCTATATTTCCATGGACGTCATGCTGTGCACTGCCTCCATCCTCACCCTCCTGGCCATCAGCGTGGACCGTTACCTGGCAGTGACCATGCCCCTGAGATATGCCTCACTGGTGTTGCCATGGAGAGTTGCTGTGGCCATGGCCAGTGTTTGGACAGTGTCTGTGGCCGTGTCTTTCTTGCCCATCCAAATGGGGTGGAACACTGTTAACGGGACAGTGCAGAACCAGGGGCCTTGGGCTCCAGAGAGGAAATGTCGTTTTGAACTCAACAGACCCTATGTACTAACTGACTCACTTCTCACTTTCTATCTGCCTCTTGTGGCAATGTGCTGGACCTATCTCCAAATACTGCGCATTGCACGGGCACAGGCAAAACGCATTATCAGCGCCCGACCCACTTGTATAACAAGCTACAACAGCAGGAACAATCCTTCCACCAGTACCACTGTAGTTTCCAGTGTTACAGCGGTGGCTCTGCGGGAACACAAAGCCACAGTCACTCTGGCGGCAGTAATAGGGGCTTTTGTTGTATGCTGGCTGCCTTATTTCATCCTGTTCACAGTGTTGGGACTAAAAGAGCATCCGGACCCTAGCACCGTGCCAGAATTTCAGATTGTGCTGTGGCTAGGTTACGCCAATTCAGCCCTCAACCCTATCCTCTATGGAGCCCTCAACAGAGACTTCAGGTCAGCATACACACATCTACTGAGATGTCGATGCCCTATTTACAGTGGGTGGAGGAGCCGGCAGTCGTCTCCAAGTGTAACAGCAGGTAAACATGCACAGTTCAAGCTATTAAGTTCCTCAATGAATTTCATTTGGACTACAGTTTCTCCTGTTTTTCTGTTTGTTTTTTCCTTTCTTATATTCTCATATCTCAGCCAGAGAGCAGCTTACAGAGGTGACACTGCTGTGTGGCCACACCCCTGTAACCTGCAGGGCAGGTCTAACAGATCAAACTGTCATGCTTCAAGAAATGAACAGAAGGACGACTCCATTTGCAAATGGCAGCCCAGCCACAGATGTCAATGGCAACGAGAGGTAAACTCCTTGTCTAAATGCATGCAGAGTATCAGCAAAAATTGAATAAATGAGCCACAAATTCACTTTCACTACATGTCAAATGCCAAAAATCATGAAAATAAGTTGTTTCACCAATAAAGGACAGTCAGTTAAGCTGCATATACGTGACACCATCATATAACTGCACAGATGATGCAGTATATTCTGTGTCCTCTTCACCCTAAAACACAAAATCTGATCACTTGCACAAACTCTTTTTATTCCTTTCTGCAGGCTCCGGTTGTGTTGAGCCTGTGGTAGAGAGGTGGATGCTGTGTTCACTACACTGCGGTTGCAACTGAGAACCAAAATCCATACTGAAGAGAAAACAAACAGACAAAAATATGGACCAAGATTTATATTCCCTGTGTTTGGAAGCCCTCTGTGCCACAGTAGAAACATCTATAATGCACCATGTAAGTAGGTGTACTGTAAAAACATCGCTATGGTCTCTTATCCACGTCTGCCGCAAAACAAATGAAGTGTGGCACATGTCCACTATGCATCACGCCATTTGTTTATCAGGCCCAGTAATTTGATTTTACAGCGTAAAGTTGTATTATCCAGTTTCATCTTGTCCTCTTTCTTTTGCACTATCGACACTATCAACTAATTGTCTTGAGATTTGTATGTACATATTTGTAAAGTGTGTATTAGCTAAAGCAACAAGGCAACATACAGTAGTATTTTGATTACCGATACATCGTAAAGACTCTACAACATTACAGCTAGAGAAAACTCTATCCCACACAAGAACAGTAAACCCCATACAGAACAAGAACTTTCCAAGAATGTTAAAATGTAGTATATGTGTGTACTGTATGGGAAAATGGTGTCACCAGAATTGCTATCTCATACTTATTGTACAAGTATTGTCAACACATAAAGAAGAATAACATCAACCTGATCTTTTCATCATCATGCCAACTACCACACTGTTACTACCTACAATGAAGTGTGCAAGATATATAACATGCAAGATGCTCTTTTAAAACAAGACAGATGCCTAGCAATGTTTTTAAAAAATAGAAATCCTCATTTTACAGATACTGTGTTGATTTGAGAACGTATTTCTCTGCGGCAAATAACTACAGCGAGTTGGTGACCTTCTATGAAACATCAAGGAGGCGCAATTACGCCTCACTGGATTTATTGTTAACCATGTTTATTGTGACTCTGTGTCTTGTGAGATATTTTTTCTTACTCATGTGTTTACTGACTAACAAAATTCTAAAATGTTCAACTGTGTGTCACTTTTAACAGTTCTACAATGTTCTCATACGTGCACACACCTTTTAAAATCGAACACCAATCCTACCTCCTAAGAATATTTAAGTGTAGCCCTGTATTATATGTGAATGTTTTTACAGCAAGCTGGCTCATCTCGGTGCCAAGATCAGAAGCTGCCCTACTCATCACTAATATTCCCTACACATGTTCCATCAACCAAATATGACTGAACAGTGAAACAAACTTTTGATCCTGTATTTTTGTGTGTCACACTATCCACAATTTAACAGAAATGGGGGAAAACATCACATCTCATCAGCAAGAACCAAATTTATGAACACAGCTTGCCTAGATCCACACAGGACTGATAAATTGAAGATACTTCTAAATGGACGATGTTAAAACACAAGTTGCCCAACATAACCAGTCGCTAATACCTCCAACGGGCTGGTCATCAATCTCATGAACTCTATTTTTTATGCTGACTCAAGACTGCACTCCAGTGGAAACACTAAGGATCACAATTTCAACAAAGTGCATGGACTTCTAATTATAAAATGAGGTCTCACAACATCTGACGGAGACGGATGAAAAATGAACTTTTAAAAAAATGCACAAAAATGTTGAAATAAGAGACATTTGAACGTGGATGCAAACGCCGTCAGTGAAGGGTTTTTTTTGTTTGTTTGTTTGTTGTTTTTGTTATTCGTTCAGTGGCATAATGCATGCAAATGTATGTACAGTATGATAATATAAAAATAACAGGATTAAAAAAATGGCGTGAGCTGTTCCTGTAAAACAGGAAATGATAGTTCAACCATACGGTACCAATAAAGAGCAGCTTAAATAAAGGCTATGGCACAGTACATGGACTGTAGCTATTACCATATGTCTAGGTAACACAGATAGTCCATACTCGTGTATGGAAGGTATTATCATGTGGGATGAAACAGAAATCACCGTATGAGTGGTAAAGAACATTGAATACAATTCATCACAGCTGTCAGCAGACATTGCCTCAAACCACTGCCACGTTAACACTTGACCTTCCTCATACTTGCAGCTATTTCCTTCGAGGACTGACACAGAAGTGTAGATATTATGATGGAGGCTTCAGAGCCCATTCAAACTCAACAGAACACTTATTTGGTATTTAACAACCAGGCTGGTTATTTCTTCAATTAAGGAGAATAGCTGAGCATTAATGCTCCACTAAAGAATGCATTGTTCCACATATATACGGAGGAACACACTGTACATTCACAACAACAGCCTCGTCAGCTGAGGGTTAAAAGACAGTAGTGAAAAAATCTAAACATGTCTCAATCAACACTTTTATATGTATTTGAACCATTTGTTGAGTCTGCTTGGAGGCAATCCATTTTTTTTTTTTTTGTGAAAAACAGCACTGTAAAATGCAAGGGACAAAATGCACAGTCATTATTCAAAGACTCTTCTGTCAAGCTCCAAGCAATTCATAGCAAATAGTTGAAAAACGGAAAGCTTTACTTTTTAAGGTAGCTCTAAAAGCATCCAAGCAGCGATGAGGGTTCTGCAGAAAGAGCTGCTACCACAAACACATAACAGCAGGGAATGAAAGACAAATGTAAACAAAACAACAATAGTTCCTTTCTTTACATTTTATAAGGACGTTAGGAACTAGCAGGATAACAGTGGGAACTTAATATCTATATGCTAACAACCGAATACACGTGTGAAGATGATTGGATGTTACTAGTCAGCCAGAGGTTAAACAGATTATGCTTTAATAAGCCAACGATAGTGATCTTGACTGAGACAGCTGAAGCTAAATAGCTGATGTAAGCAATTGATCGTTCCTCCTAAATGACTGCAAAGCTTAATTTCTGTGCAAATCTCCTATGAGTAAAATCTGAATAAAGGTACGGTCACATCACACTAAATAACTGCTGATGTCTTACATTTACTGAAGCCACAATGGACTAATTTAGGCATGCATTTCCTGTTTCCTGTGCTATCCTGTCTTTTGCATGTTTCTGGTAAAATGTAGAATTTCATTTTATTTATTTATTACATCATGTTCCTTTATATCCATGTTTAATTTATTATAATTTCTAATCCGTAGCCTTGCTCTCACGCACAAAGTTGATTTCTTACTGCCAGTTCTGCAACATCTCATCCTTGTTTGGGGCTGTGTGCAGGACAATGTCATTGTCCAAATAATGTCTGGAATTAGGTCTTGGCTTTTAAAGCATCACTTCCTAGACTGTCATGAGTGGTAGGCCCACTATGTCTCACAGCATCCTTAATATATAGATCATAATCATGTGCATGCCTCTCCATTACTGCGACTGAATGTAGTTCACACATAAATGTTACAAAACTGGACCTAGTAAGATTGGGATTGTAAGTTTTATGGAAAAGTGATGCTGTTCATTCAGAAAGGAGGTCGGTTTACATAGTAACTGTGCAACAAAAGGAAAATTAAATATGATCCAATTTGGTGCAATAAAACCAAAAATAAATACATTTAATAAATTAAAAGCCAACTAGCTTTAAATATGTACTGAACTAAATATTAAATCTTCAGATTGAACTGAATTAAAAATTAAATTTTAATTATTTTTATATGTTTCTTAAAAGTAGAAATACAAACTGATCTGACATGAGGCAGTTATGCCATTCAGACTATCCTCTGAATATAACTGAGCCTTTCAACAAAGTACTTTCAGCACAAGTAATGACTAAATAACAGTTACTTCTACAGTGAGAAGAAAAATTGTGGATTTCATCAGCGCTCCAGTTGAGCAGAAAATGTTTATGATGTACTTAATAATATTGGTTTCTACGGGAAACCAAAAAAGTCTATACATTTCATTAATATTAGTACCACATGAACATCTTAACATGAGTCCAACAGCCTTTTTCTGGACTAGCTGAAGTCTGTTGAGGTTCTGTCTGATTTGCTTCAGGCCAGAAAACTGAATATTGCTCAAAATGAGAAACCCCAATGCATTGATGACGTTTTTCAGAACTAATGACATGGTGGAGTATGCTTCAAAAGTAAACCAATGTCTCTTGGCTTTTGATATATAGACCGATAATACCTCTTATTGTGTCAAGAGGACACTAGAATGACTCTTATCATTTGAACAAATATAAGACACTGAAGTCCACGTTGCTCCCACGGTCCAGTGCACTGCTTGGCAGCTCTGTTGGCATCAGTGTGTAAGAATGTGTGTAGTAATGGTTGAAGAAAAGACAAATCATAAAGTGCTCTCTCTCTCTGTTAAGGCAGAAAAACACTAGAAGTGCGACCCATGTACCATTTACAAATCCAAATGTAGCATAAAATGGCTAAAATCTCTAAAAGTAAATGACTAGCTTCTGCACTAAAATTTTAATTTAGCGTTTTCATGGATGAAAGCCAGAATGGTTAAATACTGCCCTCTCTAACTGAAAGACATTTACTACGCTTTCATCTCCTCGAGTGCCTCTATTCCTATATAAAATCATGTGTCTCTTGGTAATTCTGATCACTTGCTACTCTCTCTTTGCCTCCTTCTCTTTTCAAGAGTGACCACTGACAGTTCACACCGCATGAAACCCATTTATCATCGCTTCTTTAACACCAAATGAATGTGAGGAAAAACAGAGGATATACAGTAAACTATTTTTCTGTCACTCTAATGCGCACACACACACACACACACACACACACACACACACAGTAGACACACCCGACTCTGCATAAGCTATCAATCATAGATATTGTCATTATTCAACTGTGTCATCGACAAGCCCCTCTCCTTCTCCAGTCTTTGTCTCTCTCCTTTTCTTTTTCCTTCTCCGTCTTTTCCCTCTCTCACCAACACTCACATGTGAGAGAGAATCATGAATCATAAATCTTATGAATGCCATCTAAAGACTGCTCAGCGCTATGAGAAAGAGAGATGATTGATAGATGTGAGTGAGTGTGGTGAAAGCAAAGAAGATGGACAGAAGGTTGTAACCAGTAACACTGGGGTCAAGAAACTGCAGTACAGGGGTCAAACATATCGGAGGAGGTACAATATGGCCAAGAAGGAAAGAGAAAATGGACGGATGACGCAGAGGAGGGGAGAGAGTAAATGGTTGAAAGGAAAAGGAGAGAGGAGGAGGTGGTGGGGGGTGTGGGGGGATGCTGCCACAGTGAGGCTAAAGCCATAACTCATCTTTTATTAAAAATAATGAAAAAAACTTAATGAGTTAATAATATCTGGAGAAAGAGATAGGGAGTGAGACAGAGATGGAGCATAGGACAGGAGGACGGAGGAAAGGAGAGAAGAGACGAAAGGAAATGAAGAGAGAGAAAAGAGCAGAGATAGAAAACAGAACAGGGTCAGCGTGTGTCTCTTTTCACCCTTTGGTCATTTATTGCAGTTTTCAAAGTTCACGCAAGATGCATTAGACAGGCAGGGACAATCATCGCGACCCCCCTCTTTCTGCAGACCTAAATCCCAAAGCCTGCTTGGTAATTAAAGGCACTTAACAACCAATTAACCGTGATGAGCTAAATTAGCAGGATATTGTCTCTTTTGACTAGGCTACTGCATTATCAGTGTATTGAAACAGCAATGAACAAACCTCAGTGGCCCGTGTTTGCATGTAGGCAAATGACGGATTAATTACTATTAAAACATCAGCATCTTAATGAGCTTGGAAACAATTAGAGAGGTCGTTAGCATGTGGAGAACGGCTGAGAACAGAAGAAGGGGGGAGCGAGCACAAAACAAGAGAGAAATCTTCATTGGGAAGCAATACTGATTAAATGGACGTACGGTCGCACTCATCGCCCAATATCCACGGACTTATTAAATACATGACATCACCATTTGTCTTTTCCACCATCAAGCTACTTTTCTCCTGCCATTATCTTTCCCCCTACTTCTCCGCCTTCCCCAACTCTCTGCCTTCGTTTCGCCTCTCATAAAAAGCCTTTTTCTTGCTCTTCCATTCCTTTCTACACTTTTTTTTTCTTTTTAACTCCCATTTCTTCCTTCCCTCCTTCATGCTTGGGGGGCACAGTCCTGTGAAGGAATTTAATATGCAACTTTTATATGAGAAACCAATCGCATACGTCTGGGTCTATTGGGCTCGCAATCTATCGGCCCGGACGGCTAATGCAATAGAGAGAGCCGGGGCTATTTATCACACAGGGAGCTATCTTTTCCTCTCTCTCCCTCTCTCTCTCTCCCACTCTGCCCTCGCTCTCTGTCTTTATTCAAGCCCAGATTCCTGGCTGCCACTAAATCAGGCCAACTATGAGCTATGGCTGCCCAGAGGGCATCTCCTCTTTTATAGGGGGATTTGGATTTTGTATCTACTGGTTCCTCAGTGGTCGTTGAGACTGTGCTAACAGAAGCTATAAACATTCAACAAACAAAGGCAACAACTTAAACGTCCCTCTGTCCCCACTCTAATGATCATGAACGTGTAGCGATATATGGAAGGAGGAGGATGCATTACCCTGATGAATAACTTTTCGGTGGCATTTACAGTGATGCTGCAAAGATTTGTTTGCGTGCATGTCATCAGACAGAGGCAGAAACACAAGCAAACACTTATGCACATGTGTGTACAGATGCGCAGACATTATGTGCAGACATGTACATACAGTGAACTATACTGTTATGGTAATGTGCTATAGTTCACACTGAATTACCAAAGCTATTTACAGCCGGCAGCAGCACAGCCTCAAAAGTTTTCTGCTGAAAAACAAAAGCGACAGCGCGCCCACCTGCAGCAATTAAAATGCCGCAGAAAACCAAATTCATTTCAACAAATTAGCCACATTACTGGCCACTGTGTCATCGCTGATGGCAATTAATAAGAAATTAGTCACAATCAGCCCTATATTAACATCTCACCCAGGGGCCGCGGCTGGAAATTAATAACCAGAGATTCATCTCTCTTACTGTCTTTCTGGCTCTCTCCTTCACTCACACACACACATACACACACACACCTACACCCACCTACATTGTTCATGAATCACCTCTAAGAAACTGATTTTTTTTTTTCCTCTCTATGCGGATCATCTCATATGATCCACAATCTGCTCGTGTCAGCTAGCCAGCTTCCTCTTTACCAGGGTGTGAAAACCCCCTAAAAGACTTGAGTGTGTGTGTTTGTGTGTGTGTGTGCTTTTCTTTCTGCATGTATAATCAACATGTGCTACATATGTTTGTTGATATGGGTACTGTGTGTGTGTGTGTGTGTGTGTGTGTGTGTGTGTATATGTGTATGTATATATATTTAGAGAGAGAGTGAAACATACCACATGCAGTACATCTGTGTGATGTGTACTGTATGTTCGTGTGTGTGCGTTGTTACACAAATGGGGAGGGGGCACCAGTGGAGACTGGGCCCGCCTCTAGGGGTCCTCACACCAATCAGCAAAGCACACCAAGAATCAATTAACACCAGTGGGAGGGGGCAGAGGGTAAGGCACCACACACACTTAGAGGTACACACACGTACACACACTGTCCGCGCGCACGCTGCCGACACACATGGTACTGTCTGAGGAGATATTCATCAGATCACACATTTCACGGTATGCCAATGTGTGCATGTGTACGAGTGTGTGTCTTTGAGCGTGTGTGTGTGTCCTTATCCCAGCGTGCCCTGGTCTCTCGTGGTGTGAGGTTGGGGAACAGATTGGGGGTCAGCAGGGGGGTCAGGCCAGGGTCACCCCCGCCTGAGCTGCGTATGCGCGTGTGTGTGTGTGTGTGTGTGTGTGTGTGTGTTAGTGTGTGTTGATGTATGTGTGTGGTGTAAAGCCTGACCACCACTTCCAGGGCTCACTGGCAGGCAGAAGTGAATAAGATGGATGGTGTTGATTCATCCCACGAATTCATTGTTCCTCCTGAATCCATAGAGAATAAATATATCCACAGAAATTATGAAGCAAGGGACCAAAATGAGTATCTCACATTTCATATTCCTCTTCCACTCTTTTCTCCCTGTGTCTCTCTCTCGCCACTTCTCTCTCTCTTTGTCTCTCTCTGGTGTGGGGACAGCTGCCGGCTACATGAAAACCATTCATCATTGCATCTTTACCATAAAATTATTGACAGTGGGGGACGAGGACTTATATTGGCTACGTTTTTACGAGGTTGGACAAAGAGAAAAGTCACCCACCTGTAAAAACATGAAAACTTCAGTTAAGAAATAACAGAAGGCAGCTATGTCTTTGGTTTTTTTTTTTTTCTTTTCCAGACAGTGCGGGGCGGCTCCGCTGGACAAAAGAGAGCAAGAACAGACAAAACAGAACAGTTAAATAAAGTGATCAAAGTGTGTCTGCAATTTGCCCATGAACCTTCCACTTTAGAAACCCCACCTCTTTCCTCTTCCTCACTCTACATATTGCCGTCTCCATCTGTTAGCCCGTTGCACTCGTCCATCCACTACCACCACCCCCCCTCCTCACTGCTTTCCTCGTTTCCTCTCCTCCTTTGCTCCTCACTGGCCTTCCTACCCTCGGGGAGGTAAGGTGATCTCCCTGTGCTGGTGTAAGTGACTGGCATTAGTCTCCTTCTCTGTCTGTCTGTTTGATCCCAGCACTAATGACTCCGCAGGGACTGGGGTCTGATAATGGGAAATCAATATAGAAGATAGCGCTCTGGAGTGGCCTCACTTAGCTCTCGTTCTTTCACGCCTCACAGTAAAGTGCCTCTGTGTGTGAGGAGGGGTGCGGAGCAGTGTGTGTGTGTGTGCGTGTGTGTGTGTGTGTGTGTGTGTGTCCGTGCACTTGTGAGCATGTGTATGGAGGAAATCTCTCAGGAGTGTGTATGAAGCTGAATTTATTTCCTGGTTATGTGCAGAAATTAACCATAGAAAGTGTTGAGGCTTACAAAATATTCTAAAAACACGTTGGATCTAAGTTATTGGAGAGCTGACATTTTTGTGGTGATCCAGTAGTAATATACTACGACCATATATCTGAGTGTGTGTGTAATTGGTCACACTCTTGCGCCTGGGGCAAGACAGGTGGGGCTGGTGGCATGAGGCTGGTGCCCCCCCTCCACCCCGAGGGGCCAGAAGGCCCAGCAAAGCAGGGGGCTGGAGTAGTTGACTCTGCCAGGCACCAGAGCACTATGGCTGGTGGCAGCTGGTCTTGTGTCCCTCCCTCCCCTCCTCCCCTGCATGAGCGCCCCGCGGGCAGGCAACAGGAGGGGTGAGGAGGTCAAGAGTCAGTGGAGAATGGGTGGAACGGCAGCGACATGCGGGATAATCAGCTTTTATGAAGCGGAGAGGACACAGACAGAGAGAGACTGGAAACGCAGCTCTGACACAATGCAACTGACTACAAGCAGTAATGAATTAACACATTAGTGCCACGACCAGGGGCGTTCAGGAGCACTCAGCTGCTCTTAAACACAACCCACATTGGCATTCTCTCTTACTTACACACACACACACACAAATCAGTCATAAGCCATTAAATCAATAGCGCACACGCTTACTTATTAATTACATCAGTCATTTTGTTGATGACAGATCCCTCTGAGAACCACTGAGCGTGATCACATGCTAAAAATAAAATGTCTCCACCAAATCAGCAGATAAACTTCTACTTAGCACTCAGAACAGATAAGACAAAAATTAAGTCTCAAAAGACACAACCACATACAGAGCAGACAACGCTCTGGGAAATCCTGCTGTCAAGATTCAAGACATGTGTTCAATTATCATCAGCTCCAAATGACCCCCATTAATGCTTTAACTCGTTCTCTCACATCCCAGTCTGATCCATCCTGTTTTTACTCTCTGCTCTCCGTCCAGCCCTATAATTCACGTCTGTGCGGTTTCTTACTTCCCTTCCTCAGTCTCTTCCTCTCTTTCCCTCCCTCCCTCCCTGACTTTTAAGCAGCGTGAAGAAGCAGCCGTGCATTCAACCATCAGACAGGCTGACATGGTCTACCCTCACACACACACAGAGTCAAAGCATGTTGTTCCTCAAGTGTAACACGAATGCAACGTTAACTGAAACAAATATCGACCATATCGGGGCATCTTTATGTGGTTGAATGTGCATCTTGATACTTACAAAGAAGATGACTGATTTTTATGCAGGAGGATTACATTAAAAGTTGCATTACTAGTGGCTGTTTGCATGTGCAGTGATTTCCAAAAATCTATTTCCGTCTTTAAGTACGTGTGTTTGTAAGTAAGGTGATCCTTTTCTAATCAGCTGCTGCATCATTTAAAAATAAATCACTTGAGGAAATATGACTTAAATATCCTCCAATAAAGACAATTCACTATGACAGGCTTCGTGCCTTGTAATTAAACTCCTCTGATATCTACAAATCCATATATCTGACATTTAGAGTGACATTTTACATGGTTTATCTGCTGTTTTAAGTGTCTGGCAGATAAATCGTGTCCACACAGACTACAGAGCAATGGTCCAGTGACAGCGCCGGGATGATGATGGTACTGGCTGAGTCCCTGATGGGGGATCCCATTGCTCTCTTCTCATCCAACAATCCCACTGAGCATGTCAATATGAAACACTATCTCCCCACAATGGGGCCATGGTAGGCTATCTTTCCCATTATAGTCAAGACAGGCTTATATTGATAGGATGAGCCCATAAACGGCTCCATCTGTGTGTGTGGAAAGATGCATTGCGCGCTATGGAGAAAAGTGTGAATTAGACTAAATCAAGTCTCGCAACAGTAAAACACATTTCCACTATATTGCACTCAATGTGAGCGTGATTTACTACAAGACTTTTGTTGTATGTGAGCAGGAGGAGAGCGGGCCGTAAAGCTTTGTTTACCCAACTTTAAAAAATCCACCGCCTTGTAAATGTTGTCAGATGGCCGATGCCAGTGTCTTTCAGCTTAATACTACCTATATTAAATAGTTTAAATATTTCATAAGGGCGGTTTTTAGAGCTAGGGAGGGGAAATCGTTAGCTGCGGTAAAGTTTCATTAACTGGTCCCCATTTCGCTGCGAGGCAAACTCATCTCCTCTTATTGTAATAAAACAATCTCTCTCTCTCTCTCTCCGGGTGCTGCTCTCCGCTCATCTCCCTCTCTCCACCGCCTCTCTCTTTCTCTTTTACATCATAATAATACACTACATCCCCTTTAAATGCACTATTACTTACCGCTGCCTTTTCATATTGTAACATCACGGGCACTTTAGCGACAATATAAAAGCGTGTCATTCATTATTCAGAAGCAGCCGGCCTCGTCCCCCTTTTAAAAAGTCAGGCGCGCTGCTGAAATTGATAACGGCGAAGAGACGCGCAATAAAAACGCAGCCCCCGGGTACCGAGCTGCAGCCCAGACCCCCGATTATGCAGATCAAGAGGTAATTTCTCAAACAAATCGCACTCTTTCACTCTTTTGTTGTCGTTTCTTTTTGGACTTTTGGAATCAGGGTGTCAGCTTTTTTATTGCCTGTAGAAAAAAAACAGGATTGATGCGCGTCTTAATTGCTCGGTCGGGCTGTTCAAACGGTAGCCTATCCAAATATTTTGGACTAAACGAGATAACCTCAAGGCCGCTCTCCAAACTGTGTGTGTGTGTGTGTGTGTGTGTGTTTGTTTTGTTTTTTCTTAAGTTGACTCTTGATATCAATTTCGCACTTTCTACTCTAATCAGGAAGCGATGAAAAAGTCCAATGGTGCCTTCAATATTCACACCATCAATAAATCCAGGATGGTGGACAGGAGTCCTCCTGGTGCGTTTTTTGGATAACTGGTGTCGCGGGTTGGCCGGCCAGAGTTAATGTGTCATTATCAGTCATAATCACTGGATTACACCGGATTACTAACACCCAACATCTGCAACCAGTGGGACCCCGTCTGGCCTGTGCAGTCTGGAGGGACTGCTTCACTCTGAAGAGGCAGGAAACACGCAAACATTATTCATTTTCGTGTACCAGTCATTCAGTTGTTTGTAACTATGAGTCATCTTCAAAAAAACAAAAAAAACAAAAACAACAAATAGGGCTGTTATAAAAATGTATACATTTATACATGGGTTTTTGATTCACCATAATTATTGCTGCGGGATTATTTGTGCAAATGTCATCAAGAGAAACATAAAAATGTCCAAAGATGACAGCTATAACAGACCAATTCTCCCCCATCAAAAGCCACCGGTGAGCTCACATATGGCAGGGGGAAGCAGCCAACACTCAGAGTCTGTCCATATTGCCAAACAAACACCTCGGGCCTTGTCCCATCTCATATTGCTTCATAAGACTTTATTGTGAAGGGAGAAAAGCGGCTCTTTTTAAAATAGCCTATATATTACCTACTAGAGCATCTTTGCATTTCCGTTTGATTTTGTTCCATCTGACTTTTTTTTTCGTGCAGTGATGAATCAAATCAATTCATTTTGGTGATGGACTGATAATAATAGCCGAAAACACACATACAGGTAAAATGTAGTCATTTACAATTATCAGACATTAAAATACAGATGATTAAAGAACACGTCTTACAGATTTTACTGTATAAGTGCCTATGAATGCAGAATCCACTGTCAATAAATGAATACGTTGGGTATTAGTTTGTTAAAGAGCTGTAATGTGATAGCCTAAAAAGCCACCTGCCGCATCCAAACCCGACACGCATTTGTCTGTCCCAGAGACAAGTTAGTGAAAATGAGATTATCCGGTCACTTTGGGCGCCTGTTACATTGAATCTGAGCGGTTAGCAGCTTCCAGAGCTCGGACACTTTATCTGAAGTAGCCCATGGCCTTCCCTTGTCAGGTCATTTAATGTGGCACTAGGTACCAGGAACAAATAAGACCACATAAGGCTTTGCCAAGCTCAATAGGTGCTGTTGATTCACTGCACATGTTCTGGTGTTTTATTTTACAGGGGGACGTGATGGGGTTCATTTCATGAATTGGATGTGCGTAAGTACGCACAGTTTAAAGCAATTAACGTGGCTTTATCATTTAAATTCTGTTACAATTAGCCCAGTATAAATGACATAATATACAGCTGTTGGAAGTAAATGTTGTCTGTTATTTTACTTTTAAAATCAACATGAATTAACAAGAGTTTTACTGCAATGCATTTAGTTATCAAGTGGAAATATTTAAGGCTTTAAATCCGACGCATTGTGAATAGTGAAAATAGTTTTAGTGGGAAAAAAAAAAGGTCATCTTAAAAATCCAATATTTTTAAAGAGCTGAACACGGATACCACGGTGAAGGCGAATGTTAAATAAACTACATTAATATATGTCTCTTTTTCATTATAAGACGAGGAGGATGTGAAGTATGTAAATCAACAGACAAAAAAGAAATAGAAACCGACACTGACATTTCTTCCTTTTGGTCTCTGCTTCATAATATATCCATGATAAATAGACTTAAAGTTGTAAAGCTCTTCCTAATAGCTCCCAACCAGCTTCCAACCAGTTTTCGTGTGAACATATTATTCCCGTGAATTCCATGTGTCAAATAACACAGACTGCAAGAGGACAAATGATGCGCACTATGCTTCTAGTCTGAACAGTCATAGTGAAAGAAGCATTAATTCATCAGAACTATAGGTGTGTAAAAAAGTTTGTTTTTTTTTTTTTCCAAATGACATCATTTGTCACCAACATGGATAAACGTGCTGATAGTAAATACATTTATGTGATGAGCGGGGCACTGACAGATGAATGTCAAAACACACTATTTGGCTCATACGATAAAACAGGAGAAGTTCGTCAGCAAACAGCTCAGAAGAACACCACTGTTCTCTGGCGCGATGTTTTACATATGTCATATAAATTTCCATGAGGTTGTCGTTTGCTCCTCACGCTCCATTCTAATGATAAAAAATGACAGCATCAAATACTGACTCCCTCACATGGACGTGCCATATCTTGCCGTATATATATATATATATATATATATATATATATATATATATATATATATATATATATATATATATATATATATATATATATTACAAACTGACGCCCGTGGTTATGGGAAATCTTGGCTATTGTGCCAAATCGTGGACCTGCCCCCATTAACATTCAATCAGTCATTCTGATGCCAGCCAATGAAAGGTGGAGAGGGATGGAGAGGAGGACGGAGCTGCTAGACGGTGCGTTTTGACGCGGTGAGAGGAGGACAGAGCGTCACATCTCTCCAAACGCCCATCAAACTTTCACCACAGCCTGAAGAGAGGACCCAGTCCTCTGAAAGAGGCCCGTTAGAGACAGCAAGGACGCGCTGGAGTCTGGACAGACGGCTGCACAGCGATGGAGACACTACTGGCGATGAGTTTTGGTCCAGTTTGACCCTTCCTGTAAACCCCCCCCCCCCCCCTCCCTGAAAGCACCTTGTTCAGTTTTTCGTCCTTTTTGCAACAGAGTGACGGGAATGGAGCAAGCACCCAGCGCGCCGAGTCCTCCTCCCAAACCGGCCCATCACGAGCCCATCAGCTTCGGCATCGACCAGATCCTGGGAGCCGGTGGAGAGCAAGAAAATGGGCGCACGACCGGAAGACAAAGTGGATCCGATTTAAGCAACGGGGACGGGTATTACAGTTTAGGAAGCCCGACCGGGGCCGGTGCGCCCTCCTACACCGCGCTGTCTATCTCCCTCTCCGGTATAATGCCTCCGGTGGAGGCTTCAGGTTCTTACGGGGAGACCAGGAGTCTGGGCAGCCGGGGAGTGATTCGAGTCCCGGCCCACAGACCGGTGACAGCCCCGGGACCCCCAGCTCCTGTCCAGGGCGCTGTCCCCGGATTTGGAGGGCTGTGCTTCCCCTGGATAGGAAACAGGTTCGCCAAGGACAGGATATCAGGTAGGCCAGCTGTTAGACCTAATTAATATTTGATCATGTTTAAAACGTCACTAATTGCTGCTGGAAGAAATAAAACAACAAACACCTGCCTCAAATATTTGTAAAGTCTATTTACAATCAACTGAATTGTTTAACTTGAACACGTTAAGCGGATTAAACCAGATGAAAACAACAGAATAAAAGTTTACATCCAGATGATTATTAAACGGCTTGTTTGCATGTTTTACAGTTGAATTATTCATTTCTCCATCACGTACATCAGCAAACCAAGTGTACTAATGTACAGTCACACAGCCGCTGTATTATGTTTGTGTCACAGTAACAATGGGCTCAACATTTCATTTAAATTATCTAAAAATGTTATTATTAGGTTAAAATGACGTTGAATCAGAAAAAAGCCAATTTACTAGGCTGACAATGAATTTATTTAATTAATTATAGAGATGATAGAAATTGTGAATAATAGAGGTTGTAAAATGTTTTATGTGTAGAGTCTAGATTAAAGTTTAAACGTTAAATGTTTTATCGTTTAATCAAAGGCAGCTGCACATCTAGTTTTACTGAAGGGAGGGTAATAAGAGCCTTTATTAGCACAGGGCCTCTAATACACTAAGAAAAGATAAATAGGCCAATAGGCCCGCTGTCCTCTCTGTAATTAACAGAGATGATCTGTTAAAGACGATTCTTTGAACTGTGTTGTTTCCAATACTTTGTCCAGACTCATCTCTCACAATAAATTTCAGCTCGCATTTCTCACACGTGGCCTACACAGTCTGAAGAGGGAATTGTTGTCAAACAGGGCAGATATCTGTGATATATGGACTTGAATTTCCATACAGAGTGGGGAGTGAATTAGTCTGGTTGGAACTGTGTACAATCTCATCTTCCACTCACCGGTGCCTCTCTCTCTCTCTCTCTCTCTGCAGCAGCCCTGGTGCCGTTCGCCGTCACTCGGCGGATAGGACACCCTTACCAGAACCGGACACCTCCCAAACGGAAAAAGCCCCGCACCTCGTTCTCCAGAGTTCAGATCTGCGAACTGGAGAAGCGCTTCCACCGGCAGAAATACCTGGCGAGCGCCGAGCGGGCAGCTCTGGCCAAGAGTCTGAAGATGACGGACGCACAGGTCAAAACCTGGTTTCAGAACCGCAGGACCAAGTGGAGGTTGGTATGAAATGTCACATTCAAATCTAGGCTGTCAGAATTTACAGTTATACCAGTATTTCCTCACACAGAAAACCCGAACATTGCCGTTCTTCCTACGTTAACGTCGACATGTTCAAACACCAAACTTTCCTCGTTTCACCGATGACCCTGCGCGTAATTTCCTGTTAATTGACCCCGTGGACAACTGCATGAAAAAAAAAACTGTAACAACTAAAAACGACTTTTCCTGACATTGTTCTCTTTTTAAAAGTCTAAACTCTGCCAAACTGTAAAAAATAGATTATTAAAAAAACAACTTAATTTTATCTCAAATTGTACCTTTTTTTAAAAACAGCACAAACAGTCAATAAATCGTTTTTTATTTTGTTAATCATTCACCGTCAGAAAAACATTTTCATCTCTGCTCCGCCCTGAAGAGATTCTTTTATTTCCCATCAAAATAAGAAAAGAACACAGCGGTTTTTGTTTTGTTTTTTGTTTTGTTTTGTTTTGTTTTTTTTTGTGTGTATAGGAATTTGAACAATTCCAGACCCTTCCTGCCACCTCTTAATCTTACATAACCTGAATTTTGGATTTACTTATTAATAATAGTTCTCGGCTCGTCTTTAAGGAGACAGACAGCCGAGGAGAGGGAGGCGGAGCGTCAGCAGGCCAATCGTCTCATCCTGCAGCTGCAGCAGTCCGCCCTCCAGAAGTCCCTCAGCGAATCAGCGGTGTCGGATCCACTGTGCGCCCATAACTCCTCCCTTTATGCCCTGCAGAACCTCCAGCCCTGGGCCGAGGACAGGGAATAGGAACCAGCCAGTAGGCTGTAATCAATAAGCACCATCTATTATCCCTGGGAGGATAAGAAAATTCAATTAGACCTGCAGAGGACAGCGGGACTTACTTTGATCCATGCAATGGAGAAAAAATAAATAAATGCTGGACCAGAAAAACTGAAGGATGGTTCACAGCAGTTGAAGTGGATGGATTTGAAACTGGACCTGAAGTGATGGTGAGTGATTGCTGTTATGAAGCACAAACAAACGTTTCTTGGAGTCTATCTTGCAACTCTGTGCTTGGAAAAAAGGCGAGTTGTCAAATTCAAAAAGGAGCTAAAACAGGACTTATTGTGAAAATTCCTTGTCCCCTGTAATTGTTCTGGTTTGCTTTTACTTATTCTGCTAATTAGAATAAGTGTGAGAATGAAAATTACATATCTGAAGGAGGCTGTTACTCTGCGCAAGGATACATGATTGAATGTTTTGTGAAGATATTTTCCTCTCAACACATCTGTCTCTTTATTCTGAAGGACAAACTGGGCCATGCTTTAAAGAGCAGGCTGAGAAACACCAGTTATAAAAAATGGCAAAGCCTCCAATGTATGCATCACCAGACTGTGGAGAACGTGCATCAAATACGAGTTTTAAATAAATCTCCTGCTCTGTTAAATCAAAAACCAAAATATCTTCACAAAAAAACACGGATAAAAACGTGCTTCCATGTTTCTTTTAAGTTGTTCTGGGTCCTTAAAGCTCATTTATAAATATATATATCCCATCTGACTCCAATGCACCACCACAATCACCTGTACATAAACAGGCGTGGTACACCGTCTCATCCACCCCCTCCCAAAATGGTACATTATGGACAAATGCTATTGTGAGCCGTAAGAGAAGGGGGAAATAAATGTCATAATTAGTGGGGAGAGAAGTGAAGAAAATATGAAAGAGGCTGCAAGTTGGGTAATAAAGGGAATGATCCATGTTCAGTGATAGTGGTGACATATTTTTTTTCATATGCACAGTATTATGCTTTATTTGTGGGCTGTGTCCTTGAGGATTGAGGCATAGATGTACAACCCTTTTTGTACTTTTATTGTATATGTGTAAATAACAGTATAAACTGTTCTTGTGACTCTTCTCGCTCATGATCTTTACGATGCACCATTAAAAAAAAACAAATCGTTTTAAGGTTTTTAATACACAATCATTATAAGCTATGAAAAGAAGAGGGGGAAAGTTATGGAGACAAGGCAAAAACAAATAGCAGCACTGCTTCATTTTTGTTTCTTGAAAAGTTTATTGATAAATATAATGATTTTATACAATATTTCCGTAGACACATTGTTTCATTCTGACAGTTTTAAGCTGTCTGTCTGTACTGTATGCCTGTTTGTCTTCTTGTCTGTCTAGCTGGACGTATGTCTGGGTACATTTGAGATGAGCCGCGATGCATCTCAGTAAGGATTTTTATTACACTATTGGTTGCACAGTGAGCGGGCATGACAGTAAATCATTTCTAAAATCTGTATTTATTTATTTTTTTGTCCTGCTCAATCTTCACAATGATGGCTCTTGTTTGAAAAAAATGGCTTCCGTTCCTTCAGAATCAGTGAAAAGGTCTTTACTCTCATCTTCGGTCTTATTCGCTCACCTTTGTCTCCTCCTGTGTTCTTTCCTCCACCACGAGCTCCACTCCTCTGTCCCTCCACTCCCTCACAGTGAAAGCTTGGTCGACACGTTTAAGAGACACAACTGACGACAAAACTCTCTTCTCTGGCAGAAACACGGTTATTTCAGGAGCACTGACTGGAGTGTCCACAAGATGAAGCTACATGCAAAAATAAAAGACACTCTAATATTCAGGCAAACAAACTTTACATTAGGACACACGCACACACACTTAGACACATGCACATACCTGTATCACCCTGCATCTGTTTCAGCTAAGTTGACTTTTTATTTAACAATGAGGATGTGGAATAATTGCAGTTCTATATATCCAGTTCGACAGACAGACAAACAGACAGTCAGAAGCAGAAACACACAGACGGACACGAATGAGTCCAGACGGCAAGAAGAAGCCACAAATACAAGAGTGAAATATTTACAATCTAGTCATTTACAACACTGAAACACTGACCGACACCACTGAAAACACACACAGTAGGAGTTAAGACGGGGCTTTTTGGAGACTGTCGCAAACTGGCACGAGGCGTAATGGTGTCGCAGGCTGGCTGAGTTCAGAGTCAGCTCTGCAAACCTTTACAGGCCTGTGCCGGAATTTAGTAGACGACTGAAAACAGATGAGGCGACTCTGTGAGATGCTACACACACACACGCCTGACTTCCCAAATGCAAAAACTTACCAAGGAATTGAGTGTTTTGCCATCCCTTATTTATGGCACACATATGGTAAATATACCATAGGCCTCTGTCTTGCATGCTTCACAATAATACTAATATTTGTTGTACTGAACCGATATTTTTAAGCCTATAATCCACAAAATATACATTTGGTTGATCCCACTGCTGAGCTGCTTTCAAGATTGCCAGTTCTGTTTGCTAACCGTGTTCAGTTTCCTTATTTTAGAATGATGTTTGACCAAATGTGAAGAAATCAGTATTTACACAATGGCATGAGGGACACACTGTCCAAGATGACAGAAACAAACGAAGGAAACCGAGACATGGTGAACAGTCACAGAGTGGTCAAATTTAAGTCTGATTCAAGACATTTTCCAAAACCAGTGATGGTTTGTCACCAGGGAGTTGTTACAGCAAGACACGTTCCATGAAGTTTTATATCAAGCTATTCTCCTGCATGTCCACGTCTCCTTCGCCTCCTTTTTCCCTTTGTTCTTTTCTCGTCTCTCTCTCTCTCTGTACTTCTGTCTATAGCGTCATCTCCCTCCTCTATGCTGTCTAGATGACGTTTTCAAAGAGCTGAAGAGACCGCATGATGTTTTCATCCTGTGAAAAGAAGATGGGAATTGAAGAAGCTGTCCGTGAGGAGAAAGTCATCCAACAATCGCCATTTAATTCAGTTTACTGGCCACTGGGGGGCAGTGAAAGCCTGTAAACTGTTGGTGTTCTCTCTGCAGAGAAACACACCGATATGAAAGAGGGCGAAGACCATAATTAATAGAGAATAGAGAGGGTCTTGCAAACGGGATGAACAGTGAATCTGAGTGAACAAAAGTGTTCACTCAGTAACTGAGGTGTTACTAACATTTGCAAAGGCACAGCTGTATGCTGTTTGTATGGTACTGGGTTATTATTAGGGTTAGATTGTATTATTTAAACCTGTACTTTTTCTACTGTCACATGTCAAGATGGGTCTTCAGGATCATGAAAGAGGAAACAAAATTACCTCTTGACAAGAAAGGATGAATTCATCAAGAGTGACCACCCCATCTCTGTTTTTGTCCATTTTCTGTGACGGGAAATATAAACACACACATTAATGCACACGTTCATTGCTGTCTTGTTTCTTCTACACTGTACTTCTAAGATCATCAGTCACGTTCCTACCTGAAAGAAGGCATCCACATGTTGTTTGGGTGCGTCAGTCTTCAAGACAGGGTAGGTGTACTTCCCCATCATGTCGTATATCGCTCTGACTATGTCTGTCATCTCCTATGAGACAGAGCAGACACACACACAAACTCAGACACGAAGTGGACTGCAGTGTGTATCGCTGCAGATATAGAAAAAAGAATGCACTCAGTACCTCTTTGTTGATGTATCCATCTCTGTTGATATCATAAAGGTTAAATGTCCACTGGAGTTTCTCTGTGACAGAGCCCCTCAGCAGGATGGACAGAGCTGTTACAAAGTCCTGATGGCAACAGAAACACAAATAGCAAAACTTAAAAAAAAAACTAAAAATGACAGTTGGTTTGAATGATATTTAACCTCTTCAAAGCATGAATGTGCCAAAATGTGGATGTTACAGAATAAAACAGACCTCAAACTTTATGGATCCTGAATGTGCTGTGTCAAACGCATTAAACAGATAATGTGCGTAGGTGCTGGCATCTGCAGGACAAGAGGGAAACACCCGTCAGTGCACTGGTTGGAAAGAATACATAGACAAACAAAGGTACTGTAACACAACACACACACACACACACACACACACACACTGCATGTTCACCTCCATGTGGGAAGAACTGGGAGTATATTTGCTTGAAGGTTTCCTCATTGACAACACCACTTGGACACTCCTGGAAAGAGAGCGTCAGACAAAAAGAGGAGGTGAGAGACATACATTAGAGAGACAAACCCCAGGGCGGGTCAGGAAAAGAGGACAACAGAGGCTGATGGAAGCCGGGAGAGGGGTCATTGCATAAATCTTTATGTGATGACTTTTTAATAGTCAAATATTAAGTTTTAATTTTGTAGCAGATAAAACGCTATTGTCTAATTTCACCAGAAATGCTGCAGTT
This sequence comes from Anabas testudineus, assembly GCF_900324465.2. Lineage (NCBI taxonomy): Eukaryota > Metazoa > Chordata > Actinopteri > Anabantiformes > Anabantidae > Anabas > Anabas testudineus. The sequence continues at coordinate 12,207,065 of NC_046619.1, forward strand.
GCTTTTTTTCTCCCCCTCTAGCCAGGGTGTCACTGTTGAGTCTAGTTTTTACACAGCTTTATCTTAGTTGACAGAAGAGACACCATGTGCCCCTAATATGAGCAAATAAGCACATGTGTTTATGTCATTATATTTTGTTATTAAGTTTTACAAACCTTCTGACATCAGAATCATATTTATACCACAAAAGTAAAAATACATGTTTTACACAGTGGACAGCTCCTAGAGCTCAAATAAAATCTATCAGACTTATCAGAAGAAGTAAAAGACACTTCATTCATGTCAAAAATAATTAGATAAAATCCTGCATGTTGTAATTTAAGCCTGATGTCACTTAAACAAACAAGATATTTGGGGACATTGTTTGATTTTGTACATTTTATATATAAGTATCTGTTTCATCTTTGTCTTTGTATGTCTGAAGATGACAAATTTAAGCAGAAAGAAAAGTCACACTTACATTCTTGAAGCCCCTGTAGAGAACTTGTAGCTCTCTTTTGCTGAAGTTGGTTTGAGCTTCTAGCTGGTCGAGGCCCTCTGGTCGATGGCACACCATGGTCATCTCCAAGTCATCATCAGCTTTATCTGATGAAACAAAAACAAGGAGAGAACAAATAAAAAATGTTTTAATTCTTTACCACATGACTTAAAGAAAGAGCGCAGCTTTACTGCACACATGTTGTAACTACGGTAAAATCTTTCTGAAAAGTCAGAAATGGTACAAAGAGTAACACACACACACACACAAAAGAGAGAAGTGCAGGAGAGGATGAGAGATGGAGGTGCAGAGAGGTAAAGGTCAGTCAGAGAACTCCTGTGCCTCCTCTCACCAGTCCTATCATTAACAACTCATTACTCTCCTCGCTGCAGGGGAGGGGAGAGAGGACAAACCACTGACTCTGAGACAACACACATATATAGACACACAAAAAAAGTGCTCTACATTTCTCTCTCAGACACTCGTCTGCACATTTGCACGAGCACACATCTTTTCTAGAGCAATTTACACAATAACGATTAGGCATCCTGTTAAACTATGTCCAATTTAACAGAAAACAGACAAATTATAATGATTAGGAGGATTATTGGAGTTCTAATATCTGATTGGAGTTCTGATTGTGGCCTTGTTTGCCACATTTATCGTTATCATATATGTAAAAATTAAATCCTTATATCAGATTACACAGAACTGTCCGTGTCTGAGTTACAACAGAACCTCAGTAGGAAGTGGTTTGAATTGAGGTGGGTACAGTGAGTACACAGCACAGACGGGTGAGCAAAAGTATCTTTAATGGCTCCCGTTCTTTAACTGAGTGTCACAGAGTTGAAGGTTCACGCTGTCCTTGACAATCCAGATTTTGAAACCTCAACAGAAATAGAAACATTTTTATCTGTGTGGCAAAACCATTAGTGCTTTGCAAAGCTTCATTACACCAAAGTCTTTTCAGTTCAACTTCAATAAATCACAGGTACCAGGTCGGCATTTTTAGTCTGTAAGGGAGTGAAAGCTTCATCTTATGGGTAAATTAAACCACGGTCAACACTCTCACCTTGTCAGATACAGGATCTAGTGTTTCCAATTTATTCCTCAGCAGGATTATTTGTTTAGATGCTGTAACTGCATAGAAATGTGTTTGAATTTAAGCATCAGGTATGATATTATAAATATCTCATCAATGTGCAATTATGTGACAAAATAAAATGCACTTAATTTAAAGGTGTAACAGTCAGTTTATTTTATTTTTCACAATATTTCACTATATTGTGCAGCAAGAGCGTAATGCACTGTGTCCATTCATTTTCTGTGTTAGCATCATGACTTTGTGTAACTCATGATACTGAGTTGTCCCTCTATGTATAGCTCCTCATCCTTTAGTTTAACACAGACACAGACACACACACACACACACACACACACACACACGCTCCACTCACAGAGCCCCTGAAGGTCATTCATTTCATAATTTAGTCACTTCAGTCAGTCAGTGTCACATTGAAGTGCAGACTAATGCCCAAGGTGGGATTATTCACACCAAATTTCCAGTTGTCTTAAGGTATATTATTTACTGCAAAAAAATAAATAAATAACAAAAAGCCACATGCCAAGGCACACAATAATGCAGATCCTGAACACAATAGTAGCTATGCATTTTTGTTGTTGTGGTTGCCTCAACATGCTTACATAAAACTTAACAGTGCAGGACGTCCCATCTCAAAGGTCAATGTACAGCAACATTTTAAAGCTGCTGCACCTATCGCTAAATGTATGACAGAATTCTAGACGCGTGTTAACAACAGAACAAGAGTAAACCTCAGAGAGTCAGATAAATCAGATCAAATGCTGTTTGGACACAAAGCTTTTTCAATATTTTGTCTTGTACTCTGATTATTATAAAATCTATTGTATCAGGGAAAAAAAACTTCAGCAATAACAAAATAAGTGATATTTATCTTAATTCCACAGGTGAGATATACAATATTAAAACTGTATTATAAAACACCAAAATAATATCAAGGAAGGAAATATAGTGTAGAGAATACAATATATACAACACAATGTATTCATATTAGTCATTAGAACACAACTATACATGCAAAATATTCAATGAAAGCAAATATGTGACAACAACACAAGTGATGATGTCTGTTTTAAAATGATTCATCTGATTAAATTATTTTGAAGACTGGTTTAGAATATCAGCAGCAGCACAATGTGGCAGCTCTCTTAAGTAAATATAAAAGAAAACTTAACTAGAGGAGTTTAAGAGTGTGTTTTTCCACCAGTACTGAGCAGACGGCAGCATCTAACATCTCTAACAAACAGCATGTTCATAGTTTGTGTTGTTTTGTAACATGAATAATACAGATCTTTTTTCTTTTTTTTTACACATTGACAGCATAAAAAGGCACAATCCCTCCATCATCTTTGCAGTTTGGGTTAGTAGTTGTAGCACTGACTCACCCTCCACAGTGATGACTCCCAGTAAGTGCAGCATTTTGACGGCCCCACAGCACAGCAGAATGATGGCTATAGTGTGCAGGCTGTTCTCACTCTGCTCCTCTCTCTCCATTATGATTAATTATTTCCTCCTGCTGGACTTGTTAACAGGTAACTTTCTCTTATTCTTTTTTTTGTTTGTTTTGTTTTCCTTATACTGACTGTAGCTTTTATCTTGTACAACTAGACTCTGATTCCACTCAGCTACAGTTTCTCACGTCGCCTCTTGTGCCTATAAAGTTTCTCTCCATCCTGTTTTCTTCTAGTCAGCACTCACCTGCCTCTCTCTGTCTCTGCCTTTTTATCCCCATGTCTCACTACTCCCTGGGGCATGTCTCTCTTTTACCCCGACCTTCTCTCCATCCCACTAAGTCCCTCTCTGCCCATCCCCTTCCCTCCCTCTCTGTTAGAGTCACTGTGCCCTTCACTCTTTAGAAACAGGCTTTTACCTGTGAGTCCAACCTGAACACACTCTAATAATGATAAATTCAACTTCTACTCTATGACCTTATGTGTTTGTTTTGTGACTGTTCACGCTCGTGCATGTATGTGTGTGTTAAGCAATGAGCAGATCAGCACTTGAATAATTGTCCCCATTATGACACAGTCATCCTCAAAGGATGCGAGGCTTAACCTCCTACAAAGTGACTTCTTTGACTTAACAGGGCTGGGACAATATGCATATCACTTACATAAACCAGGACCTATACCAATCTCGTTTACCTGTAAAAACTTGTTTAACTGTAAAAATCTGGGTGTCGGAAACTTTTCTACTTCTTAATTCAAAGAAAACTGAGATTCTGGTCATCAGCCCACCTCAACACCAACATAAATGTGATTTTTTTTAACCTTAATTCTTTTCTCAGTCAAAAATCGTGGCGTGATATTTGGTCTTTGCTTCTCTATATCACTAAGATTGTCTTCATTCACCTACGTAACACTGCTAAAATTAAAATGGTCCAGAATGCTGCTGCTAGAATTTTATCCAGGATATTTTACCATTACCATTTCTTCGGTTTTAGCTTCCCTCCACTGGCTCCCCATGCTTCTACTGACATATTCAATCCTGAATGGAAGTGGCCCTTCATACCTGTCTGATCTCTTGAACCCTTGTATTCCACCTCTCACCCTTCGCTCTCTTAATACAGGGCTCTTGTCTGTCCCCGAAGTCAAAAAGAAGTCAGCAGGCTGTAGGGCCTGGGAGGTTTTTAAATCAAAACTTAAAATACATTTATATGCTCTAACATTCAATTAGTGGCAGGGATTCATACATGTTACCAGTACATGAGTGGTGGGTGAGTTTCAGTCTTTATTCCAGTGTAGCTCATGCTGTCCTGCAGATGAGATCACAGCATTAATTCAGACTATAGGTTCTTCTACTAGGGCTACTCAAGGGGAATTGCTGGGTTCTCTCTATGAGTTTTGTGAAGTGCCTTGAGATAATTCTGTTATGATTTGGCACTATGTAAATGCACGTGAATTGAATTAACCTGTATGAGCCAGCAGGGGGCAGCAGAAACTAACACATAGCCCACAATAAAGCTGCCATATACACTTCATTACATTATTACTTAAGATTTAGCAGATATGTTTAGTCATATACAAGGCTAAGAACATCTGAATAAAATGTCTTCCCTGTCAGATAAAATGTGGTGCTATATTCAAATGTACTCACGCACAGTAGTAAAATCTACAATAAAATAAATACGGGCTTCTTTCTATGGTACCTGTGCATTGTGACCAGCTGGTATTTATTTATCGTGTAGAAGTGACCATAAATATGAGCTGTGATTGAAGCGTGGCCACTGGCTGACTGCAGGGGGCTCTGCTGTATCAGGAGGTTTCCCACAGTGTTGTCAGCTGAAGGTTTGCTTTATTTACTGTTCTTGAAATAAAGCAGCAGTCCTGGGTAAAATTAAATAGAAACGGCAAGACTGGCGTTTAATTTAATTTGCCACACATTTAAAAGAGGCTCAGTGGAGAAAACAATAAGGATGATTAAGTGTTTATTGTGCCTTTTAACATCATCAACCCTGAGCTGGCTCCAACTGTGACCAATCAACAGCATTTCTGTCGTGATAAAACACGCAGATACACAGCACAAAAAAGTTCTGAGTCACAGTAAATCCAATATTACAGACATCCTGTGGCATATTATACCATAAATACTAAAGGAAACCTGCGATGTAGTTCTTATTTATTACAGTAGAAGAAACAGATGTGTAGTAAATTCATTCACTAATTAGGTTTGCTGCAGTCTAAGTTGCGTTTGGCTGAGTTATGTATCAGATTAGTGTCAGGTAGATAGTGTCCTGGCTCATAAACACAACTGCACAACTCACAGACACCAGTTCCAGCAATTCGCCTTTATTAAAAGGCAACACAGGCAATGGCAGGCAAAGACCCGAGTGAAGGGCAAAGTCAACAGACTGGCAGTGATTAGTAAAAAGCCGGCAGAAAAGGCAGGCAAACAGAGAGCAGGCAAAAGTCCAAAAAGATGCAGGGGCTTGAAAACTGGCAGGCAAATGAGCGCACACAAAAAGGGTGGAAAGCTGCAGCTGGGATGGCACAGTAGACGATTTGGCAGAGTCCGAGTGGGAAGGGTATATACTAGGGAGCTAATGAGGAAGTGGAGAACAGGTGAGCAGGTGGAGGGAGCAGGCGAGTGTGAGAGGTCTGGTCTTGTCATGGAGTTTGTTGTCAAAAATAAAAATAGCCTCTAGTACGACATCAGCTTCAACATTATTTAACTGACCCCTAGATTTTTCTGTGACACATTAAAGTATTCATGTCATTTTCACGAGAAGCTCTTACTGTGGAGCCCCCTGACCCAATGGGACACTGGGCCTGTTAAGCCTGTTTAATAATCCATCCGTGGACACGGATATCAGCTCCGCTGCAAAGGAACGATTCCTTCTGTTTAATGACACGAATAGTTCCTGAGTATTCGAATATTAGATTAATTGAGGGGAAAAGAACTTTAAAAGTAAGATTAGATCTTGGACACAGTGTGGAAAGGTGGTGGTTATTTATATCTAGTTAGTAAGTTACCTGTAAAAACTTTTTTATTGCTACCAGGTGAGGTCCAGAAACCCACATGATTCATGCTCCAAACTGAATCTGCAAACTCAGCGGGTTGGGTAAAGCTAAATTAACCCAACCTAGAAAGCCATTCTGGGAGCTTCACTTCCATCCGTTACACTAGCTATTATGTGGCTGCGGAGTTTAAGAGTGACCAAAAGCCTGAACTGCTTTTCTTTCAGAGTTTATTAGGAGTGTCAAGTGGTTGCTCGAACTGTCAGCAAAGAAGGAGCTGTCTCCCTCTCCAGTCAGCACCCTATCACAAGAAGTACAAGCCCAGAAAGCCTAGAAACAGGATTTAACTTCTAGCTTACTCTCTAACCATGACGGGCTCTTGAATTTAATGTTAGCTCTTATTTCTGCCCCATCTCTTCCTTTCTTCTGCTGCCCACCAAATACCCATTTCTCCTCCGCTCCTTATCTCGCTCACTCTGCCAAACTCTCCCCTCACTCCGCCACTCTATCCCTGCCACGCTCTCTCTTTCCTTCTCATACGACGTCCTGTAATCCTTGCCGGAGTACGTCATTTGCATAATCTGAATTAGCCTAATCTGCTATTCTGGCGGAAATGAAGAAGGCTTGCTCTCACCGGGCCTCTCCAATGGTGGAGAGCGCTCTCCAGCAAAGTAGCTGCTTCACTGGCTCTGTGTTCCTGGGAGGTTATATGGAGGAAGTATATTAAAAATAGATTTTAAGTTGCAACAGTCCTATTTACACCATGAAAAGCAGCATACACAAGTGGTGCAAATTTGAGCTCGTATTGTGAGACGCTTTGTTTTATTAGTCAACATCCCAACCAGTGGACACAAGGTCAATCTCTGAGAGGCCTTTGGGTGGTTCACGGAAAGTTCAATGACTCACAAAAGCACAAGTAGAGAGCCACGTGCATACACTCATCACACATTTCAGAAAAAGTCAAACATGAACACATTATTTTAAGGGTCATAGAAGGATTAAACCACCGCTGCGTCTAAAACGATATACTGTACACTCTTATTCATGCATATTGACAAATACAGTTTGTTTCCGAACTAGTCTTCAATGTGTGAAGAAGTGTTAGAAGGTGTTTGCAGCGTTGTAAGTAAGTGTGTATGTACAGGGGAAACATACACACACACATACAGAAACCTACAAAATGTCACTTCTTACCATATTAACGTGTCACTGCCACAGTCAAATATAACTCTTTCACACACACGTAACAGCATGCCAATATTGAGTTTGGAGTAAATACATGTCTAGACTCGGAATCTGCAAAAAATACACAAACACACACGAAAGCATGCACACACTGCAGCATGCCAAGAGAGAGGAGAATGACGAGATGACTTAATAAGCACTCGCACCAGCTAATGGGAGCGTGGGTGATGGAGAAAGGGAGCAAATGAGAGAAAGGAGGAAGGCATAAAAAAAAAAGAGAGAAAGAGAGGGGAAGGGAGAGGTATGGAGAGGAAGGTGCCAGCAACAGATTGTGCTGGTGGCATGTGAATGCAGCAGGAGACATTAGAAGAAGGCAGATAAAGAGAAACAAGCTGTAAACGGAGTAGGAGCATGAGGAGGGGGAAACTACAGAAAGGAGAGAAAGTAATGGGGTAAATGGAAGAGAAACAATGTGAAACTGTGGGAAAAAACAGACTAAAGGGAGACGATTCACTGCTGCACAATGAGGAAGGCAGAGATATAGAGGCTGAAAACAAATTAAAATTTCACCAGGGAGCAGAAGGAAAATGCAAGGAGGAAACATTTCTAGAGAGATGGGTTGTCAGAGGCCACCACAACAGGTGAGGAGAAAAGCCGCCAGACAAAACCAGGCAGACAAGACAACAGGTAGGAGAAAACCCACACCACAGACAGACTGTCAGGAAAGAGACAAGAACACAAAAAAACGGAGCAAGCTGCAAGAACAAAGAGGAGTCTTGATGAATACAGACATTCCAGACAAGCATGAATGCAAATATTCAGGCAGGAGCAGGATGCAAACACAGTGTGGCGTCTTTTTTTTTTTTTTTTTTTTTTTAGAGCACATTGATGAGCTTGTGCTCAGAGAATCAATCATGTAGAAATCTAATCTTCCAATATTACAGCCACGCAAAGGGCTCTCCCTCAGTGTTGCGATTCCAAATAACACATTATCTGCAGGACCACGGAATAGGTAGTCGCACACAATACTGTACAAACCCTCCTGCTGCACTGATCCCGCATGCAGCCAACATGTCAGACCAAGGCAAGAGAAAGATGGTCCCAGCACACAACGCCAAAATAACAAACTACTTCCAAATAGCTCCGGCTCATACATCTGTCCTTTTAATGTTTGTGTGGGGCATTTGTGGAGGTAAAAGGGTTTCTCATTTGCAGAAAGAGTCATATTTCACACATTTGCACCATGTGAATGCATCTACAACCACCTCATTTTTCAAAAGAGCAACAAATTTACACCTTGCATTTTAAAAAGCCCTAGGGGAAATGTGTTTGTTTGAGCTACTGAGAGAAAGAGAAAAAAGCTTATTCATAGTATGCACTCACTTGGAAAATGTCCTGCATGGTCTAATTTGCACTGGAAAACCAATAATAGCCTGCCTCAACAAATATAGTTACACAATTTACACATTATTAATGGGATATTTTTACTCTGGCACTGATCCCCTGCTCAGTGTGCCCATTCATTGGAGCAGCCAGGTTGGATTTGTTAGATTTATGTAAATGAGATTTACAGGATTTTATTAGAATGAGTTACGAGGGGTTTCTCACTGGCAACAGGTTTGCATTAAAAAAAAAAAAAAACACCCTCGCTGTATCATCTGCATACTCGCATCTCCTTCACATGACTGCTCTGTCTCTTTCACATGGCCTTGACTTAGTTAGGAATACCCCAATCTCATCAAACTCCCCTCACCCACTCCCCGAACCACTCCCGCCCCAAAACTGACATCTTTTGTTGCCATGGCTACCGTGCTTCCAAGGTAACAGCAAGACGGAAAAGCAGTGTGTGAGCAGAGTGACAAATACCTTCGACATGTGTGTGTTTACCAGTGTCGATGCTGGCGTTTGCACAAACAGCCAGACAGAGCGAGTGACACGCACGCACGCACGCACGCAAACACACACACACACACACACACACACACACACACACACAGAGAGACTCAGACTCATACATAGTCAAAGAAGACGTCTCTTACTTTCCTCCCTTGGTTTGTTCTGTCAAAAAAGATATGCTCAAAAATAATCACATGGGTGCACACAAACACCCACCGCATGGAGCACTCAAACTTTTGCACAATAAAAACATACTCTTCTCTCCTCAGGGAACACCTGTTGGTCTCGCGCTTCCTGCCCTCCTTCTTGCATCTGAACCAAAGTACCAGTTATTAATCTTTCCTCTGCAGCCTGTGTAGTACGTGAGCTGTTTATTTGTGCTATAGTGAGCATAAAAGTTTCACTGCTCGTACGAATGCATGTATACGTGTTTGTGTGTGTGTGTGTGTGAAAGCATACATTGTGTTTATGTTTACATACAGTATATGTGTATGTGTGTGTGTGTGCATATGAGTGTCTACGTGGGTGTGTCGGTGTTTGTGTGTGTGTGTGTGTATCCTCACCCCTGGACGGCCTCCTCTGTTTAGTCTGCATGGTCAGTGTACCCACCACAGCCCCCATGTTTGCTGTCGTCGTCGTGGAAACAAGCGCGTCTGTATGCTGAAGTCTGTGTCTCTCCGTCACGTGTTTCAAAGGCTAGAACACACACACACACACACTCACTCGCCCTCTTTCCTCTTCTCATCCTCCTCTCTCTCCTTCTCCCCTCCCTCTTTCTCAATGGCTGCTCTTGCCAGAAACCCTCTTTCTATCATCCATCCTCTCATGCTTTCTTACTCTATCTCGTGGCGCTCCACCTCTCCCTCTCTCTTGCTCCCCCCATTCTCCCCACACTCTCCTACTCTCTATGTCCCACCCCCAATTCCCTGTTTTTTTATTAGGGGTTGTAGCCTCCCACCCTCCCTCTCTCTCACTCCAGCTCCCTCCCACCTTTGCTGCGAGCCAAACGCCAGAGAGGAGCATCAGTGATTCTGTATGAAATCGCCAGGATGTTGATTCACTAAATTATAAATTAATATGAGTGTACCCATCGATTTGTAGACGATAACACTCCATGAAAAACACAACAAACATGCCCTGTTACGTTTTCACACCAAAATGCCTCTGTTTTCCTCTGATGAAAGACAAACATGCTAATAGATGCAGGCTCAAATTGACTGGAGAGGTAAATATGAATTATGCGTGAAGGGAAACGTGCATTTGACAAAATTAGGACAATCCCTGTGCAGCACTTCCGTTTTTCCTCAACAACGCTGCTTGTTCATCTAAAGGCCATTTCAATCCATCAACATCTCTATTTACTCTGTCTGCCATTCCTGTTCATTCATCCGTGACACCACCACGTATACACTCATGTGATGGATAAAGGGATGGAGAGGGTGTTTGAGGAGGCAGATTTTCTCTCAGGGCAGGAAGAAACAATGGAAGCGAGACATGAAGACGGCAAGAGAGCAGAAAGGGGAGAAAAAGCTTAAAGTCAAGATTGTGAAGAGAGAGAGATTAAAAACTGAAATATGTGATATTTAATAAGGCAGTAATAGACGGATCAAGACGAGAGGCAGCTAATACTGCTGGAGTGTGTGCTCTTGTCGGGAAGAACTGCACACACCAGATTAAATCACTTTTTAATGAGAGCCTGATCAATACTAACAAGGTAAACAGTCTCACGTGATGAAAGACACTCACACACGACAAACTACATTCAACACGCTGTGTTTGTGCAAAATGAAAAAGAAAATGGCTAAAGCAGTGTTTACAGTAAACAAAGGCAGCAATAACCACACACTGTAAAATTCCTGCTTTCAATAATTTACTCATGTAAATGTACAGAAGTAATAGAGTGATGTCAACTTAAAGTAGAAAAGTAAAAGTGTTTATAATGCAAACAGCATACAGTTCAAAATTTTATGTTGTCACATACATTATGTTCCCACGGGACAATGAATATGTAAACAACAAATTAAAAATGATGTAGAACATTTAAGGCAGAACTGTGGTGTTAGCAATGCAGTTATATTATAATTATTAATAAATTACTGGGAGAGAGAACTGTGTATATTTTCTGCATGGTTGTGTCTGCAAAGTAACAAGTAAAGTAAATAATCATAGCTGTTAAGGTAATAACACTGATGCTCTCATATGGCCCATCTAGCCTTGGGATACAATATTTAACATGTCATTGTACACTATAATAAAAGTTACTGTTTGTTTCAAGGACCAAAATGTTTCCAATATTCTTCTCGGCCCCTAAATGTGCAAAGAAAATAATGTTACAGAGTTACAATTGCTTCAGCGAAGCATGCACATGTCAGGTTTTATGGCCAAATTTTGCGTAGCTGAGTTGGAGAATAGACACGTTGTCCTTTTATATCAAGCCAGCCGTCAGTAATAATGCTTCTGAAAATGTGGCTACTCCTCTAAATATGGGGCACTTTTTGTCTGCTGATGGTGAATAATGAACCGGGCGTGATTGTTATGAAGCCATATGGGAAGATTTAGCTGGGAAGATTTAGTTTGGTGAGTAAAAAAAAAAAAGTGCAATCTGTTTCTGTGAAAATGTGCTCATGAATGTTTGTGTGTAAAACACACACACAACACACAGAGAAAGACAGAATGGACGGCGGTGGGGAGTAGTATGTTCACCCTGCCCACACACACACATGCTTACACAGATATGTACACACATACATTGTGCACATGCATCAACCGTGAGCGAGAGAATGGCTGATCATACAGTCAGGTCTCCATGGACTCCGTGCAAACAGCATGCAGCACCATGGAGCGTCACCATTACCTGCTGCACACACAAATACTGTGGTCTTTCTCTCTGCTTGCTCTGCTACAAAACACAGTGCTCGTATTGTGACTGCAGGAATATAGGATATCAAAATGATTTCTCCCTGTCTTAGCTGCCCCCTGCTTCACCTTTACCCTTAAACCTCGTCTATCCATTTCTCTCCACCCACTCATCTATGAATTTGTCTCCAGGCATACAGCCCACGCCAACACGCCTTTACCTAGCCATCACTCCATATAAAACTCTTTGCATGCATCAGCCTGGTGTTCCTGTCGTTTCAAACACCATTCCTGGCTTGTTACAAACTCAAATTTCCATCTCTCGCTATCTCCCTCCGGTCTCTGACAGGCCCGCTTCCATTGCACTGACAGAAATGCGTCTCTTTCTAGTAATCATTTCAAAGTGTGTCTGTGGAGCTAAGAGAAAGAGCAAGAGGTTCGAGTGTGTGTGTGTTTGTTTTAGTGTTTGTGTTTACAATATTGGTGCTGAATTGCCTGGTGTTTCCCTTCAGGTATGTGAGGGAATGTCTGCAGACTGTTTTACAAGAGCCCTGTCACACATTTAAGGGAAAAGAGGATAAGAGAGATAGGATGGGAGAAGAACAGCAAGACAAGGAAGAGATAGGTAAGAGCAGTAGAATAAGATAAAACAGCACAGAGAGAGATAGTAACATACAATATTTGGCAATGAAAGAAGAATAATCAAAAGGAGGAGGAAACACACCAGGAAAGCTTCCAGCAGGAGATTAGAGTGTGATGCGGAGAGCAGAAGAAAAAGAAAGAAGTGGGTAACAAGAGCCAGGAGAGTGGGCGAGTGGCATCGGAAGAAAGAAAAGGCAGAGAAGAGAGCGTGAGTGGAACATGCAAACATTACATTTCCGGAGAAGAGGAGGGAAGAACAAAGAGAATGAGAAAAAAATAGGGGAGCAAGTGTGAGAGAAAATGAAACTCTAAAGATCTTGATTAAGATTGAAATGCTGGGTGGAAGCTTTAGAAAATCAGCTCAGCTCTTCAGAGCTGCACATTCAGACCAACCTCAGTGTTAACCTGCAGGCCTACAACCGAAAAAAGTCCCCCTTCATCCCCGCAGTTATAGGTAATAAATAAATCAAGCAGCTGCATGTCACTGTTTTTTTAAGCACGCGAGGCTATGTAATTACTTATCAGGAGCAGCATAGCTTTTAACAGTGAAGAGCATGTCTATTAGCAAAATCAATACTAATATCTACCACTGTCCAAATTACTTCTTGCATAGGCATCCCCCTGTATCTTTATTAGTGGCCGCATGCTGGGCCTCTTGCTGGCTCTCATCAGATTATGAAAAAAGTGAATGAACAAAGCAGCCTCTGGTGTCGTCTGGAGAGAGGCAGAAGAGAAGGATGCAAGGATGTAGGCACACAGCCTACAAATCTAAATGAGAACTAATGATCGAAGGGAGGAAAGATGGACAAGAGTAAAAAGAGAAGTAAAGTTAAAAAAAAGCCAGAATTTGGAGTGAGGCTAGTCAGGAGATACAGTTTGAGTTGGAGACAGAGAGTGATTAAAGAGGAGATCAATAAGGAAGATTTAGACACAGACAGAAGAACTGGGCAAAAGGAATAGAGCCGTCTATCGCACAGTTTGTGCTCCCTCACTTCCTCATGGTTAACAAGATCGACAAAAATATCTTAGTAAACAAACACAAATGCTGAGGAAGACAGGACAGCAGGAAAGTACTATTCATGACTCAGTAGGTTGTTTAAAGACGTTTCTCATGCAGAATTCAAATAGGAACAGGAGGAGCTGTGACTCACTATAGTTCGGAAAGGGAGCTGGTTGACTTCCAGTAGCTGCTAGTTGTTAGTGTCAAATGATTAAATGCTAAGTCAGAAAGGAAAAAAAAAAACTATAAAATAAAATAAAAGTCATCCCACATCTGCACAATCACTCGATCAGGTCACAGGAGCTTTCTTGTTAAATCATCAGTTGTTTTTAACTAGGCTTTGGACTGATGCTTGGATAAGTCAAACTATTTCAATGCTTCATTTTTCATAATTTAAGAAAAAACTGTTTATCAATTAAATACATGAACATTTAGTGCAACTAATGTAGATAACTGCTAACCACGAATCCTTGACCTGATGCATAAAAGGGCATCATGTAATGTTTACAGACATGCTAACACACTCGAGTTTTTTTTTATCAATGGGTTATTTCCAGTCATTCATTGATGAACATCCCGCATTCATGAAGAAATACTGTTTACTGTGGAGTATGTGAATGTCAGTGAAAGAATGACAAATTCTCCTATTTCTCTCTTATTTTTCTTTCAGATTTTGATTTAGTGCATGATTGTCTTTTTCCTTTCTGCACATGGCCACAGCTTTCTTATTTCTGTGAGGTTACAGACCAAACTCAGGGGCATAGATTACTTTGGCAACAGGTGGCCCATTGTGTAAAAAATTTGTTTCTGCTGCCTCAGTGAGTTAGAAAGTTAAGTTTAAAAAAAATGAATTTTTATCTGTGGGGCTTAATTAGAGCAATGGATACATAGCTAAAATGACTAATTAGACCCTCGATTGACGAATGTTTGGATAAACTTTATATCTAATAATCGTCTATAAGTAAACTTCAAACTATCTACATGCAATGACATGCAATACAATGACATCCTTGTTCTTTCTGCACTTATAGGTCCAGTAAGTGCTAAAAGACAAAAACTTTTTTTAAATGTTGCTTTGAATTCAAATTAAGTGAGATGTTTGTTGTAGCGCATGTGATGCTGGTACCAATAACTCTTTACTCTGTATTGCTCTCAGCTCACCTGTCACATTAATTTAGTTCGAGTGATGTGCGTCACTGCTGTACAGACTCTACCCTATAGTCACAGCTATCTATATTCATCATCATGCATGTCCTTCGTTGGCTCCAGCACTGCAAAGGCCTTAAGGCGAGCACAGGGATGAGCTGCGTGTGGAAATAAATAGCATCGAAAATGTTGTTTATCTTTGAAGAACTCAGCGAAGCGTTGCCTTCAAATATGCAAATAAAGTGTCTTTATTTATACAGCATATTGATTTTTTATTTATTAATTCACTCAAATGTGGTTTTAATTTGCAACACTGAAAGATCAAACGCTGACAGAAGATCCTAAATCATGAGCAGGTTTTTTAAATGGAAATGATGCTACTTCCAGTGAATGTCTACACAGTGTATTTTGGCATGAGGAAATATAAGATATGAGGTTGTAATATCACAATTCCATCATTACTCGCTCATACTCAGTCACACACAAACCCACACATGCTTGGGGCATGGGATTAACCAGAAACTCGTTTTCATGTTGCCGTGTGCCTAATAAAGGTCTTTTGCTGGCTTAATTGGCCCTTTCGGTGCACTTCTTTTGATGTAGAGGGATGAGAGAGAGGGGTGGAAACTGTAAAGCCTATTAAGAAACGGGGCTACTCTTTAGCCCTGCAGCTGATGGAAACGTTGAGCTAAGCGCAACATGTTCTCCAGAAGACTCATATGAACTCACGCGTCTATTTCCACGCATTCTGCTGGCCCCAAACTAAAACTCTACATAGTAAGTGAAACTTCAAACAGCTGGAGTGATCTTAGAGTAGGACAAGGCTATCTGAGAGAGAGAGAGAGAGAGATGTGAGGACTCGAGAGAGTGGTAGAGACAGAAACCCTGGGATAAACAGTAAAAGCAGACAAGTAGCCAGAGACCAAGAAAAAAGTCGTATGGAGAACACAGAAGGAAAAACTTGAAAGAAGAAACACACAAATATGGAGGTGAAATGAGGTGAGAGCAAGAAAGAAAAGAAAGAGAGAGAGAGTATGTGTAAAAATTTGCTTGACAGAGTGCAAGAATACAGAGAAATGAAAGTGGAGGCAAAAACAAATGGAGCAACGGACGGGGAGATAAATGTGTTGGCAAGCTGCAGGTTTTGAAGTTTATAACATACCCGCAGGGAAATATTTCATACGAGCAGAGTAGTTTGTGCACGGTGACAGAGGACAAATTTCCTTCTTTTTTTGCCGCAGGTGAAAAACGATACGTGTGGATAAATGCCCTGACGCCAATCTGTGGCCATATGAGCTGGTCAGGACGCCGGCTAATGCTTCTGCTTTCTGCCTTCCCTAATGAAAATAACTGTGACTTTATATAGGCCACAGCATTCGTTTGGCTTCATTTAGTCGAGTGAAAACAAAAACACCTGCTCTAGCTTGTATAGCAACTTCTTTCAATTCATTTAGCTTAATTCATCACCATAATGTGCTCCAGACAGGGCTGGAAATGTGTTTGCATTTGCTTTTAAACCAAAATGCCATTCTGTATTTACCCGGTCATTAATTGGCAACCTGCTCTACCTCCAGGACCACCTCTGCCAGATTACAATAAATGATTATGGAATAAGGTTTATTCTGCAGATCTGTCATCCCAAAACAAATGATGAGGTTCCAAACTCTGGGTTGAAAATCACTGCTCGAAGAGCTCCTGCTTCTCGTTCAACTTACAACACTTGGTGTTTGTCTAAGGTGTTCAGTGGGCGTACAGTTTCCTGCAGGACTGAGCCTCAGTCGCCTCTGGGTCAGGCTAACCGTGTTATGCAAATTCCGTAAACCAGTTGTATATGTGATAAAAAGTTAGACTCTATGTAGAAATCCTACATAAAGTTAAAACACCTGTGACCCACGTGTTGAAGTGCTGGCTGGTGGATTCGTCTTTCATTTCATACACCTCTCTCTGTCAAATAAAGGAACAAAACTCGAGGGAAGTCATGAATTATTATAACCCAGTCTTTTTGATGTCATCCAGTCACATCTGATGTCATCCAGCTAATGAGTTTGACTCTCGTCCCTACTCCACGGTGCCCCAGAAATTCATTTTCATCCTGAAAAAGTCTGTATTTTCAGCAATTTCACTTTGGATCCATCTCAGCTGGTTGTTGCCTCATGTTGAGTTGTGATCAAGGATGGCCCAACCTTCCATGCAAAATGAATCCTGCCCTGCTTTCATTAGGCCACTTTTTATAACACTGCAGCAGATGGTGAAACATGCACACACACACACACACACACACACACACACACACACACATTTGCTGACACTCACACTGCAGCCCCCTGAGGAGCAAGCTCGCCTTCTCTCTCAACTTTTTTTTTTCCTACTTTTACTCATCCATTGCTTCTTCCTCACACCCTCACAGCGCAAACTTCAAAGTGGCTGCTATTTAGAGGTTACCCTAACTGGGGGAGAACCTTTCCTGAACAAAACTGGCTAAAAATACATGCTAGGCAAGCATTCTTGTCTACAACAACTGGTAAATGGGTTGTGCTTGAAATGGAAGAGGACAACATGGCCGGGTTTGTGACACATTTGTTTTTCTCGGTGGCTTCAGTAATATAGGTTTCATATTTTAGACAGCAGGAAACATCCACCTTGAAAATGTGCTTCAAGTATCTGTTCAGCACAGATCAGAAGTATCTGCTGAGAGCTGTTGCCATGCAATGAAATGAGGCGCAGGTCGGGAATTAAAATAAACAACCCACGCAGGAAGCTATATATGCCTATTTCAGAAAACCATTTACAGGGTCTCCAAAGTGTTTACAGCTATTTCAAATACTCAGTGTGGGTCCAACTACAATGTTTGACAGCTGAAAGGTGTTTTCCCCGGGGGGATATACGCAACATAATTTACATCACTTACACCGCCTACAGTTTTTGTCACAACATATGTAGCACACAGAATGTGTGTTACATATGTGTCACATAGGCCGTGTGTCACTCTTCTTAATGGTCCAAATATAGATTTCTATCCCCCTTTTTTCCCTCTATGACAGTGTGTTGAAACATGATGTCGCTCCTGTTTTCTGTCTCTTGACTGTCTGGGATGTAGTTCAGTGTCTGCCAGCAATAACCATCAAGTTTGAGGTCAACACACGCAGGACAGACCATGGCCAAAGGCTGACAGATTACACCGCACTGATTCACTGCAAGCATTCACACGCCGCTGCCACCCAACGAAACCCACAGAAAATATATGACCCTTCCAAGCCTCTAGATTTTACATAAAAGAGTGCTGTATTCATGAAGCGGCTCATACTAATTTATTGATATGAATGAATACACACACACACGCTAGCACAGATGAGCCAGTTTCCTCCTGTCAAACAGTGGCAGGGCAGATAGGAAGCAGGTTGGTTTAGAGAACAGACAGGGGTAAATATTATCACCTTTTATAGACATTAATGGCTCAGCTGCACACATGCACAGCAGCATATCCTTTCCTAAACCCACAGTGGACAGATGGCCTCAAGATTGCACCATAAACCAATAATATATATATATATATTTACAACTTTACATTGCCGCCCAGTTTACATTCAGCTCATTCCCATAATGCACTTCTTGTGCAATATTCATGTCTGAGAGCAAACACGCCAGACTCCATCCTTAAGGCTCCAACAACATCACAGGTACTGCTGTCATACGATAAGCACATGTGCTCATGTCCAGGAAACACATCCCGAGTGTGAAGCAAAATATAGGACTGAAATTTAAATACAAATACATTCTTACCTTTGTGGTAGTTCACCTGCTTGGATTGCATGGAAAAGGTTCCCATCACAAGACCCATGTTGACTTCTGGCCGCAGACAGGTTGTGTATACGAGTGTGACTGTGTGTCTGGTCGTGTATAGTATAGTATAAAGGTGTGCTAGTGAGTATCCGTACAGTAGGTGTGTGTGTGTTGTAATTAAGTTAGTCCATCAGCCAGCTGTATGTGTGGAAGTACAGATATCACTTCTCATGCTGCCTCACACCCACACAGCTCGGCTGCTTCTGCTCGAGGGTGAGTGTGTGTCTGTGTGAGTGAGTGAGTGAAAAAGAGAGAGAGAGAGAGAGAGGAGATGTGTGTGAGTGTGTGTAAATGAAATAGAGGGCGCACATGCACTCTGGAGCTACCTTTGTCTATGCTGTCACTGAAGCTGCCTATTTTACATCCCCTCTGTCTCTCTGTCTGCCTCACACACCCTCCTGCTTCCTCTCCGTCTGTCCTCACTCTCTCTTTCTCTCTCTCGCTCAGTGTGTCCCCTGCCACCAGACTGTCATTCCATCAATTCCTCTGTGCCTCTTTATGTATCTGTCTCTCTGTGTTTCTGCTTCTCTCTGCTCCCTCTTCCCCTCCTGTTCGTCTCAGTCGCTCTGTCTCTTTGTCTGCCTGGTAAGGAAAGAGGGATTGCACACTGTTGCACAGGAAAAGACAGAGACACACACACACCGAGGGAGAGGGGTATGTGGGGATGAAACTCCCGGGAAAGCTGGTAGAGAGCAGGAAAAATGGATGAGGAAACGATGAGAAGGAAGGAGAGAAGAGGGCGAGAAAAAAAGAAGAGACAAAGACAAATTACAGGAATTCACAAAC
The DNA here is from genome assembly GCF_900324465.2 of Anabas testudineus. Taxonomy (NCBI): domain Eukaryota; kingdom Metazoa; phylum Chordata; class Actinopteri; order Anabantiformes; family Anabantidae; genus Anabas; species Anabas testudineus. The sequence continues at coordinate 12,226,450 of NC_046619.1, forward strand.
TATGAGGGAGACAAAGTGAGGGGGGGAGGGTGGGGGTGAAGGGGGTGAAAGAGAGAGATAGTGTGAGATGAAGAGTGCAAGAGGTGAAGGGAGATAAGGGAGAGCTAGCCTGATCTGTCCCCTCTTACTATTCAGCAGACAAACAGTCTGACTGTGGAGAGTGTATTTGCAGCTTTATCTCTACATGCACGGGTCTGACAGGTGGTGTGTGTGTGTGTGTGTGTGTGTGTGTGTGTGTGTGTCTGTGCGTGCATGTGTAATTATTCTGCTAGCTAGCGGGTGGGTCAAAGACAAAGCCCTGCACGTCTGATAAAACCACATTTGGAGAAACGCCAACTCGCACATGTCAGCACCTGCATCAACACGCTGTATCAGACGTCTGCTCGTGAATCCATCAGCTCCACACAGATGCAAACACACAGGTCGAACACCCTCTCACAGCAGCACAGCCAGGGGAATGACACCAGTCCACCACACAGTCCGCCTCACACATGCACTCCTCTGTCAATCTCGCTTAACCCCTTGCTGCACTTCGTGTAACACGCTGCTGTTGGGATTGGCGGGTTGCATCCATGCTATTGACTGCAGCCCCCTATTGAAATTCCTCACGTGGATTTACTTAAGAAAACAATTTACAGCCAAGTCATCGCTGTGGCTGAGTTGAGGCCATCAAGGCCAATGATAAAGTCATTAGGGCATAACATTCATTAAAAGCTACTGGCTGCAGTAGCCTGCGCACAGAGGATCAATGCAAAGTAAAAACAAGCGAAGGAGGAGGTGCGGGTGACTGAGGTGTAGAAAGAAAAAGAAATTGAAGAGAAGAGAAGCAGAGAAAGGGAGACTGACAAAGAAAGCGAGTACAAGGAGCACTGCGGGGCAGTAGTGTGTGCGTAATGGCGAGAGACATTTTTGGGTATGCAAGAGCTCACCCCAACACACACCCTCTCTTTTCCGTTCTTCTAGCTCTGCAGAGAGAGACAGATCTGACAGCGGTTTCTAATCAAACTCGAGCAAACACATTTCACACTACTACACATCCATGCACACAAACATGCTCAAACACCCACTGGTTAGCACAAGTAACACAGGCAATATATCAACAGAGAGAAACAGGTCTTTAAACACACACCACGGCAGCGACACACAAACACACACACATACACGCTGATTAAATTCTGAAAGCTCGGCTGAATAGACGAGATAAGGGAGCGTGATTTGCTGTAGTGATGATGTTAAACTTCAGTGAAGGGGTTACATAAACATCTAACAGTGGAGAAAAAGACTGTGGTTGATCAAACACTTTGAAAAGCTACTGGAGAAACCGAAAAACCCAAAGGAGAAAAGCTGGAAGCTGGGCTGTGTCGGCATGTCCGTCCAAAGTTGACATTCTCTAAATACCAAGTTTTCAAACAGCTTCGAATGAACTTGTTTAAAAATCGGAATGAATCAGCGAATAAGCAAGAGAATTGACAGGTTTCTTGGAAATAAGATTTAACAAACCAATCTTACAACAATGGGCTAAGGGAGACTTTGTAGTGTGATCAAAAGCTCCTTTGCTTTTTCAAAGGTCAAGAGTGAATCTCAATCTCGACTCTGAAAGTCAGCACGGATGAGAACTCTTTGTTCAGGAAATAGAAAAGGTCTCTAAAATACCCGTCCTGAAAAAGCACCAACTTACAATGCATGAATGCTTCTTGCTGAATGAAGTATCTATTTAGTATTACTTTATTTATATGTAGATAGACTAGGGTGTAGCACTAAGAACCAGAAACACTGTATGTACTAAACCTACAATCTCTTCCATCTGTGGATGTTATGATGCTACAACAATGTGACACATTTTCCTCCCTATATTAATGATGGCAAAGAGTCCAGTAGTTCCTACAGTCACATAAGCTTTGTTCCAGATATAAAGATATAACGTTTCTGTGCATTTGCTGACGTTTCATTTTTCTGGAGAAACTTTGTAATTAGTGTACTTATTAAGATTTTGGATCCATAAAATAATAAGTTACACAATAATGTGATTAAGGAAACTTTGGTTTGATGATATTTTATCACATCTATCCAGATCTGCTGTAAGTCACCACCAATATCTGGTCTTTTTAATTATTCATATATCTTGGAAATATGCTACTGACTAACACAAACAGACAAAAAAACGAAGCCATTAAGTTCCCAGTGGTTTAACCAAGGAAACCTAAATAGCTTTGCAGATCTGCAGTTGCAGTGCAATAACACTAACAGCAACAGGTTCATCACATTAGGCCGAGAGCCAAACTCTTCCAGAACATTAAGCCTGACATCGTCTGTGCTGCGACTCAGCCCTGTCCAGGGTGCTGTGGATCATTCTGAGTGCCAACCTACCTCTTTCTCATCATTTATTAACCATTACACAACAGACCTTTTACTAGACTGAGATGCTGTCTGGATAGATGGACCAAGGCTAAGGCACAGAAAAGATGGGGTCAGACTGTCGGGTTGAAAGGTAGAACGCGTTTGACAGCAGAGAGAGGAGGTGTTGACAAGCAGGAAATGTGGTGAGCGGGCAGTGAATAATAAATTGGCTGGTTAGTTGCTGCCTGGTCTTATCAGAGGAAAGCTGGGTGAAATCTGTCCTAGTGATGAGGGCAGTGAGAGGAAAGAATATGGAGAGCAGCATGGAGGTGAAGGATATTAGATGAGGGGCAATAACTGTAGGAAGGGAGGTGACTGAGGAGGAGAAAACAGCGAGACAAATGGGAGTGGAGAATTTGTGATAGATTGGGGAGAGGTCAGGGAGTGAAAGGGAGAAGGTGGAAAGAAGAGAATTAGAGCAGAGAATTGGGAGGATAGAGTAGATGGAGGGGAGATATGTGCAGCGAAAAAGAAAGGAGGGAGGGTGCACATGCAGCGAAGGACTGAAGAATAATAGAGACAGGGTGGCAGAAGAGAAGGAGCAGTCTGAATAGCGAGGTGAAGTACAAAGAGGGAAAAGTGAAAACACACCTGACTGCTTAACTGGCTCAAATGGGCTCAGTGTTGTCTGAGTCATCAGCACAAATGGATTAATATACTGGAGTGAGGAGCGGAGGAGACGGGCTCAACGACCCCGGCAGACATGGGAATGAGGTGTAACACAGCTGAGAACAGCCGATTCCTCCTGCAAAGACTCAATCACATGTCTGCTTCTCCTCTAACAAAGCTAAACGCGTCACTTACTGCTACACAGACTACAAACTAGTCCGAGCAGCGCAACAAGGCCTGACGGCGATCAATGTGCAGCAAAAAGACAAAACACTTTGCAGAATCATTTTGCCTGTAGAAAGGGTTTGTGCTACAAATGCTGATACATATCATCATTGCTTGAAGGGTCATTTAACCCAAATTAGGAAAAACAAATTTCACCCATTAGCATGTAGTCAGGCAGATAGTATTGTTTTTTCCTTCTTTTTTTGTTTTTGTTTTTGTTTGTTCAGGTTATGAGGGATCCATCTTTGAGATAGATGGATGTCAGTGACGAGTCTCTGTTAATCCCAATAATAGATGATAGATCGTGTGACTGCGCTTGACCAATAACAGCATCAGCTGTGTCCCTCAGAGATGATACAGACAAAAACACAGGACTAAAAAGAATGCATGTACATACATTTGTTGGGTGACATGAATCATAACATTACTCCGTCGCTTTTTTACAGTATCAACATCAACAAGCTGTTTTGCTGCCTTGCAAAATATCAAGTAGCTGATTGCAATTATGCATCCACGTAATTCAAAAACTTTATTTGGGCTCAGGAAATAACTTTCATGCTCTTACATTCTGAGATGAAACCAACGAGCTAATGAAGAAATAGCATGCAGATTAATGCTATAGTTGCATTACATTAGCATGCTAACACAAAACATTATTAGAGTGATAAATATCAAACCTGCTCAGCATCAGTGTGTTATTATTGCCATTCTGTCAGTCTGTTATCATCCTCACAGGACTGCATGCATGATTGTAGTTTAATTTGTTAAAGTTAACTTGTCAGTGTTGAGGATTTATGAAAACCTCGTTGAACTGAGCAAAATCTATGTGTATGAGTGTGATTATTAAAACAAGATGGTCAGTGGTAACAGTTTGAAGGAACTGTGGGGACTGTGTTGTCTGAGGTTCCTTCTCATGACAACAGTCTATTTCTCTCCTCAAGGCCACTGCTGCTATTTTTCCGTCCCACAGAGAGAGATTCCCCGCTGCACGTCCCCCACATACTTTATGTCACCTGTCAAAGATGTGAATGACTCCACTTCGCGGGAACCATCTAACCTACTCCCTCTCAGTCACCCTGTCAGCTTGAGGTGAACTTCCCCAGAACAAAACTCCCGTAAGAAACACAGTAATGCCAAGCTGTTCATCGATATATCTTCCAGTGTGGTTGAAATATTTACTGGTTTCTTTTCACCATAAATGTTTTACAGACAGCATCACCTTGCCTGGGGGTGCTACTGTACTCAAACCCTGTCACCATCTACTACTATTCCTGGAAACAGATACTTAACACATGGCACAACAAGGAGCTTCATAGGTGCAAATAAAAATCCAATTTACATCTTTGTTAACTGCTGCCAGGTCTTCTTTCTTTACCTAAAGTTCTCCTGGTGGTTTGTATGAACTGAATACAAATACCTGCATTGATTCAGCCCCTCTGTGTGTCCCTTCTCCTCCCTTCGCAGCAGATGAGACTGAAGGAAGTATTAATTGGATGCAGCTTGGGGATTGATTACAGTGCTGGCGGCGAGAGCAGCATCTCATCCCCCGAGAGCCTTTTCCATATGAATTATTATGCATTATATTTTGTATTAAACATTCAATGTGTCCCCTATTGCACATTAAACGTGATATGACAGCGTATTGGAGCGAAGTAGCAGCAGCAGCAGCAGCAGCAGCAAACCCACAAGTGCAGTACACTGGAAAAAGCACACACACACACGCATACACACCACTCTTTACATCAAAGCATGTCTACACGAAGACACACATATGTAGACATGCACACACGCACTCACACACACTCATTTTTCTTTCTTCCCTGCTCTCTGTTCTCATTGACTCATCCATCCTACTTTCACTCCTTCTCTCCTCTGAATACAAAAGTGGAGTTAAGTCCCCCAGACTCTAAGCGAATATATGCTGGAAACAGAGGAGCTGCTGAATATTTCATTAAGCAGTTACGAGGAACACATCAGATCTGAGTCCTCGCGGTCAATGTTGATGAGCTCTCATTTTTAGAAGTCCCCCCCTCACTGTCCATCATCAATCACCATCCATCAGAGGAAGAGCTGTTTCATCAGCAAGCACTTTAAGATGTTAAATATTTAAAGCTTCATTTGGTTAAGACTCAACTTCACTTTTGCTCTGATGTGCCCTGACAATGTGGGTATATGTGGTTAATGTAATGGTAAAAAAATGAGGAAGAGAAATCTGATGCCCTCTGCTGTGCAGTCATAGAAACACAAATGTGAAGAAAGGACATACAAAGCTGAAACGTTACACGGACAAACTTCTCAATCTTATTAAAATAAGAGTCATCTTAAGCTGTCATCCTGAGCTCTTCCCGTCGAGGCCGTGAACAGACAGGAAGAAGGGGAGGGGTGATTAACATTGCATGTTTCCCCAATTCCCAACAGAAGACTGAGAGGAGTCAGCTCATTTAAAGTTTGCTGTTTTGTTCCTCCTGGAAAATTTCTGATTTCACAACACCGAAAATCCTCTACAGGAGCGTGTAGTGTACTATCGTTCAGCAGTGAGTTCATTATTAAACTTTTATTTAAAACTTTGTTAAATCTTGTGAGGCAGCAAAACAGACAAACAATGTGATGCAAGACATGAGTTGGATTCAGACTAATATGGGATTCAAGCTGCTGCAGGCGTCCGTGCTCAACTCTGGCTAAAGAAAAAGAAAATGATTCCGTTGTGTTTTCTATGTTCAGCTGTGGGTTTTCAGCCAAACAGGGTTTTGTTAGCTGATGGCAGCCATCAGGTGCCTTCACCTGTGCCCAGACCACCACAGAGCACACTGTTCTGCATCCAAGCAGGTTGGATTTGTACACCGGTGGAAAGCACCAGAAGGCAGGCTGCATGGAGAGGATAAGTGAAACCATGCAGGCTGTTTATAGCCTGGCACGGCTTGACAGTGTTTACAGGGTTTTCAGAGATGACAGGAAGCTGAAGAGAAGTTTAGAGCTAAGGCAACGGTGGAAGTGACAGACAGTCAGAGATGAACTAGAGGAAATCAGAGTGATGAAAGGGATTTGGTCTAATCACCCTGAGGCTAAAAAAAAGTGAGCAGAACTGGAAATTTCCAGCCTGAGATTTCTGTAAACTAGATATAAATAAATTCAGCTATCATGGCTGTGATAATATACTGATATATTTCACTTTAATACATCTATGGTACTACAAATGGACAGGACACCAGGTCAGATAAAAGGTGACAAGAGCTGGGCTGAAGCTACAGGTTAGTACACTCACCACTGAATAATTGTGTTGTACATCATCAACACTTTTGTTCTCTTGTCCTTCCAACTCCTCCTCACCTGACCTGGTCCACCACACCCACACCCATGGGACACAATGACAGTTATGAGTTTTGGTTTCAACTACATTCAACCTGCCCTGCATGGGGAGAAATCTTAAAACATGCAGGTTGACTTCTTGGATCATGGACTACTTCACTGACCGTCCTCCTGCAGTATTTTGTTATGTGGAGTGCCCTATTTAAATATGTTGAATTAAAGTGAATTGTACTGTGTGTCTGACACTCTGATGTGCAGCACAGATGCTCCACAGGGGGCTGTTCTTTTTCCATTCCTCTTTATCTGTATGCCTCAAACTTTAGGTACAACTCAAAGTCCCGCTTTGTGGACCAGTGTGGGCTTAACAGTCTCTAGCTCAACATCAATAATACAAATGAACTGGTGGTGGACTCCTGTCGCTCCTCTCTCTATCCAGGATAAGTAACTGTCTAAACCTTGCCTCTGTAAGACAGAGGTGGCCTGAAACTGAACCTGGATCAGGAACTTATTTACTGTTATTTATATCATTGCTATTTATTACATTGCTTTCCCCTCCTGATTGGTAGAGATCTGTATTTTTCTGTTTGTGGTTCTTTCTTTTATGTTTGAACAGAGAACCGCTTTAACAAGGCAGAACAATTTCCTTCAGGGATTAATGATGCTTTTTGAATTTAGAAATAGAAACCAATTTGACTAGCCCACTGGCATTTTCTTTTTGCTAACTTGTATTTTCTCAGAGTTACCAGCAGATGTCAATGCTGCACAGATTTGATTCCTTTGAGAGCACCTGTGTTTTCATTGCCTCTACAGTACAGTGAATACAGAAGCCTCAGGATTTTCCCACAACAATGTGGGAATAATCGACATATTTATTTCTTTGAAGAGCCTGTTTGTGTCTTTTCTGTTGCTGTTCATAATGTCATCCTCTATTTTCTCTTTTTCTTCACATGTGATGTGTTAGTTTGTTCTGAATACAAGTTAAAAGTCAGAATGCCATTTCCTTTGCTAAATCAGTTTAACCAGCTTTTTAAATCTGCAGCACTAAATCACACAGAGTACATATTCAATTATCTTTCAATTAATTTAAGGCCCTCAACAGGCTCTTGCACACTATTCTCAATTTCATACACACATTAGTGAAACAGCTCCTTTCACCAGCTATATGGAAAATCGATTCTTTAGAAAAGCTAAATATTCCAGTGTTAGACACCATTAAGCACCATTAGAAAAACATAAAATCAAGTCTCTGTGTCTCATTTAGTCTATTTCCATTTACTGCTAATGGTTTCATAACTGATCGTTTTACTGCTATCCAGTTTCTGGTGATGACATCATTCAAGTTGGGCTCAGGACAAACTGAAATAAAAGTGACAATTTGGTGAAAAAGCGTCCAATATTGTTAAATCATGACAGCAGAACAAAGTTTATTTCCTTGCAGTGGATCGGTTTGATCAAACAGGGCACAGGGCAGCTTCACTTCATGCCCAATTAAAAGTCCAACATCCCAAATTGAAAAGCAATGGGTAGTAAGCACAATCCATAAAACTACAAAACTGTAATGGCCCTTTAAGGAGCTGGAATTTGTGTGTGTGTGTGTGTGTGTGTGTGTGTGTGTGTGTGTGTGTGTGTGTGTGTGAAGACCATTTGCCTTTATGACCGTACTCTAATCTGATGTTGTAGTGGTTGCAGCTCTTTCTCCCTCTGGAGCTTTGAGAAACAGCAGATGTAGACCCGCCGTGTGTTTGTGTACAGGCATGTATGTGTGTGTTTGTGTGTGTGTGTGTGTGTGTGTTTGTGTTTTGGCATCTGGTATTTAGCAGATCCAGACCTCTTGTTCCTACAACCCATTTCCTCATCGTCTGCATGTTTTAATAGCCACATATTAGTGTCATGTTTCTCATAAATGTGTGTGTTCTTGTGTTTTTTTGTGTGTGTGTTTTCATATTTGCTCCTGTTACCCCACTTGACCACATATGAGTTTTTTTATCTAAGGTAACGTGTTACACAACCTAACCTCAACAGCAATTCCTTCATGATTTGTGTGTTTGTGTGTGTGTGTGTGTGTGTGTGTGTGTGTCTGAGTATAAGACCTTGAGGGCAAGTCTACCCACTGTGGCTGAATGCTTTGCTCATCCACAAATACATGTGTGTGTGTGTGTGTGTGTGTATGTGTGTGTGTGTGTGTGTGTGTGTGTGTGTGTGTGTGTGTGTGTGTGTGTGTGTGTGTGTGTGTGTGTGCGTGTGTGCATTTGAGCATCTACAGTACTGTATGTGTGTACTTACTTCTTTGACGTGTTCCATCCCTCCAGACAAAATGTCAATTGGCTCAAAAAGCATTATACTGTATTAGTGTGTGTGTGTGTGTGTGTGTGTGTGTGTATCCAGGCAGCTACAAAGCTTTGTATGGTAGCTGAAGCTGTCTTTCCCTTCTTTAATAAAAGCACTAGAATATGATAAAAACCCGAGAGCCTTATTTCTACTGTAAGCACTGGACATGGCTGCACACAAACACAAACTCACACATCAAATATCACCTAACGCATCACAAAAAGCAAAACCTTTCACTTCCTTTCGGCGTGTGCACATCTCCTCTGCCCCATTGCCACACCGACACGTTTTATTACTTACATTCATCACAAGCGTGCACACTCTCTGCTCTATATCAACTTTATCTCTCCTCTCTATTAGCTGCGTACTCCCTTCATCTCTGTCTCCTTCACTCCTCCCTTTGGAGAAGACACCGAACAGAACGAGGTCAACAGGAGATGGAAGAGAGTAAAGAAAAGAGTTTTATGAGCTGAAGATGAAAGATGAGGTGGACTAGACTTTCACTTCTGCTTCTGTGACACTTTAATATATTTACACTTGAATTGACTCCACCTGCTACATTACAACTGTTGACAACACACTTAAGACTACTTTCAGTACTTTATATGAATGAATGCACAGGAACTCAAGATGAACAGGAAAAGACATTTAAGCACTTACATACCTTTAATAAGAGTTCCAGTAACCAGTTTGTGCAAAGACATGGCAAACTTGACAAGTCCTTGTTTGCAGCGTTTAGCACAACCCGCCATCCGGACGGTGACCTGGGACACAGCAGGCTGATCTGGGCCAGTACAGGAGAACGGTTTCCAGGAGTAATTCAGAAACAGCAGCAGCAGCAGCTGGAGCAGCAGCCTCACTTCAAAGTGGTAATCAATACAACTTCTTTTGGCAGTGTATGAATCCAACAGAGTGAAAGACGCAGAGGAGAGTGCGCTCATCTTACTGTGTCGCCTCTCGTCCTCCTGAGCCGGAGGGAGGAAAAAAAAAGAAACAGTGATCTCCCTCTGTTTCTCCTGTTCGCCCTCCCCCACGCCTCCTCCTCCTCCTCTCCCTCCTCCATCCCACCTCTGAATGTGTCCAGATTGGTGCCTACTTGAGAGTGAGATGTGCATGTAGAGAGAGTGAGAGAAGTAGAGAGACAGAGGAAGTGTGTTAAAGAAATAAATACTTGTTGTCCAAATAAGACAATAACAGCTTGTTAGAAGTGAGCTTACAATTCAAGTTTTCAAGAAACTTCCTTTAAATCTACAACCCACCTCTGGGACTGTAGTAATGAAGCAATCTGCTGAGCTCCGCTTGTTTTCTTTTCACCTGCTTATCAGATTCATCTGCCCTTTCAACAGAGGGAAACAGTAATCCATTTTCTCCTCACTCCTCCAAATGAAGAGCAAACAGTTACACTCTGCAGACACACACACACACACACACACACACACACACACACACACACACACACACACACACACACACACACACACACACACAGAGTAGATCAGTAAATCAAATGGGCTGTGTAAACTGGCCATTTATAATATTAAATTGAGCATCTGTTGTTTATATATTATATATATTTCAATATGTCTAAATAAATATCATGAAGGAGAAAATATTATATTATATTTATCCATATGTACTTGACAAACTGTCAACTGAGTGAACTGTACTTGCACTGAGTATTATGTTCTGTACTACTTCTTGTTGTAAAGCTGAATTTATTTCCACAATTAAACAACTCAGTATTATTCCCCAGCTAGCTGCCACTCAAATGATACATTTGGATTTGACTGAATTTGATCTTGTGTTGCTTCTCATGCTGCTGACCTTTCCAGGCCACCGTACCATCCTGACCAGGCTTTACACCAAGCTATCATCATCATTATCTGAAACTGGCACATATCAGTAACTCAAGAGAGATGACACGACTAAAAAAGAGAAGGAAAGATGGAACAGAAAGGAGGAGTGCAGGAGAAAGATGGAAGGAGAAAGTGGCTGCAGGGAGATAATCTTATAATGTCTTTCTGGGCTATATTTAGTCCTGAATCATGTATGGCTACGGACTGAAGACTGGAATGCAAAATACAGTAATAAAGGCAAAATTAAGAAGAAGAAGAAGAGAAATGAAGAAATAAATGTAAACAGGCAGTATGGAGGACAGAGAGAGGGAGGCAAGCAATGAAACAATAAAAATGCAAATGGGAGGCATAAAAACAGAAGAAACAGAAAGAATTGATGGAGGAGAAGGGGAATGAGGTGGGGAGTCTGCCAAGAGGAGGAGGGGGAGAGGAGGCGTTAGCTGGAGGTGGGATGTAAAACTCAATGTCCCATACGATCTCACGGTTATTGGCCATCAAACTGAAAGAAGGGGGACTAGGTTGATCAATACTGTTCTTCAAACTCTGAACGTCCTGGCTCACTTTTGATGAAGGCGGAGTAAGGTGGGAGCGGGGTGAAAGAGAACAGAGCAGAGGTGGGGGAGAATAAAAGCAAGTCAAGTGGTGGAGTAAGGAAGGGGGAGGATTGTTGTCTGAGGCGCCACCACTGTTTTGGCTATTAAGCATGAAGGAGATTACTGTGTGGGGGAATTTGCATAAACATGCTTCTCTATTACCGCCCCCATTGTTCATGATTAATGAGATTAGGGTTGCCTTTGCACACAGATTCAGGAATGTAATAGCAGCTAATTGCTTGTCTCTTCCCAAATTAGAAGTTGTGTTGTTTGATGTTTGTTTTAATATGGATTTGCTCAAAGCAATGAAGCTCTCGTTTCTCTGCTTGGAATGAGAGAGTGTACCTGATAGAAACCGTGAGTGATAAGAATGTGGAGAAATTGAAAGGAGGGGAGAAGAAACAAGGATTTAAAGGAGAGCTAGCTTTATGGTGTGCAATAAGGCGCTCCAAATTCAATAGAAAAGGGGGCAAACTGTCAAAGAAGCATCTAAAAGAAGAGAGAAAAAGGCAGAAATATATATGAGCTGGGTGAGAAAA